>NW_012267386.1:111743-120334 GCF_000151885.1 Dipodomys ordii | reverse complement strand
AAGGAAGGAAGGAAGGAAGGAAGGAAGGAAGGAAGGAAGGAAGGAAGGAAGGAAGGAAGGAAAGGGAGGGAGGGAGGGAGGAGAGAGAGGGAATGTATCAAGACTCACTTTTTTGGCTTTGGAATTATAACCAAAAATAATCTCAAAGGGTTACATATTTCATAAATTTATGTAACAAAAAATTATATGGTTTAGGAGAGTTCTGTGGGGAATTTTTTTTTATTTCTTGCCTATTCCAACCACTATCTAAATAAATTTTATAAAGTAACAAAGAATATAGTCAGGCAGGTGCTGGTGGCTTGCACTTGTAATCCTAGCTTCAAGAAACTGAGATTTGAGGGTCTCATTCCCAAACTGGCCTCGAATACAAATCTAAGAGACTCTTAAATCCTATTAACCAGCAAAAGGGATCAGAAGCAGGAAGCAGTGAGCATATGTGTGTGAGCACCCATGCGTGCACATACACATGCGCGCACATGCACACAGACATTTGAGATCTTACGAAATAATGAACTTACAACAATAAGAACTCATTATCATGCCTTGCTTTGAGTTTCATTAAAAATTGTACCTCAGGAACACAAGGCAACCGGATTCACACACCAGCTACCATGCTGCCAAGCTGATTCACCATCTCCACAGCCTAAAATGCTCCTGAGTACTGGAGATGGCTTTCAAGAACTGCTGGAAGCCCTTTTTAAAGGCCTGAGTCAGAATTATAAGTAATACCATAACCAAATAGCATCAGAAAATCCTGTTGTGATGGATAAATACCCATGAATCACAGGAGTCTCACAGCATGAGAGGCCATGCAGCAACTAATTAGTGTCTTAGAAGTACATGAAGCCATCTTCTAATATAGCTTCTTGAACAAAAAGGATTATGATGTCCTAATTTTGTTTTGTAAATTACTGGCTTATCTCTAAAGAAGGAATTTTAATAGAAAGGCACAGAATCTGTTTCAATAAACATATCCCTCTCTACGATGGTTCCACAGGGATCTCTTGTCCACACATGAAATGCTTACTTTTTTTTGTTGTTGTTGTTCGTGGGGCTTGGGCACTGTTCCTCAGTTCTTCAGCCCAAGGCAAGCACTCTACCATTTGAACCACAGTGCCACTTTTGGTTTTCTGGTGGCTTATTGGAAATAAGTATCTCATGGACTTTCCTGCCCAGGCTGGCTTTGAACCACAATCCTCAGATCTCAGCCTCCTGAGTAGCAAGGATTACACGTGTGAGTCAGCAGCGCCCAGCTAAAATGTTTACATTCTTCTAAGTAGTTTAGTGTCTATAAATGCCAGCTTTTACTTTATTCTAGTAAGGCTCTGGATGCTCACAATCAATTCAACATGCACTAGGCTGAAATATAACACAAAATACCTACAACAGAATCAGGTTATGTGAAAGATTCTGTCTTTGAGGGTAACAAGCAAAGTTAACATTCTATGTCACTAAAAAGCTCTTAACAATGCACTACAAGGATGTGCTGAGTCAACATTTCTACTCATTTCAATCTCTCTTGACATACAATGACCTCTCCTGACAATATGCTACAGATCTTCCCAAGTCTCCTCTTTCTTGAAACATCTCCATGGAGATGATCACATTTGTTTCTCTGCACAGGACTACAAGCTTGATCTTCTTTTTTTTTCTGTCCAAGACCAGGGCTCAAACTTGATATCTGACACTCACTGGCTGATATTCTACCACCTGAGCCATGCCTCTAACCCAAAGGGTTGGGTTTTTATTTGGTTTGTTACAAACATTAATGGAATGATTTTATTTCATGTACTTAAGTTACTACATATGACTTGTTTACATGTCAAGCCCAGGCCTGCGCATGGTAGAAGTACTTACAAGTTATTGGTTTAGTACACATATGGGACACATATACAAAGTCATAATCTCTTAAATTAGTTTCAACTGATCGGTTTTAAACTGCAATTGACATTAATTAGGAGAAATATGATTAAGCTCTAGTGCCAAAGTAAATTAAAATCATCTCTATGCCAGGTGCTTGAGGCTACAATCCTAGCTACTCAGGAAGAATTGTGGTTCAAAACCGGCCTGACAGAAAAGTCTATGACATTCCTATCTCCAAAAATTAGCTGGCAAAAAGAAGAAACTGGAGGTATGGTTCAAGTGATGGAACAGTAGCCTTGAGCAAAAAAGCTAAGGGAACAAGTAAGTCCCTGAGTTCAATCACCTGTACTGGGACAAATAATGTACATTCAAAAATAAAAATCAATTCTCATCACTCACATATTAAATTGAATTATAACTTCAAGTGGTTTTTGTTTTTCATACGTTTGTGGCTTTCATTCACTATATCACATTCATTTCTCTCTTCTTCAAAATACTGTTTTCTAATAGGGCTCCAAAACTAGGCAAGGACCATAAATACAGGAAGCAAATGTAGGATGTAAGAGGTCAAACATTAACTTATCTGCAAAGCAATTAAGGTTTAACAGCCTCTTGAGGCCAAAGAAAACTGCCAAACAAAACACATAACTGCATTGCTATATATAACCATCTGGTCACTGTTCTGATAACTTGCAGTATACATTCAACTTAAATAACAGTATAGTATTCCAATATACAGACATGCATACTTTATGTAACCACATCCTTCTCATTCCAAATGTAACCCTTATATACACAACAGAATTAGAAGCCAGTGCTTTCAGATATTGGAAAGATTTACCTTTTGTGGAGAATATTCATGAATTAAATTAACCTTGGGTTTAAAAGTCACCAAGAAGAGTGAATAAAATGAGCGTGCTTCTGGAAGACAAAGATTAGAGAGGGCAGCAGAAGGACAGCATGAAGGAAGGAACTTGATGGGAAGAGAGAAATTAATACATATTCAAGAAATGTTCTATAATAAGAATAGAAGAGGTTCTCTATACCTAAGCAAAGAGGGTAGTATGAAATGCTACAAGAGCAGCAGTATGCCTTTCCACCTCAAAAATGCAATGCACAAAGGTTAATAAGAAATCAATATGTTTTCCCCAAGGCAGTGCATTCAGTAAGCAGGAACACTAGTGGTACTTTGTCATATTTAACTCTATTTGACACCCAGAGTAAAATGCGCTAAAGAAAACAAACAGGAGCTAAATGGCTGTGAATCACCTGAATACAGATTACAATTGAATAGGTATCAGTAAAATCATTGTATAAGGAGTGCTGTCAAAAGAAAAAAAATGAGCTCAGGACTAGAATCTGCCTTAAGAAATATTCACACAATACATTAAGGGCTGATGAGCAAAATAGAAGTAAGAAGGGAAATATTAAAATACGGAAACAATAAACACAGCCCTCTTCCCCAAACTTCTTTTTACATTTTTTTCAATTGTACTTTATAGAAGGGGGATGTACAGGGGGGTTACAGTTATATAAAGTAAGGTAATGAGTACATTTCTTGTCAAGCATTGTTACCCTCTCCATTTTCTCCCACTTTCCCTCCCCCAACCCAAACTTTTTTAAAGCTGCTTTCCAATGGAAGATCTGACCCTGCCTAAAAATAAGGGAAAGCCAGGAAGAGAGAATCACATTAAAACAACAACAACAACAACAACCCAGAATGAAGTTAAACCAGGATATGCATAGGTTATTGTAAGAACACTGTAGTAGAAAAGCAGAACAGAAATAAACACCACACTGCAATAAGGAACCAAAATGAAACTGCATGAAATCTGAATCAGTAGTACAGAACTTCAATTTGAGATGTTTTCTAGGATTAAAAGCAAAGAAATTAAAATAAAATTTAAAATATACTATACTAAAGGAAATGATTGTAAGAGAAATAACTGGGCCCAGGTTAAATGCTAACAGCTACATACATACTGGGGACCATTTTTTTCAAGGTTAACAGAATTGATTATTCTTATTTTACATGTAAGGCAGGAAGACAAAAAAACAGCTTATCCACAAAGTAATAATAATAATTATTATAATAATTATAATAATAATTATTATTATTATTATAGACTGGGAAGGTGGCTCGGTGGTAGAGTTCTTGATTTGTATGCATGAGGCCCTGGTTTTGATTCCTCAGCACCACATAAGTAGAAAAAGCTGGAATTGGCACTGTGGCTCAAGTGGTAGAGCATTAGCCTTGAACTGAAGAGCTGAGGGACAGTGCCCCGGCCCACGGTTCAGTCCCCTTGACCAACCCCCCCAAAAAAATTATTATTATATAAACACTTAAGATAAATGCCATGGAGCTACAGTTGTAGATATATGAAGACGAAATGTTATGACTCAAGTATTTTATACATAGCCAAGTTGCCTCCTTTCAATTGTGAGTAGCTGAATTTCCTTTTCGGCCAGGGGGGGAAAAAACCAAAGATCAGCTAGCCATCTACTACTTTTTAAAGTACCTCTAAGCCAATGACAGCATTGATGACAACTTTCAGGCTAGGGAAGTTTCATTAAGAGGATCAGCCTCTCAGTTTGCACAGAGTTCCAGTTTCCTAATTGGACTACCTACTTCAAGCTTCCTCCCCATGATTCCCTTGTTTTCTCAGTCACACATTTCTCGAGCTACATAGAATTCCTTGACTTGACAACTACTTTAAAACATTAGCTGGAATTCTTCTACACTAGTATGTGATAGCAATGGCCAAATAATTTACTCAGTTGGAATATACCTGAATAATTATGAAATGTTATTTTCACTTTTCAATGTTCAAAGAGGCACTGATTCACAGAGCAACATAATGTCCATCTTAGTTACCAAAGATGCCCATTAATAATTTATTATTACAAAACCTTGACTGAATGACTCTGGCCAATGAGTTTTGTAATGCAGTAAAAATAATATAAGCTACATACTAACAGAGATTATCTTTCCATCCAGAGAACAGAATGGCTACTTTCCACTTAAAAATCATTAGTAAAACATTTAAAGAAATAACACAGAAAAAAAGACTTTTGTTTGTTGGTCTTTGCAGCTAAACATTTAACCCAGAGCCTCATTTTGTATGTTAAGCACATGATCAAAAACAGATCAACATCTACCCCATAAATATAAATTTTTGCACTTATTTTTCCAGTACACTTTTCAGAAGAAAATGGAAAGTTTGTTCAATTACAGTGTTGAGAATCCAAATATAAAAGTCGGCTTTCAAGGAGCTCAAATTGTATGTACATCATTGAAACTGGGCTTATAGACTCCAGGCCCAAAATATAGGAATCCCAAGTTAGGTTCAGCTGTTCTATTCCTGTATGCCAAATAAAGTAACATGGTGAAAGGTATTATATAGCATGGGGACAGAGTAAGCAAAGTACACATTGTTCAGTCTTGGTCAAGGCATGACCTGGTTGACCATTAGCTAGTCTTATCTCAGGGGGAGTTCTGAGAAGTTATCCTTTACCACTGACACAAGAAGAGAAGAGTCTGCATAGTGGGGTGAGTTCCTGAGTTTTAGCTCTTCCTTCTGAAATGATAACCTGTTTACCTTCCAGACCAAATACTTAGTAGTGAATGTTCTCTTTCCTGGAGCCTAAGAATGATTATAACTGCAGCAGAGAATAGCTCAGATCAACGGACACAGATAAAAGTTGGGGAACTTTTAGTCAATTCACAGGGCTAAGAAACAGAACCTTTTAGGTTGCCACTGGCATTAATATTAAGTAATTTTTATTATGCAACCAAAGTTGAAGACAAAACTGAGGTCCTATTTTGTTTTCCAGAATAACAAATATATTTAACTCCAAGCTTTCTCTGCAGGATCTTTGACATGGTAAGTCCTAGGCATGGGGCTATATTTGACTACTTCATTAACAAGCCAGACGACTGAATAGTCAGTGTCATCTCTCTTGGTGTACTGGGCAATAAACAATTCAAATAAACTAGCATGCTACCTCCCATGGCTCACAAACATCTCTTTATCTGTATATCTAGTGGTAATTCACTCAGCCAACAGAAGTGAGCTCTAGCACCAACTACCTGGCATTAATGATGGCACTATCATTGACACTGCTCTGAGAATTTGGAGACACTGATATAGCCAGAACAGAAATAGTGACTTACTTTGACAAATGATGAGGTAGTGATTTTTAACAGGGCCTCTATACATAATTTTAATATTTAAATGTAGAAATACCTCTTATCTCTTTTGATTAGAGTTTATAAAATTCCATCCACATTTATGTTCATAGTATATTTCAATTGCTTTTGTTTACATGAACTATTTTAATAATCTTTTCAGGACAGAATAGGTAGAAAATTAGACAAAACAAATATAGTTAAAACAGAAATAAAATGTGGGGAAAAGATGACAAATGTATAGCTAAACATCAATTATATATCATTTATATTCTACAATTTTCTAATGGCTAAAGAAACAATAAAAATTATTTCAGTGGGAAATCTTTTTTTTTTTTTGGTCGGTCATGGGGCTTGAACTTCTGGGCCTGGGCACTGTCCCTCAGCTTTTCAGCTCAAGGCAAGTGCTCTACCACTTCAGCCATAGTGCCACTTCCAGCTTTTTATGGTTTATTGGAGATAAGAGTCTCACGGACTTTCCTGCCTGGGATGGCTTTGAACTGTGATCCTCAGCTCTCAGCCTCCTGAGTAGCTAGGATTACAGGCATGAGCCACCAGCACCTGGCCAATGGGGAGCTTTAAATGCAAAATCAAAGGCTTCTTTTTATAGTGGCAAATTGAAAAGGATTCCCTATCTTAAGAGGTTTCCTTTTCTTCAAGTATGTTCCAACTCTAAGATTTGATCTTCATATTTATAAAAAAGGATCCAAAATCACAAGGGAAATCCCATGCATATCTGTGTTTTTTGAAACCTTTATATCTTAATCAATCTCAATCTTACAATTCTTCTTGGGATTTCTCTATTAAACCTGGGTACCCATAGCTCACACCTGTAATCCTAGTTACTCAGGAGGCTAAGATTTGGAGGATTGAGGTTTGAAACCAGCGGGGCCAGAAAAGTCCTCAAGATTCCATGTCCAGCTAACCAGCTTGGCTCAAGGGTTAGATGTAAGCAAGCAATATTAAATCACAGATGACTTCTCATTGATAACAATGGGACCCAGAAGAGAATAAAAGGCATATTCACTGTGTTAACACAGGAGGTACCCATTTGGAGTTCCCTCACTCTGCTGAAAGATTGTCCCTCTATTTCACACGCATCCTTTTGTGTCCCACACTTCAAATTCTAAAACAAAGCAAGCTCCCTCCAAAAGTTATGTTAACTGCTGAATCTTTATATTTATAGAACTCAAAACATCTTATAATTTTTGTAACGCTTATATTTAGTCCCTATTTTTAAATTATTTATCAAGGAACACAACTAGGAAAGTAATCTGTGGAGGAGTTATAGAAGCTAGCACTACTGGGGTTAACATTGTCATGTTCTGGGGCAAAGAAAAGAAGCACCTAGAAGAGCAAAGTCCCTGCTCAGCATGGAGCCTCCCTAACTCTTTGCCTACTTTCCTAGGATGCAGAAGCCCTCCTTTCTTTGACCTTCAAGAAAAAGCTTTTAGGTTGGGAATCACTCCTCTTCTCAACATCACCAGCCTTAGGACAAACCTGATTCCTTTCTACCACCTGAAAATTAGTTCCAAACTTGTAACACAAATACAAAATAACTATCAATCCAGATTTCTTAATCCAACAGGAAAAAAAATAACTCCTTCAAGGAAATAGTCACACCTACAAAAATCACAGCATTTAGAAGGTTTAGACAGGAAGATTACAAGTGGCAGGTCAGAGTGGACTATGTCAAGAGACCTTATCTCAGAAAAAAAAAAGAGGAAGAAGGGAGGGGCTATAACAGTCACCAACATTCACTTCTATCCTCCATCCTCACCCTGAAATCCTATTATCTATTTCAAAAATTCAGATCAAGAGGGAGAAAGGTCACCACATCCAGATGGACTTAACATAGTACATGTGTCTTGGACTCATTCACATTACAAAGAGAAGAATATTAAACAAGCTAATTTCTACCCTGATTGTAATCTGGAACCCCTTAAAATAGTCTGCATTCCCTATTTTCTCCTTCCCCTCCAGAGAAAAGGAAAAAAGCTTCTGAGTCACATCCACCTAGTGGCTAATCAAAGTTGTGGTGGTCAACATGCATGTAATAAATTCCTGTGCTTTTATTCCAATTAATCTTCATTAAACTTAAGCTAGCCTTCTCTGTCAATAAAGCATATAATTATTTACATACCTGACTGTTATTTATCTTCCAACTTAGTTATGCTTTTTCTTTCCTTTCTGCTATCTTTAATTGCCCTGTATATACATACATATGAGCACATGTGCACGCGCGCGCGCGCGCGCACACACACACACACACACACATACACACAATGGTTATATCTATGCAGATATATGTAAGCGTATATATATATATATATATATGTGTATATAAACTGTATATTTTTCCCTTATATATCTTTCAGCTAGTTTTGAAAGTTGTATTTCATTTTCCTATTTTTTACTTACTAAAATTTTAATCATGAGCTTTTAAAATAACAAAATCTGGGAGCTGGGAAGATGGCTCAGTGGTAGAGCGCTTGCCTTGCATGCATGAGGCCCTGGGTTCGATTCCTCAGCACCACAT
>NW_012267386.1:101796-106648 GCF_000151885.1 Dipodomys ordii | reverse complement strand
CAGTAGGAGAGCCTGAACCCTAGGGCCTCTTGCTATTACTTGGCTTTTTCAAACTCAAGGCTGGCACTTTACCATTTAAACCACATCTCTACTTCCATTTTTTTTGCTGGTAAATTGGACAAAAGAGTCTCATGGACTTTTCTGCCCAGGTTGGCTTTGAATCTTGATCCTAAGACCTAAGCCTCCTGAGTAGCTAGGATTATAGGCATGAACCACCAGCACACAACAGATATATCCCTATGGTTCCCCAAAGGTTCATGTTTTGAATGGTTGGTCCCAGTAGTATTCAAAGTTGTTTGGATCTTGAGGAAGTTAACTTTATCATGAGTCCATAGATTAATTAGGGACCTAATTAGAGGAAATAGGTCACTGGTAACATGACCTTGAGAAGTGTTATTTTGTCTCCAGCCCACTTCTTTTTTCCTGCTGCTAGTGGTCATTAGGTAAGAAGCTTTCTTTTGCCACAACCCTTCTACCATGATATTTCCACCCTTTCACAAGCCTAAAAGCAATGAAAATTTTATACCAAGGATTGAAATCTGAGGCAAGATAACCCTTTCCTTCTTATGATTTCCTCCAACTAATTTGTCAGAGCAATGGAAAGCTGATTCACACACACACAAATTTTTTGTGTGCGTGCCAGTATTGAGTTGTGAACTCAAGGCTTCACATTTCTGATTTTTTTTTAAATGTTATTTTCTTGTAAAGATGCTGTACAGAGAGCTTACAGTTATATCAGTAAGGTAATGAGTACATTTCTTGTCAGGCATTGCTACCCCCACATCTCTGATTTTTTTTTTCTACTCAAGGTTGGTGCTCTACCACTTTGGCCACATCTCCAATTCTGGCTTTTTTTCTTGTTAACTGGAGATGTCTATCAGGTTTGTCTGCTCAAGCTGGCTTTGAACTTTAATCCTCAAATCTCAGTCTCCTGATTATCTAGGATTATATGCTATTATTTTTTTTCACAGAATCTATTTTACAGCTTGTGTCAAGTTCTATATACATGCCCTTTCATTTATCCTTCCAATCATTTTATTTTATACAAAAAAATGAGACAAACATAATTTCAAGAGCAAAAACAATTGTTTCACAATCTGTCATATTTTGTTTTTAAAGTTGAAAGAGGTACTCAAAAACAAGTTCCAGAACTGCTTTCTGGAACTTTCACATGCTACTTTCCTCAATATTTACTTGAAACTGAAATTTGTTTTCCCTTTGATGGACAGGATAACAGGGAGATATTCCTGCCAACAACTCATTGAGGCATAATGACTACATCTAAGTCAGTTAAAGAAAACTGAAAAAAGGAGCTGCTATGTCTATTCACAATCACCCAGCAAGCTGGGAGAAGGGTGTTATTCTTCTACTTGCAAGTCAGTCCATCAAAACCCTCACCCAGGAGTGTGCCAGCAACTTCCACACTAATTGTAGAATTGCCATAGCAATGAAATGACAATAGCCACACATGCTCATCTGGACGACCAAGCTGGGCTATTTATAACTGGAAGAGGGACACCAGTAACAAAGTCACAGAGAGCAGATTAATCAGTCTAAGCTCAAACGTATTAAAGACAGGACTTGCTGTTTTATGTTGCTTACCCCAGAAAAACAGTGACTACATAATTTCATTAGCTATTTTCTTTTTTGTCAAAACCAAACAACAGTGCTTACACAACATATAAACATCAGGTCATTTTTTTTCTCCCATAGACCTTGGGAAATTTTCAGTTCCCAGTTTGTGTGTGTGTACGTGTGTGGTTGTGGGGCTTGAACTCTGAGTCTGGGTGCTGTTCCTGGGCTCTTTTGTTCAGGGCTAGCACTCTACCACTTTAAGCCACAACGCCATTTCCAGGTTTTTGTTGTTGTTGTTGTTGTTTTGTTTTCTTGTTGGTCTTGGGGCTCAAACTCTGGGCTTGGGCTCTGTCCTTGTGCTTTTCAGCTCAAGGCAAGCACTCTACCACTTGAGTCACAGAGCCACTTCCGGCTTTTTCTGCTCATGTGGTGCTGAGGAATCGAACCCAGGGCTTCATATATGCTAGGCAAGCACTCTATCAGCCGCAAAATCTGCTCTCTGCCATGAGGTTCTACCTTACCAGGTGCCCCAAAATCAAAGCCAGCTGATCATGGGCTGAACCAAATCATGGAATCATGAATTAAATGAAATCATGAACCAAAACAAACCTTTTTCTCCTTTAAGTTGTTCGTCCCAATTATTTTGTCACATTGATAGAAAGCTACACACTGCTCACCATTTTACAACTAGATTATTATTATTTTAAGTCCAAATTGAGTTAAAGGAAATATCCAAAGTAATATAGCCTATAAATGGTGAGAATTGTCAAAATCAAATATCCACGGTTATATAGCAAAAAAAAAAGTATAAATACTTTGCATGCTTTTCAAAAAGACTTTTAGAAACTTTTAAAAAGTTCAAGTGACTTAGTGACAGAATGCATACTTAGTATGAAGGAGGTCTAAATTCAATCTCACCACCACTCAAAATTTTAAGCACAAACATGAATATACATGCACACATGTGTGTGCACACATACACATATTAGAGCCCATTGTATATACCGTAATGTGGACATCTGATATTAAATATGTATTTAAGTAACTTTTAATCCCTTGAATCTATCTTTGTCCAGGTGAAGAGGCTAGAAGTTTTAGGTTTCCAACTCATGGTGTTTAGGCAAGGAGAATAAGGACAAATTGTACTATGTGTAAATGCAGTGAATGGCTCCAAGCCAGGCAAGAACAAGCCAGCATTTCTTCTAGTCCTGTTTAAACACATTTACTACCCCCTAAAGGACAAACAAGCGTTGCATGAGTGCTTGGTGGGGGGATAACAAGCATTCTTTAAGCCAAAGACAGTAGTCACACAGGTTTCAAATTCTTTAATAGCTATTCCAAATTCTGCCCAATAAATATTCACTACCAGAATATGTCCATATACCAGACAGCTGTGCTCAAACCTGTAATCCTAGCCATTCAAGCAACACAGTTTGAAGCCAGCCATGACAGACAAATTTGAGAGATTCTTACTTCCAGTTAAGCAGCAAAAAGCCAGAGGGAAGCTGTGGCTCATGAGGTAGAGTGCTAGCTTTGTGCAAAAAGCTCAAAGACAGCACCCAGGCCCATATATATGCTCATGTTCTGGAAATAAAGTTGAAATACAGATAAGCGCTAACAATCCACTCATTTAGAAAACATTTAGCAGATACTAGAATAAAATTCTATATCTATAATGAGAAATGTATAAAATGAAAGAAACCTATAATGTAGTAGAAATATGAAATATACAATTATCACAGATTCACAACAATGCATAGCAATGTGCACAGCAAGCATGCTTCTAAAAATAAAATAACCTGTTACTCCTGAGTTTGTAGGAGTGCCAGGGTCACTATGAACTCCTAATATTCTCCTGATATTCTAATATTCTTCTATCATCTAAACATAAAACTTATTCCTCCCCCCCTTCATTTTCCTAACAGTAATTAGTATCATTAATTTCTTACATATCCATTCAGATTGTTGACACATTACCCTTCTTTTCTTCAATGAATATTGTTTCATATATGCAGTATTATATTAAGTTCTCTCATGCTTTATTCTTGCAACTATTGTGCTAATATATCATTGTTTTCCATTTGAGCATGAACAACAGACATCACTATATAAATAAAGACTATTTTCCACCGCTTATTGTTTATCAGGGCAATCTCTAAACATGATGGTGCATGAGTTTCTTATTTCCCAGGGGACTGGTATCTTGCAAGCCAGCTGGTCAGCTCCTTGACTATTTAGGTGTTGTGATGTTGTGTAGTCATTTTTTTTGTTACCTGGTTTTGGGTGGCCTTCATGGCTGTTTTGATATTTTTTTCTTAATCATTTGCTATTTTAACTTTCAGACAAGGCATCAATCATGCATTACCTTCTTGCTATGATTTTTTAAATTCTGGGTTTAGTTAGAAGGTATCACATCAGATCATTACTATGCATACCCAATTATTTTCTTTTGTGCCCAGTCCTGGGGCTTGAACTCAGGGCTGGAGCACTATCCTTGAGTATTATCAGTTGTCAATCACTCCACCACTTGAGCTATAGCTCCTCTTCTGGCTTTTTGGTGGCTAACTGGACAGACCAATTTGGTGGCTTATTTGGGCAGACTGTACTGCCCAAACTGGCTTGGAACCACAATCTTCATATCTCAGCCTCCTGAGTAGCTAGGTTTACAAGTGTGAGCCATTGGCTTTTGGCCTGCACACCCATTTCTTTCCTGTCTATTACAGGAAGAGAGCTATTCATAACCGCTATTAGAAAGTTACTATTAATCTGGCTCCTTTTCTAAGTATTTTAGTTCATTCATTCCCGCATTAAGTCATAAAACATGATAAAACCTAATGGGTCATGAATGGTATTAATGAGTCTGAACAAAGAACATATTAAATTCAATTTGTTGTATAAAACCTAGGACATATCTAATCCAAAATAGCCAAAATCTAAAAAGGTCTAAAATCCAAAACTTCCTCCATAAGACATCCCAAGTGAAAAATTCCTCACCTGGCTTCATGTGAGTGAAGTGACAGTCAAAACACAAATACACCAACAATATTACATAAGATTACCCAAGCCTATGTATATAAGGGACATGTGAAACATAAATACATTTTGCATACCCATCCACAAGATATTCTAGGATGTATGTACAAAATATTCAAAACTCCAAAACACCTCTGACCCACGCATTTAGGGACAGGGACAAACTAGTAAATTCACTGAAAAAAAGTAGATCTTTAGATCTTGACCTCCCTACCCAATCTGTCTGCTATGATTTATTTTTTTT
>NW_012267386.1:99668-101746 GCF_000151885.1 Dipodomys ordii | reverse complement strand
CCGGAAGTGGCGCTGTGGCTCAAGTGGTAGAGCACTAGCCTTGAGCTGAAGAGCTGAGGGACAGCACCCAGGCCCAGAGTTCAGGCCCCACGACCAGACGCCCAAAAAACAAAACAAAACAAAACAAAATCTGAAGTTACACAGCATCTTTTCTCTCCATTTAAAACACATTAATTCCCTTTTTCTCCCAACTTCTAATGTTAGGTTTTTTAAGTCTGCACTTTTAGATCAAAACAGTTTTGTTACATACTTTTTATGTCTCCAGTTAAGACAGAGATAGTGTCTCCCTCCAGAATAGAGTTTTCCATATAACCTCAAAAGAATAGACTCCCTTCTGGTCAAAAAGGAGGTCAGTTTATTGCCTTTTTTTAAAAGTTCATTGCTTTTTTTTTTTTTTTTAAATAGGACCTTTGTCATTTGTATGTCTTCTTTTGAGAAATGTTCCTGAAATTCCTTTTTTTTTCCCCCTTGGCGCTGAAACATGGGCCTCCCATGATCTCTTGAGTTTTTTTTCTGCTTAAGGCTGCTGCTCTACCACTTCAGCATACCTCCACTTCTGGTCCAGGCTGGCTTCAAACCATGATCCTGAGCTCTTAGTCGCTTGAGTAACCAGTATTACAGGTGTGAGCCAAATTTTTTTTTTTTGGTATAAAACTAGGACTTGGGCTGGGAATGTGGCTTAGTGGTAGAGTAACTTGGTAGCAAGCATGAAGGCCTGGGTTCAATTCCTCAGTACCATATAAACAGAAAAAGCCAGAAGTGGCTCTGTGGCTCAAGTGGTAGAATGCTAGCCTTGAGCACAGAGAGAATTAGGGACAGTGCCCAGGCCCTGAATTCAAGCTCCAGGACTGGCAAAAACAAACAAACAAACAAACAAAAAGGGACTAAAACTGGGCTCCTGACACCTTAGCTCACTGGCTAACACTCTACCAACTGAGTGACAACCTATAGTCCCAGGACTTTTTGTTTTATATTGAGTTTTGTGGGTTCTTTACATGTTTGGGGTATTAAGGCTTAATGGAATGGATATTTTGCAAACATTTTCTCCTATTCTGTAAGTTCTCTTCTTTCCTTTGTTGTACAGAGCTTTTTTAAAAATTTTATTTTATTGTAAAGATGTAATGGGTTACAGTTACATGAATAAGTAATGAGTACATTTCTTGCTGAGCATTGTTACCTCCTCCATTTTCTCTTATTATCCCTTCTCCCCCATATAGAAGCTTGTTATTTGATGCAATCTAGTCGTCTGTTTTTACTTCTGTTACCTGTTGGGGGAGGGAATCTTATCCAAAAAAAATCATTGCCTATACTGATGTCTTACTATTTTTGTATATCTTCTTCAATTTCTTTCTTTAGTATTTCTTTGTAGAGATCATTCACTTCCTTGGTTAAATTTTCCCTAGGCATTTTATCAATAGGCTTCTTCTAATTTTACCCAAGTCATTACTGGTGTATAAAAATGTCACTAATTTTCCTATGTTCATTTTTTGTAACCTTCAACATTATTGAATTGACTTATTAAAGCAGGTATTTTGGAAGTTTAAATTTTTGTATATATAAAATCGTACAGGGGTAATTTTACCTTTTCCTTTTGTATTTGGGTATTGTTTCTCTTGACTAGTTGCGCTGGATAAGACTATATAGAATAAGAGCAGTGAAAACAACAGATCAAAATCTTCATTTTGAAAGCTTGATTTATCTTACTTTCTCTAATTTAATGAGAACTTGTTGATGCAGCAGAAAAAAAAAACTCCCTTATATCTCACATGCCATTTAGAAAAAAGGCTAATGGCCACCTACCTTCTAGTTTTTGTTTCTTTTGTGTGTGCATGTGTGTTCATGCAAGAGTGTGTGTACCAAAGGGAATCAAATTAGAACTCAACACCAAAAGCCACCAAAGAAAGTCCGGTATCACATGGAGACTGAACAACACACTGCTGAATCACGAGTGGGTCATGGAAGAGATTAGAAAAGAAATTCAAATGTTCATGCTATTCAACAAAAATGAACACACAAATTACCAGCTCCTCTGGGACACAGCAAAGGCAGTACTCAGAGGCAAGTTCATAGCTCTGAGC
>NW_012267386.1:84625-86998 GCF_000151885.1 Dipodomys ordii | reverse complement strand
TCTGAGGATCACCATTCAAAGGCAGCCAGGGCAGAAAAGATGAGATGCTCATCTTCAAGCTCAAGTGGTAGAGAAATAGCTTTGAGCAAAAAGTCCTGGGGCAGTGCCCAGGTCCTTTGCTGAAGCTCTGGAAAACACACACACACACACACACACACACACACACACACACAAACTGAACTGAGAAACCAGACAGAGCTTCATATTTCTTCTCTATGGATAAGAAATGCCCTTATTTTCCCCATTGTTTAACACAAGCACTGCAGAGCTGAGGGCACTGCTTAGTGTAGGGTATGGGTCTATCTGCCATTTACCAAGCTCTGGGTTCAACTAGCTCTGCAATCAAATAAAAGAAAAACATTTCTTTTTTATTATTATTACATCAGCACTGCAGGTATTTAAGCTGTCTTAAACACTCAACAGTTATAAACTGAGAGAAGAAACAAAGGATGCATTGTTTCTTATCGACAAGCAGGAAGACTAGTAACAGGACCTGTACATTCAAAGGTGCCAGGACCCAGCTGATGGAGAATGTGGATTAGGTGTTGCCTCTGAAGCCAAAGATAGATGTTAAGTTTGTTTTCTTGACTGCACCCCGTAGCACATTTCTGGAAAAATGGCCCTTTTGAGGGAATGACCTGTCAAGCTAGTCATGTCTTAATGCAGTTATACCAGGTCAGTCCCAGGAAGCACATTCTTCCTAGTTCCTCCTGAGAGGCCTAATTAGGTCTTGAGATAAAACATCACCACCTACCATAGCAATGCAATTTACCAGCATGTTCTGCCCAACTGCTGAGTAGCGCTGACAAGTGGAGGTAGAGAATACAGTCATCACACAGATTTCATTGACAGCCTGGGTGCTCTGGTTATAGGTGATCTGACCAGCACCTATTCCTTCCTCCTCACCTTCCATGTTTCTCACTGCCAAATACAGCTCCATTCTGGAAGGATCTGCTAAAGTCTTAATGGAAAGTGATAAATGACTTATTAAGATTAAGGACATTCAGGAGTTGAGGTGTAGCCTGCAGGTTAATAAGCATATAAGAACCCTGAGTTCAGTTCACAGCAGCAATAACAATAACAACAGTAGAAAGAAGAGGAAAAAGGGAAAGGAAAAGTTCATCATCTGCAGTTTCTTAAATGAACCCTGAGATATGTATTCAAATGTTTTTTTTTTCTTTCATGCAATTGTTTCTAACACATTTATAAGATTATTTCTTTGTTGCTTTGTATGTCCCTCCCTGACGGTATAAACCCTGCTTTCACTGTATTCGATGTCAGTATAATTTGTGGAGGGGAAGGGGAAAAACAAATCATTTAAATAGGGATACAGGTGGACCCATTACAACAATGAGATGTACAAGTCGTTTTGTTGAAAACGAACTTTACAACTTTGGTGGGGGGGGGATGATTGGGTGAGGGAGGCGGAGGGAGGATGGGAAGGGATGGGAAAGGGAAACAAAGGAGGAGGCTACAATGCTTGATAAGAAATGTACTCATTATCTTGCCCATGTTATTGTAACCCCTCTGTACAATATTTTCACAATTAAAAAAAAAAGAAATGTACTCATAAAAAAAAGCCCCTGATAACTGCTGAAGCTACCAAAAGTATGAAAGCATGAAAATGGAAAACATTTCCATACTATTTATTAATCCTTATTAAATACTAAATGTTTTCCATTTTCCTACTACTTAATAATCCTTCTCTCTCCCTCTTTAAGCCCCTTTATCATCCCGTTTCTTCTAATCTTTTGTCCTGAAGTGCCACAATATCAGCTGTATAGCACTTTAGAATATCACATTTTAACTTGTGTGTGTCCATTCTGGGGCTTGAACTCAGGGCCTGGACTTTCCTTTTCTTGCTCAAGGCTAGAGCTCTACCACTTGCGCCACAGCTCCACTTCTAGCTTTTTTCTCTAGTTAATTGGAGAGTTTCATGGACTTTCCTCATAGGCTGGCTTCAAACCATAAACCTCAGATCTCAACATCCTGAGCAGCTAAGATTATAAGTATGAGCCCCTGGAAAAAAATGAGGATTTTGTTTTAGGTCTATTTGGCTTCAAATATCACACATCTGCAAGAAAGCTACCTCCAGCAAAAAAATGTCTACAAATCGGTCCTGCCTTCTGTTCTTTTTCCTCAATTCTCATTCATCTATCCTATAAGCATTTATTAAAATATCTACTATATTCCAGGAGCTGTGACAGATTCTGGAACAAAATACAAAATAGCAAAACAATGCCCCTGATATTAAGCAATTCCTATAAATAAAAGAAAGCCAACCCTTTTATTAAGAATTTATATGGAGGGCCGGGAGCTGGTGGCTCACGCCTGTAATCCTAGCTACTCAGGAGGCTGAGATCTGAGGATCAC
>NW_012267386.1:71515-81915 GCF_000151885.1 Dipodomys ordii | reverse complement strand
ACCAACCCCAAAAAAATAAAAAAATTAAATAAAATAAAATGATCCAGTGATAAAATAGAATAAAAGTAATAAAATGCGTGTCAACCAGCACTTACTAAATATTCCTAAACTTAAAGAAAAGGGACACTCTTCTCCTTCTTGATAGCCCACAACAGTGAATATTTCTGTAATCATGGTGATCTTCCAGGATTTATTCCATTTCAAAGGTCATGTTTCCTGCTACGTTTAGAAAAGGGAAAACCAATTACTTAATTGTAATCAGGGAAGAAATCCTTAGAAGTTTATATCCAGGGTACTAGAGAGATTCCAGTCTGAAAACTGACCTCTCCAACTCCTAGACAGAGGTCACACTGTCCTTGAGTAAAATACTTGGTTGTGAGGACTTCTATAAATTCTGTCCTGGACATTCTCTAGAAGGAGCTTGTCTCACTGCTGGTCAGTTCTACTTGTGGATTAAAGCCAATAGTATGAATATATGTGAAATATAAAATTGAGGTAATCAATTGCTATATCAATATTCCCCATAAAACTTGTTTGTTTGATTATCCTGTTTACTGGCACAAGATAAATGCTCTACAGGTAAGTTTAATGAAAAAATGCATAAATGCTTTATCTATAGAACTTCCTTACCCTATGAACAAAGTAATGTTTTCAAAGAAAACAGTGATCAGTTGAATAAACCATATTCCTAGTGAATCCACAAAAGGTCTAAGTCCAACTGTTTTCTAAATTATTCTAACCAGCCATTGGTGGCTTATGCCTGAAATCTTACTCAGAAGGCTGCAATATGAAGATCAATGTTCGAAACTAGTTGTGGCAGAAAAGTCCATGAGACTTAGCCAAGCACCAATGGCTTGCACCTGTAATCCTAGCTACACAGGAGGCTGAGATCTGAGGATTGTGGTTCAAACCAGACTGAGCAGGAAAATCCTTGAGATTCATCTCCAATTAAAAACCAAAAAAGCCAAAAGTGGAGCTGTGGTTCAAGTGCTAGAGCACTAGCCTGGAGCACAGCCTTGGGAGAGCACCCAAACCCTGAGTTCAAACCCAGAACTGGCACACACACGCACATGCACGCACGCACACACACAAACACACACACACACAAATTTAAACTTGTAATCTGTAGAAAATACAGCTAAGTAAAAATATACTTACAACAACAACAAATATTTTCAGAGCACTTACTATATCCTCAGAAAACAGTACAATACATAGTACCACGAACTATGCTAAACTGGAATGGATAATATTCCATTAATTAATATACATGAGAACTGTATGAAGTCAATTCTTTATGGGTAATCCTTGCCAAGTTCTTTTCTGGTCCTCCTCTGTGTCACTGTGACATGCATATTCTTGTTACCAACTGTATTCATGACAGATGAGTGTCACATGTGGACAAGCTTACAAATGGCACCAAGTTGATGCCATTACAAATAGTGAAGTCAGTCTGAGGTGGCAGGGATGGTATCACAAGTATGAAGAACTGGGAGCTAGATCAGAAACTAGACTGGTCAAAATCTGGATCAAATCAGGTGTTCACACATAATTTGATGACTTTTCTCTGACAAGTTTACACACACACACACACACACACACACACACACACACAAAACATTCAAAGATAAGTTCACAATAGAGTAAGTAGATTAGTGTTTTAATGGTCACAATGGGACTACTGTAGTGTTATTCTATTCTAACAAGAGCTACATACTGGCTTTACTTGAAACTTAATTCACATGTAGAATTAAAGCCTTGAAGGATCAGAAACATCTCATAGTCATAGTGTAATATTGTGATATATCATCCATGGCTCTTGGCTTGTAACTTCCATGATGATGGTTATTTCCTAAGGGGCTAAACCTACCAGCCATGAAATGTGTAACAATGCTGGGTGCTTTAGCCTCAGATAACAGTCTCTCTCTGACTTCCTTTTACCTGCTCCTTCTTTCCCTGCTCCTTCTCTCCACATGGCAGGCCACCAAAGTAAACTTTCTCACTGAGTATGCTGACTGTGGTATCTACTAATCTGAAGCAGCCATGGAATAAATCTAGAGACCCTGCTTGTGAAAAAATAGAGCAAAAAAGTAACAAGATGTGGCTCAAGACAAAGTGCTTACATACCAAACAGGAGATCTGAATTCAGTTCCCAATATTATTTTAAAAAAGAAGAGGAGGAGGAGGAAGAGGAGGAGGAGGAAGAGAAGGAAGAGGAGGAGGAGGAAGAGGAGGAGGAGGAGGAGGAGGTGGTGGCAGAGGAAGAAGAGGAAGAGGAAGAGAAGGAGGAGGAGGAGGAGGTGGCAGAGGAAGAAGAGGAAGAGGAGGAGGAAGAAGAAGAAGAGGAGGAGGAGGAGGAGGAAGAAGAAGAAGAAGAAGCAGAAGCAGCAGCAGAAGAAGCAGCAGCAGAAGAAGCAGCAGCCGCCACCACCGCAGCTGCCACCACCGCCCAGCAGGAAAGACCATGAGATGCTTACCTCCAATTAACTACCAAAACCCAGAAGCAGAACTGTGGCTCAAGTGGAAAATCACTAGTCTTAAGCAAAAAAGAGTTTAGGGACAGTGTACAGGCCCCAAGTCCCAGGACAGGAACATACATACACATATGCACACACATACACATCACTTATATACACACACACACACACACACACACACACACACACGGGTTTCTCTTCACCAACACAAGGCATAGGAACTCTACTCAGCTCTTCCCCACTTGGAGTTACTGGCCTCTCTTCTCTGATACATTACAGGATCCTCAAGAGATGGGAACTTACAACTGGTACCTAAAAGGTGTGAACTCTCACTTTACAAGGTTGGATGTGATAGCCAGTGTCGGAGGATACCCCACCATGAGCATTGCTCCTACCACCGTGGTGTGACTATTATTGACCTGACTGCTTACTTGGGGACATAGGGAATAACCCACACACATTTATTTGGCCACAGATATCCCCTGTGTAGATTGCTGTGGTGAGAGAGCAGGGAGAAAAACTTGAATTTTTTCTGACATAAAGCAGTATTTTTTTCAAATCTGTGTGCCACTCAATACTAACTTTAAAAATCATAATACATGTACTTATTCTCCCTTGCTAAATTTATAATCAGATACATAATCAGGTACATTATTTTACTTTTTAAGTTCCAAGCCTCTAGTAAGCACTATGTTTGGCCTAATACAGATGTGCTTGGTATCTACTTAATGGAATTTACCCCAAAATCTGAGATATGAATGGCCCATAAAAGTTTGTGAAGGATATGGTAGAATTCTAAAGTCCCTATCACCATTCTCCAGGAAAAAGATTCACTGAATTTTAAAAACTGGAGTCACCAGAGAGAGATAGAAAGGCCAATGGATCAGGCCTCTTCCCCGACCAGGTGAAATCCTACTCTAATACCCCTCCACACTCAATGCCAGGCTGACTGCAAACATGCAGCTATCTGAACAGCAAGCTTTCTCCCTACCCAGAAAGAGAAAGGAAATGTTGGAGCAATGGCAACATTTAGAAAGGATGCACACAGTATTTTTTCATTCCAGCCCACTCCACTGTTGTGTAAGAATAATTACTCTTAGTCTATTTTTGAACATCTGTTTTTCATACTTAAATCATCTTTCTTTGCTGAACCATCTAAGATAGATTGAAGATGTTTTTCCCCCAGATACTAAGAACAATGTTAGACTTAAAGGTCTTAATTGATCTAAAAAACAGTGTCTTGAAAAAGGACGAAACTATGGCAATGAATCGGAAGAAATTTAACTATTCCCAACATCTACACCAATTACCTAACACATCTGTGAGACATACACATCTCAACTCAAAAGTTATCCCCCAGGGTTACGCTGTTTCTGTCTTTATTCATTAAATATTTAGTGGATACCCACTTTGCATCAGGTACTGGAAGAACCCAGGCAAACTAAACAGAAAAATAAAACTCCAGTAGAGTATACTCCAGTAGAAAGAGTTATCAACTAGTGACAAGTGCTGTAGAGAAAAATAAGGCAGAGAGAACAAAAATGACAGTGGTGGGGACTCCAACTAAACATAGGAATCAAGAAAGATCTCACCAAAGCCAGGTGCCAGCGACTCATACCTGTAAAAGTAGATACTCAGGAGAGGCTGAGATCTGAGTATTGTGGTTCAAACCCAGTCCAGGGAGGGAAGTCCATGAGAAGTCTTATCTCCAATTAACCACTAAAACAAAAAACAAAATACATACACACACACACACACACAAAATAAAACAGAGAGCTGGGATATAGCACAAAGTGCTTGCCTAGCAAGTGCAATGTCCTGGGTTTGGTCCCCAGTGCCAAAACAAACAAAAAACACACCACAAACTGAGCTGTGGCTCAAGTGGTAGAGTGATAGCCTTGAGCACAAAAATCAAGGACAGTGCCCTGGCCCTGAGTTCAAGGCTCAAAACTCACAGAGAGAGAGAGAGAGAGAGAGAGAGAGAGAGAGAGAGAGAGAGAGAGGGAAAGGAGGGAGAAAAGGAGAGAAAGAAAAAGAGTGACAGAAAGAAAGGCAGTGGGGAAAGAGGGAAGGGGAGGCCAGGGGAGGAGAGGAGAGGGAGGCTGGCAGACCTCACCAAGAGAAAATGTGTGAGGAAACACATTGGATACTAGCAAAGAATTCTGGGACACCCTTTACAGCAAAACCAATAGGCCTAGAAGGATGGCTGATGTTTTCTGAGAGGCCAGGGTGGCTGGAAAAGCAGGGAAGTCAAAGAAATAAGAAGGAAGCCAATGATCTATTTTGGATCAGGGTAATAACTATGAGAAATTGATTCATAATAGCGTTAGAAGCTTGATTAAGTATTTCCTAGCAGACTGGATGGGTTGAGCATAGAAACCAGTCAAAAATGGCTCCAGGTCTTAGCAGAGGAGGGAGACATCCTATATGAGGAGGAAAAGTTGGGCTCAAGAACTTGGAGACTAGCAGACACATTTAGGCCAAAATCTAGGTTTGGGAATCCTCAGCACATGCACACACACATAAAACCATTTCAAGCCATGACATAGAGTGAGTCCGGCAAAGATAGAAGTGTAGAGGGTACAGCTCTGAATATGGTCACTGGGACTGTCCAGGCTGTGGACTACAAGTGAGGAGGAATCTTCATGAGAGACTGAGAAATAGCAAGCTAAGGAGGAACCCAAAGGAGAATGGTAGCCCAGAAGCCAAGAATGTGATTCCAACAGACCTGGTTTGCTGCCAGCTGCCCTTGATAGGATAATGGGAGGAAGACTGAACAACATTGGGCTTAGTGATCTTGACACAAGCAATGCTGGTGGGTGGCTTAGGGAAACCTATTCAGGGAAGGATGGAGGAGACAACGGAAAGAAAAGGAATATAAGCCACTGGGTTGTGTAAAGAAAAGGAGATTGGGGACAGTAACTGAAAGATGAAATGGAGGAAAAAGGATGTGCTATAATTTGGATATCTCTCCATCTCTATATCTTCCATCTCCCCTCCCCCATTCTCTCTCCATAGGGTCTTACAGTGTGGTCCAAGATGGCTTCACACTTCCCATTCTCTCCCAGTACAGTAACTGGGATTACAGGCATTAGTTACTATGCACAGTCTTAGTCTGTATCTTCAGTGTCTCCCCAACACAAATTAATAAAGACTCTATCATCAGCTTGGGAAGTGATGGAACCTTTATCCCTTCCCATCAAAGATAAAGTCAAAGTAAGGCCTAATTGAAGGAAGTTGTTCACTGAGTATATCCTTCAAGTAGATGTTGGGACCTCAACCTCCATCTCTAGCTTTACTGTCCAGCCCCCATGAAATGAATAGACCTCCTCCACCAATGTTTCCACCATGACATATTATGTCACCACAGGCCTGAAGCAATGGGATCAGGCAACCATTGACTGAGAGCTCTGAAATAAAACCTTTCTGCCTTTTAAGGTTTGTGATCTAAGGCAATGCAGTCATTAACAACATCAAACTGATTAAAATGGCATTTCCTTTTCAAAAGATGGAAAAAATAGCAGTATGGGTGGGTGTTTAAGGGAATGAGCCATTGACAGGGGAAATGTTAAGAGAAAGTAGCCACAGAATGATAGGTTTAAGAAGAAGTGTGTTGTGGTTTGCATTTTAAATGACACACAGACATGCATTAAAAATTTGGTTACTAGCCTGGTAACTATTGGAAAATGATGAAAACTTCAGAAGGTGGTGGTATCTATCAGTGGTGAGAACCTACATCAATGGAGACATGCCCTTGAAGGGGTTACTGAGACCCTGGCCCCCTACCTCTTTGCTTCCCCGTTATCAAGAGATGAACAGACCTCCAACATGCACTCCTTATACCATGACACTCTGTCCATCCCCAACCCAAAGCAAGGAAACCAGGTGACCATGGACCAAAAGCTCTGAAATCATGAACCAGATTTCTTCTACATTGTGTGTGTATAATGTGTGTGTATGCCCACATGCCAGTCCTGGGGCCTGAATTCAGATCCTAAGCAGTTGTCCCTGACCTTTTCTGCTCAACTACAGCAAGCACTCTACTACTTGAGCCACAGCTTCTTGTCCAACTTTTTGGTGATTAACTAGAGATAAGAGTTTCATAGACTTTCCTACCCATGCAACCTTCAAACTGGAATCCTCAGATCTCAGCTTCCTGAATAGCTAGGATGACAGATGTGAGTCATAGGCACTCATCTGTCTTAGATATTCTGTCACAATTATAGCAAGCTGACTAGCACAAGAGGGCTATTCTTAGCTAGCAGAAGACAGTATCCTACAGTAACAGAAGGGCCAAGCTAGAGGAGAAAGGGCACAGACAGGGACATCTAAGGAAACATAAAGAAAATGGAGTTTAGGACTTTCAGTCCAAAAGCAATTCAAGATACAAGAACAGTACTTCACAAGAAACATAAAGAAAATGGAGTTTAGGACTTTCAGTCCAAAAGCAATTCAAGATACAAGAACAGTACTTCACACATCATGAGGCCTTGCTAGTTCATGCAATGAATTAAAAATTCAAGGGAGAAAATATACCTACCCTGCTTTCATATAATTAGATTCCTGTATTTTTATCATTGTTTCTTAAAAACTTCATTCCAAATAGAGTAAGAGGTAAAATTGAATGTGGAAAATAATCCATTCCTGCAGTCCTTTGTCACGTGTCTGTGTATTTTAAAACAAAAATCTGAATTATAAGTAAAAAGATAATGACAAATATAAAAAAAGAAGTCAGGCAGAGACCCTTCTACCCTATGGAAACCACATATGCAAATGTATGCCTTCTTCCAAATGCTATATCCAGCTATGATTTTTAGGTCATTGCAGTTAATGTACCCATATAAGTAGGTTCTATTCTTTAGGCTTATTGTGAATTTTGTAGGTTCTAAGGTCTACAGGAGATAAAATTAAAAGACAATGGGATGTTCTACCACATTGCATGGCCTACCTTACCATTTTTCAACCACTAGCAACTGGACAATTTCTCCAAATCTTTTAGAATTATTATATATCAATAAATGCATCAATGTAAAGTGAGTTTTTAATTTCCTTCCATTATAACCCCCTAATGAAAAGTCTAGGCCAAATAATCTTAGTTTTAGCAATGAACTCCAGAAGCACAGACCTCCCCATGTTAATCTCTGTATTCAAGTATTTGCTTAGGAATCTAATATGCATCAGAAACTCTAGTTAAGTTTGTTGAATGAAGAACAAATGAACAGGGCATATTAAATATTATCTACAATCTACAACTTATAATTTTTTCCATTTTTCATATCTGTCTAGGGAACAGCTGGGTCTGATATTTTTCTCATAATCTGCTAATAAGTAGGATGTTCTCTTAATTCTCACTTGAAATTATTAACAAGGATAAAACATTTTCCCAAAAGTTCTTTTACTATGTTTTTTCCTGTTATTAATAGTCTAATAGATTGAGGATGAACATATTTTCTTTTAAGAAATTTAGTTAAAATTTTACCTTGTCTCTGCTTAAAAATTATAAGCCAAGCACTAGTGGCTCATGCCTATAATCTCTAGCTACTCAGAAGGCTAAGATCCAGCCCAGGCAGCATGACAATGTGTCAGATTCTTTTCTCCAATCACTCAACAAAAAGCCAGAAGTGGAGCTGGGGCTCAAGTAGGGGAGCACTAGCCTTGAACTTTTTAAAAACCTTAGGGGTACAGCTGCCATGACCCTAAGTTCAAGAGCTGGGATGGGTACAAAAAATAAAAATAACAAAATTTAAGCAAATATAGGTATATAGATATGAATGATTTGGAGGACGCCACTGATAGAGATAAGAAAATCACTTTATTCTTTCGTTACTACTAACACTATGGCATGTCAATTTCACTATTATTCTTATTCATACTCTTATTCCCTTGTCTTAACTCGTTAATAATCCTTTCCTGCTGTGTTGATTATAGCCATTTAACTGGGGTTCCATTCTTGATTATAGCCATTCTAACTGGGGTTCCTGCCTGGTCTAGCCTCAGACCTCAGCCTCCTGAGAAGCCATTGTTCTAGGGCTAGATGCTACTTTCTTTATATCTCCTAGTAAACTTTGTCTCAAGATTTTTACTACCATGTATTTGTACAAAGGCAGGTTTCATTGTGACATTTCCACATATACATACAATGTACCCCAACCAGATGCATCATTTCCATTTCTATCATCCCTTCCTAATTGATTCTTGAAACAATTTCAGTAGGTCTCCCTGTTCTATTTCCATACATGCAGATAAGTATTAAAATTAACTGAGCAGGCCAAACACTGAATCAGATGTTATCCTAATATTAATTTAAGACGACATCTATGTTTCAAAGCCATAGTCCAATGCTTCCAACTCACTTCCAGTGCATTATATGATTATATATAATTTATGAAAGTTTTATAATTTTCTTTCAAAAACTGTAAGTAGTTGCAGCTACGTACTGGTGGCACACACCTGTAATCCTGCTACTTAGGAGGCTGAAATTCAGAGGATCAAAGCTCAAAGCCAGCCCAGGCAAGAAAGTCTATCCCTACAATAACCAGCAAAAAGTTGAGCTGGAGCTGTAACCTACATGGTAGAGTTCCCACAAAGAAGCAGGTGAACAGTGTAAACCCTGGGATGGGGGGAAGGGAAGGACTACAAGTAGTTGCTATTCAGATATTAAATGGCTCATGATTAGTCCCTTACTATCAGTACATAATTTTTGTTTCCAATTTTCTCTTTAATATGAGTTCCTAACTTGAAGTCATAAACTTCAAATATGGAGGTAGACTGATACATGACAGCAACTACTAAAATTCTTTTTCTCCCAAACAGTTATTTTCAATTTTTTTTTTACTGAGATCATTATTAAAAGGCAGATGTGTCTTCTCTAGTGGGAACTGAACTGTTTTGATTATAGACAGACATATTAAACAAGTACAGGACAGAAAAGGTGCAGTATCACAGCCCTGACCATCTCCTATGCACATGACTCTGATAGATCTGGTCACATCATTACTTCTAGATCTTCCGCATCACCAAAAGACTATGCACACACCTCAATACTATACAGGTAAAGCACCAACCTGACATCCCCCAGAAACATTCTGTCCTCTCACTCCACCTATGCATATAACTTTTTCCAAGACCCATTTGAAAATTCCATCAGTTTTACTGGAAGTAAATCTCACGTGATGTAAACTGAACCCTGAAAGACAGCACTGTCCAGCTTCTAAATGGCTAACTTTGTCTTCCTAATTTGTTCAATTTATATTGTAGATAAATATAAATTTAATAACTCAATAGGATACTTATTGAAATATGACTTCATGTATCTGTAAAAAAGAATGCTGAAGCATTGATGTACATGTCTCTAATTAAGGGTAAGATATTTTCATATGCCAGAACATTTTTTTGCCTTTTTTTTGTGAGAATACCATACAGAGGAGTTACAATTACAGGGGCAAGATAACGAGTACATTTCTTATCAAGCATTGTTGCCTCCTCTTTATTTCCCCTTCCCATCCCTTCCCATTCCCCCCATCCCTCACCAAAGTTGTAAAGTTCATTTTTCCACATAATCACTTGTACATCTCATTGTTGCAATGGGTCCACCTGTATCCCTAGTTAAACGATTTGTTTTTTCCCTTCCCCTTCACAAATTACACTAACATCAAATACAGTGAAAGCATGGGTTATACCATGGGGGAGGGAATACAAAGCAACAAAGAAATCATCTTATAAATATATTAGAAACAATTGCATGAAAGGAAAAAAAACAAAACAACATTAGAATACTTATCTTGGGGTTCACTCTCCTAACATCAACTTATCTGACCTTTTCTGCTAGACTCAGACATACACTAGTTATTGCAAATAAGGGAAACCATGGGACCTATGTTTCTTTGGGCCTGGCTTACTTCACTTAATATAATTTTTTCCAAG
>NW_012267386.1:55908-70510 GCF_000151885.1 Dipodomys ordii | reverse complement strand
GGTCTGTTCTTGTGCCAGTACCAAGGTGTTTTGATTACTATGGCTTTGTAGTAGAGTTTTAAATTTGGTATTGATATTCCTCCTGCACTGTTGTTTCTGTTAAGTATTGTTTTTTGCTATTCAGGGTCTTTTATTGTTCCATATGAATTTTTGGATTGCCTCTTCTATTTCCTTGAAGAATGAGGTTGGAATATTAATAGGTATCGCATTGAATTTGTAAATAGCCTTGGGAAGTATTGCCATTTTCATGATGTTGATCTTTCCAATCCAGGATCATGGGAGTTTTTGCCACTTTCTAAGTTCTGGTTTGATTTCCTTTTTCAGGTTTTTAAAGTTTTGCCAGAACATTTTTAACTGCTTCTGTAACATTCACGTGACACACTCAGAAACCGAGACACATAATCCTAAATTGACAGTGGCTAAACAAGCTTGTGGAAAATGTTTAACAAACACTGATGCTTGGCTTGGCCAGGCATGGGACAAGTACACACTCACTTAAATCTTCAAAACTACCCTGCCAGGCAGAGGAGAAAACTGAAGCACTAGAGATAACCTGCTATGCACTCACCAGCTAAGGAAGTGGCCTGACACTTGAAAGACAAGATAGGCAGCTTGCATTCTGAGGTTTAATTACACCACCACCTTGTTTCTCCACCCTCTTCATTACCATGCAGCAATTAAATTCCTAGCAGTAAGTTTCTAATATTCAACTACAGTGGTGTTCTGCTGAGCATTAATTTTCATGAATTCTTTAGAACTTAATATCCATACAGTGGAAGGAAGTACAGACTATTGACTACAACTCTAATCTACCCAACCCCAATGTATGCCTGCTCTAACAGGGAAGAGAAGCCATGCTCTAAAATGATCCATCATAAGGAATGAAGTGGTCCCTTCCCAGGCATGTGGGACAAAGCTATCACTCAGCAGAGGTACTGACATGGCCCATAAACAATTATCTCTAAGATCTTCACCAGCCTATCTTAGGCCCATCCACACAATACAGTACTGTTTGAGGCCTTTCAAAAACAAGAACTGGGTTTTATCACTGTTTATCAAGCATCCAACAAAGGCATCACTCAGTAAATAATGGCAGGAAAACAGGTAAAGATATTATGGCAAAGCAAATTCCAAGTAGAGAGAAAAACCACAGGCTAACAAGGGAAAAACAGTAAGAGCAATATTCATATTTGCTGAATGATGGAGTGCATGGATCTTAGCAATGGCAAGACTGTTTTAAGCAATTTAAGTTTCTTTCTCAGCAATCACTGTTTTTTGAAAAGCTAATTAACCTTTAAAAGATTCAGGGATTTTATTGTTTTGTGTGTTTGTTGGCTGGTTAGTATTTGCTTAAAGACACAGAAGGCTGACTGCTTCAGCCAGCCTTGAATTCCTGAGCTCAGGCTACTCATTTTCCTGCCTCGGCCTCCCTTGTAGCTGAGATTTTAGAAATATTAAAAGTTTGTGTGTGTGCGTGTGTGTGTGTGTGTGTGTGTGTGTGTGTACAGGCACATGTCAGTACTGGATCTTGAACTCAGAGCTTTGGCTCAAGGCTTGAGCCACAGTTCCACTTCTGGCTTTTGCTGATTAATTGGAGACAAGAATCTTTCAGATTTGTGTGTCTGGGCTTGTTTCAAACCTCAGTCCTCAGATCTCAGCCTCCTGAGTAGCTAGGATTACAGGCTTAAGACACCAGCTCCCGAATGAAAGTTTGTATTTTTAAAGTAATGTTCAGAAGAAAAGGTATCTAACAGTCAGATGGGAAAATAGAAGGGAACAGTACATATGAACATGCTAACTAAATTACTTGTATCCCATACAAAATATTCTAAATGGTTTAAATATCTAAACAGGAGACCTAAAACTACGTTAACTCTTATCAGAAAACATTAGGAAAAAGCATTGAGACATTGGACTAGATGAGATTTCTTGCTATGATACCAAAAGTTTAAACAGCAAAAAGGAAAATAGGGGGCTGGGAAGGTGGCTCAGTGTCGAGTGCTTGCCTTGCATGCATGAGGCCCTGGGTTCCATTCCTCAGCACCACATAAGCAGAAAAAGCTGGAAGTGACAGTGTGGCTTTAGTGGTACAGTGCTAGCCTTGAGCTTAAGAGCTGAGGGACAGCGCCCAGGCCCAGAGTTCAGGCCCCATGCCGGGGGGGGGGGGGGGCAGGAGAGAAATAGCCAAATGGGAGTGATATCAAATTTTAAAACTGTACATTAAAGGGAGCAAACAACAGTGAAAAGGCAGCCCAATGAATTCAAGAAAATATTTGCAAATCATATATCTGATAAGGAATGCATATTCAAAATATAGAAGAACCTATAACTTAATAACAAAAATAACTTGCTTCAAAAAGAATTGTGGGGAAGAGGCGCTGTGGCTCAAGTGGTAGAGCGATGGCATTGAGCGTCCAGGCCCAGAGTTCAAGCTTCATGACCGACAAAATAAATGAATAAATAAATAAATAAAGATAAATAAATAGCTGCTGGGCACCAGTGACTCACAACTATAATCCTAGCTCCTCAGCAGGCTGAAATCTGAGGACTGAGGTGAGACCACAGCCCATGCAGGAAAGTCTAAAAGCGATTGTGGCTAGTCACTAGTGGCTCATGCTTGTAATTTTAGCTACTCAGAAAGCTGAGATCTGAGGACTGCAGTTTGATCTAATTATTCCCAATGGAAGATAAGTCCATGCGACTCATCTCGAGCTCTGACTCAAGTGGTAGAGTACTAGTCTTGGGTACAAAAAAATTTAAGGAACAGCACCCAGGCACTGAGTTCAAGCCACCACCACCACCATCCCCAAAAAAGGAATAGTAACTAATGAGACTGCAAAATTACCAAAAGAAGATATACAAATGGCCACCATGCATATAAAAAGATATTCAGAAGCTCAGCTCAAAAGGGTAGTATAAGAGAAATGTAAAGGAAAACTATGACGAGGTATTACCTCACCTCCATCAGAAGGCCATAATCGAAACAGAGGAAAATAGAAGGGCTGGCTAAGATGCAAACTGGAACTCTTGTGCACTACTGATACTAAGGTGAAATGGCGCAGCCCCTGTGGCTAAGGGCATACTGATGCTACAAAAAATTAAAATGTTCCAGCAACTCTACTTATGAATATATATCCCAAAAAATACAAGGTATGTTTTCAATGAAATATCTGCCCTCCTATTATTATCCACAGCATTACCCACAACAGTCAAGAGGAAGATTCAATTCATATCAATAGGTAGCCAGATAAATGCAGTGTACACATACACATGTACAAACCAAACACACACAAGAGACAGATAAGATAGAGACAAGGTGAGAGGAACAGCATGCAGACAATGAAAAAAAAGAAAGAAAATTCTATCTCAGGCCACAATTTTGATTCAAAAATCATAAAAAATACAAAGGTGGTGACCAAGGGAGAACTCAGAAGGGGAAATTAATGTTTAAGTGATATAGAATTTCAGTTTTACAACAAAATAGTCTAGAGATACCTTGTGTATCTAGTCTTAACATGACTAGAAATGGCTGGCATGGTAAATTCAATGTTGTTTAATCAGTAAGAAAAAAAGTGTCTCTATATAATTACTCAAGGAAAAAAAGGGAAGGGAAAGAGGTAGGGAAGAGGGAAGAGGGAAAAAGAAAGAAAAGGAAAAGAAAATGGTAGTGATGTTGGCTTCCAATAGCTACTCAGGAGACTGAAATGTGAGGGTCCAGGATCTGAGTCAGCTTGGACACACAAATCCAAAAGACTCCAACTAGCCAACAAAAAGCCAGAGGTAGAGGCATGGCTCAAGTGGTATAGCTCCTGTTTTGAGTGAAAAAGTCAAGTGAGAGCATGAAACCCTAAGTTCAAATTCCAGGGAAAAGAGGAAAAAGAGGGAGGAAGAGAAGGGAGGGACGGGGAGGAAAGTTGAGAGGGAGGTTCTATTAAAACCAAGAGTAATGTTCCCATAACATTATGGTACAGGACAATCTTGCTACCTAGTTAGGGAGAAAGGTTACCAAATCAGACTTCTTGAGTGCCAACCATGCTCTTACCAGGAGTCTTACATCCATGAAAAACTTACTTCAGCTCTCTGCCTCAGTATCCCCTTACTTGGAAGTAAGCATTCACCACCTCCCCAGGAGTTACTATGAAGGCCACATTAGCATATGAGACCTTCCACAAATATGAGATATTCCCAGGGCTGAACTGGGAATTGGCAATTGAACTGCTGAGCAATCAATTCTGCCTGCAACAGGACACTAAGACGCAGAAATCACATCCACACCAAGGATGGTGCCCACTGGTGACAAATTGTCACATCACACTACCCTGCTGTGACACCTGGCTTCTGCCATGTGGCTTAAGACAATGGACTGCAAACAATACCAGTCCACAGAGTGGTGTTAGTATTTAATAAAAGGCTAGCTAAGCAGAAGAGGTCAAAAGCTATGTACATATGACCATGTAAACTGATGCTAAGCGAAATGAACCCCAAGATAGGGACACAAAAGGTTTTATCTTTGTTGTTGTTCTTCTTAATGTATTTATAATGTACTATGTGATTTTTTTGTTTCTTTTGTATGTTCTTCCCCCATGGTACAACCCCTGTTGTCACTGTATTTGACTATGGTGCCCTGCATCTTGTATATACATTTTTCTAATTTGGAGAGGGGAAGGGAAATAACAAAATGCTGAAATAAGGATGCAGGACACAATGAGATGTACAAGATAGTAAGTTGAAAACAAACTTTACAACTTTGCTGGGGAGAGGAGGGAGGAGCTGGGGAGGTGGGGAGGAAAGGGATGGTAGGGGGAAATATAAAGGAGGATGTAATAATGCTCCATAGGAAATGGACTCATTACCTTGCTCATGTAACTGGAACCCCTCTGTAAGTATCTTTACAATAAAAAATTTTTAAAAATAAAAGGCTTGCTAAAAAGCAATTGGCTTTTATTTTCTCTCTTTCTCCATCTAGAAAAATCAAATTCTTTTTTTCCATATATATTTTTATTGTAAAAATACTGTACAGAGGGATTAGTTACATGAGTAAGATAATGAGTACTTTTCCTATCAAGCATTGTTACCTCCTTTGGTTTTCCCCTACTATCCCTTCTCTCTCCACTTCCCCAACTCCTTTCCCCCACCCAGGAAAAACAAATTAATGGGGATGGGAAGTATAAGAATTTGAAGTTTGGGGTTTTTTTTTGGGGGGGGGGTTAGCACCAAGGGATGTTATGCAACTTTTTACAAGAGGTAATCTTAGCAGTGTGGCTATTTATTAACTCTGATGGTTCCAGGCAAAAGGTAAAGGTGAGATCAAGATTGCTTGCCATTGAAGAAGAATTAAGCCTCCTCCTTTGGGTAGATAGGGATTAAAAAGAGAGAGCAGAGGAAACACTTGAGAATAATACATGGCCGGCTAGTCATGGTGCTCCCTCTTCCCATAATGCTCTGGGCTCCCAATCAACCAGTTACATGAGTCAGGTAATGAGTACATTTCTTTTTGAACCATGTCTCCCCTTCCCTGGCTCACTGCCAGTTTTTCCCTCCTGTTCCCACCCACAAGATGTACAGTTCATTTTCCATATAGTGTCTAGTGAGTACCACTATTGTATTTGTTCACCTTTTCTGTGCCCCCCTTACTTACCTACCAAAGACAAGATAAAAGGAAAAGAAAACAACAACAGCAACTAAAAAAGTCTCTTGTTCCTTTTCTTAGAGTTCATTTCATAAAATATTTTTATGATAATATGCACTGTCTCTTAATTCTTTACCTGGCAGAGAAACAAACCCATACCCTTAGAGAGCATCACCATGAGAGTTCCATTCCCAAGTTTTACTAGTAAGGTTGTTCAAATCAAAGACCATTAGTTAACTTGGTGTTCTTTGAGCTTTAACACAGAAGTGGGAAACATGGCAATGTGTTCTTCAGAAGTCACATGAAGACACTAGTCAGGGGCCTGACAACTCACTGAACGAAAGGGTGTGGCAATCCTACAGAGCAAACATAATTAAGTCATAATCCACACTATAAATCTGTAGCAGGAAACCCTTCTGGTACCAGAAGGAGGGAGGGGGGAAGCAAAAATGTATGTACGGATATAACATGGAAACAAAAATCAAATGAAGGTCCATTTTACCTACTGGCTTCAAATCATTACAGAGAACCAATCCAAATTCAAAAGCCTTGCTTGTAAAAAGATCCAAGCACAAAAAAATGGAAGTGTTTTTTTTTCCCTTCCTCTCCACAAATTATACCAACATCAAATACAGTGAAAGCATGGGTTATACCGTGGGGGAGGGACATACAAAGCAACATAGAAATCATCTTATAAATATGTCAGAAACACTTGCATGAAAGGAAAAAAAAAAACAAAACAAAAACATATGAATACTTATCTTGGGGTTCATTCCCCTAACATCAACTTATCTGACATTTTCTGCTTGACTCAGACATATACTAGTTATTGCAAATAAGGGACACCATGTGACCTATGTTTATTTGGGCCTGGCTTACTTCACTTAATATAATTTTTTCCAAGTCTTTCCATTTCCTAACAAATGGGGCAATGTCATTCTTTTACAGGTGGACCCACTGCAACAATGAGATGTATAAGTCATTATGTCGAAAAATGAACTTTACAACTTTGGTGGGGGGGTAGGAGGAAGGATCGGGTTGAGGGAGGGGGGGAGTATGGGAAGGGATGGGAAGGGGAAAGAAAGAGGGGGCAACAATGCTTGATAAGAAATGTACTCGTTATCTTGCCCATGTAATTGTAACTCCTCGGTATGGTATTCTCACATTAAAAAAAAAAAAAAATGGAAGTGGAACAGCAGAGAGAACAAATCCCATTATTACTTTTCTCCCAGAAATTCCACATTAACTGCTCATTTGAAAATCTGGCTGCTTCTAACTACATTTATGTTAAAGAAAAGTTTTATTGACATTAATGTCAATATTGTATGAATTTTTAATCAAACAAGATTTTCCATTTGTTTTATATTAAGAGGTAAGATTTAAAGAACTATCTGATGAGCCAGGCACTGGTCCTTAAGGCCTTTAGTCCTAGCTACTCTGTAGGCTGAAACCTTCAAGGCTCAAAGCTAGTCTGGGCAGAAAAGTCTGAGATTCCTGCAATTAGCCAGCAAAAACACTAGACTGGAAGCCTGGCTCAATGATAGATGACCAGCCAAGCAAGCAAGCTGAGCAAGAGTGAAAGGCACTGCATTCAAGTCACAGAAACAAGCAAACTAAATAAGATTTTTTAATAACAGTATTTAAAAGACTATTTGAAAAATGTGGTATTTCTTAAAGAGTCACTCAACAGGTTGAAATATGCCAATTATATGGCATGTGAGTAGCTATAAATTGTGTGTCACTGGAGGAAGTACTAAGCAGAGGATTACAGCAGCAACTGATGTAAATCTAAGATGATTCTATCAAATCTAGTGATGTGTAAAGTATTTATCAGCCCTAAGAAAAAGGTTGCTACCAGTGAACATCAGAATCTAGATACCCTGATGTTCCTTCCCTATGCAGCCACTAAATAACCACTTGTAAGAAGCATTAAATGCCAATGTCAAGGAGTTAGGGCTCATTTATATGCCTTTTTCCTCCTGACTGTGCATGTCAACAGGTATACCAATGGCTGTGTTCTTATAATCTGCCCTTTTTATGCATGCTTTACGGTGTTAGTTATCAGAGATACAGAATCACAGAAAATAAAGCAAACTTGAACAAACTCACATTCCTTCAATATTACTGTAACTAACCAGATTTTTAAAGAATTATTATAGGCACAAGTCTGCTAAAGAATAAAATAAATAATAACTTTTAGGATCAAAAATGGCATTTGAACCAGGCACTAGTGGCTCATGCCTGTAATCTAGGTTACTCAAAAGACTGAGAAGACTGGTTTGAAACCAGCCCAGTTAGAAAAATCCAGGAGACTCCTAAAACTCCAATTAGTCAGCAAAAAGCCAGAAGTGAAAGTATAGTTCAAGTGGTAGAATACCAGCCTGAGCAAAACATTGAGCAAAGGCCCTGAGTTCAAACCTCAATAATGAAATAAACAACAAATAAAGATGTGCTATTTAAAAGCTGGTTTGCTTTTTAAAAATTAATAAAAATAAATAATATTAACCTGTGGAATTATAATTTTGGGGATCAAAAATGCTATGTGAGAAGAAAATGCTATTTGATATCTAAAGTTTCATATTGTAAAAGTTCAGTTGGTAATGGTAATTAGTAGGGACAATGAATAAAGCCTGTTCTCAGGACCAATAGAGGCAAAATGAAAAAAACTAAAATAGCTCTGGGGTGTAGCTCAAGTGGTAGAATTTCTTATCTAGCAAGCACAATGCCATGAGTTGAAATCTCAGTAACACCTTCCAACCAAAATAAAACAACAAGGAGAAAAAGAAAAAACTAAGATAAACCTCTACTCACAAGTCACTGGAACTGTTTGTTGCAACTCCTCAAGAAAATAGGATCCAGAAGCCAGAAAGAACACAAATGGCCATAATTTCATATGTTCAGTCTTTCACTGAATGACTCATTTAGCACCAATTCACCACAGCACACTATTGCTGAAGGGACTAAAAGCTCTTCCTATGCGAGGAAGTCACAGCCACAGCATTTCATTTACATACTAAACAACGAGTCAGATTCAAGGAATGTTTAATGTAATTAAACTTGTCACAGGAGGTTAAAAACTTCCCAAGGATGGCCCACTCAGGCTGGGAAGGTGGCTCAGTGGTAGAGCACCTGCCTTGAATGCTCGAGGCCCTGGGTTCGATTCCCCAGCACCACATAAGCAAAAAGAAAAAAAGCCGGAAGTGGCGCTGTGGCTCAAGTGTAGCCTTGAGCTGAAGAGCTGAGGGACAAGTGCCCAGGGCCCAGAGTTCAGGCCCCACGACCGGACCCAAAAAAAAAAAAAAGTCTCACTCAACTTTACCAACCTCCAAAGACCCTAGTTATGATGATCCCATCGTGCAGCTCTCCCATTGTGCCTTCACACCTGCTGTTATCTCCCTAATCACCCAGTAAAAATAAGAGAAAAAAAAGAGATTCTTTGAAAAAAAGATTCTTGGAACTTAAAAAAGAGATTCTTTGAGGGTTTTTTTTTGTTGTTGTTGTTATTTTGTGGTATAGGGGTTTGAACTCTGGGTCCTGTACCTGCTACCACCTGAGCCTCTAGACCTTTCTCATTAGTTATTATCCTAATATAGTCTCACATTTACATTTAATCCTAATAGTTCCACTTGCTGCATATAACTCAAATAGGTATACGCTACCACACCCAGCTCATTGGTTGAGATGAAGTTTTGCTAACTTTTACCCAGATTGTCTGTGATGCACTTCATCTCCATCTCCCCAGCAGCTGGGATTACAGGTTAAAGCCACCCCACCAAGCCGAAGTCTTGTTTCCAGAATCTTGACACAGTATCAGTGACCTTATTTAGCTGCTGTAAGATGTTTCCACATTAAGACATGGTTTCCGAGTCAGGAAGATGGGGTGAGATAACATTAAGTTATTCCATTGTTCCTAATACACACCAATGCAGTTTCCTGGCTCCCTCTACATTACCTGCCCAACTCCTATTTATCCTTCAAACCCTAGCAGAAATACCCATTTTCTGTAAAGCCTTCCCTAGTCCAGTGTCCTATTCCCCCCGGCTCCCCCCCCCCTCCCCCCCCCCCCCCCCCCCCCCCCCCGAGTATAGATCGCTGAAAAAAAGTGTCCACACTACACACAGAACTAACGAACATGGCAGTAAGAAAAACAGACATCAGCTCCCGACACAGAGATGGAGGATGTGAGGGCGCCTCTACCCCCCACCCCCGCCACAAAGAATCAATCACCTATATTTTCTCTACTACTTGAGAGAATCCTCCACTACCTCCCAATTGCTTGCTTCACAGGTGTTGGAATGAACACCTCCAGGGCGGGATTTTGTTTTAAATCTAATCTAATTACTGCTTACTCCAAATCTAAAAGAATCAGTCAATAAGGGAAACTTAATTAGCATTTGCTGAAGAGATAAATGATTGCATTAAACTCTTACAATTAGAACCTTTAGATAGCCTTTCAAATATTTCAATAATGTGCTCTTTTGGGGGCTATTTGTGGTTTTGATAGAGACTATTCCATCAATGAATTTTTTTTTGCAGTATTCATCCATGTGTTCAACAAATTTCAGGTATGTCCTAGTAAATAATCAAAATTAACTCCCTGTCCCCATGAGCCTTCTTCCTGCAAGGTAAAACTTATGGAGGAAGTAAGTTATGATTGCATAAGTGTTTGAAAAAATACCACAAATCATATTTTCTTAACCAACCTTGCCTAAGTTATCAAAGAATAACCCCCCCCACAGGCTACACATAAAATTTAACCACTTACAAAGACAAAAAGGATTGCATGAAAAGTCAGTGTCTTCAACAAACAAAACTGGTTTAGCTTCTCTCAGAAAGGAACAAATAAAATGTTTATGTTAGGAACCCCTTTCCCTGTAGCAAGAAATAACAGTTGTCTTTTGGAAGGCTAATGACATCTTGAAATTTTATAAGAATTTTATGTATACAGCTACATACTTACCATAGATCCTAATTTGATGTATTTTTTTCTGATAGCAAATCAGAAACTATTTTTGTTAATATATTCCGTGCTGAAGCTTGTTTTTGACTGCATACTGTTCCTTTATAAAGGCAAAGAACTTTATGAAACTTTGTATCCAGACTTCTGTCATGGAGGAGGAGGGGAAAAGAAGGAATGCTTCCTATGAGCAGTGGGAGAGGCCAGAGAAGGTCTGAATCAGTGCTGATTCAGTGTTAGGTCCATGAGCCTGGAGACACCATAGAAAGAGGCTTTGAACCCAGTCACTACAGTTCTTACACATCTGCATTTCCAATCTCTCTGCTTCAATTTCTTTGTTGCATCTACCATGTCCTCCTTTTGCCCTTCTGTATTCACTCCCTCCCTTAGATGGTTCTTGTCTCATCCCCCCATCCCCAGTCAATATACCACTCTCTTGAAGACAAATGTACCCTTTGAGCTCTTTGGCCATTTATGGGAGCCTCCCTTAAGAAAAGGTTTGTCCTATCTGGCTGTGGCCCCAGTTGGCTATGGCTCCACCTGCCTGCTCTTACTGCCATTAGCCTCTCCTCACCATTCTGCACATACCAGATGAGAACCTGATGCACAACACAGGTCCAAGTGCTCCAGTCAGAAAGAGTAAACAATGCTGAAATGTCCATCTAATACTTAGATGCTTCATAGAGAACCCTCTCCAAAATACCTCTTTCAAAATGACAAGGGAGACTCAAGTTGAACAAATCTTGCTACTTTAAAATGTCACTTCCTCTGTCAGAGAAAAACAAAAAGCAAAGGCTAAGAATGTTACTCCTTGGTGAGCACTTGCCTAGCCTGGTCAAAGCCATGGATCTTATCCCCAACACAAGAAAACAAAACAAAAGGAAACTCTCACATACCTCTTGCAGAGGAACCTGGGGATGGGAAAAAAGAATTGTGGTCCAAGTTGGTGGCTGACACCTGTAATCCTAGCTACTCAGGAGGTTGATCTGAGGATCATGGTTCAAAGCCACCCTGGGGAGAAAAATGTGTGAGACCCTTATCTCCAAATAATCAGAAGGGGGGGGAAAAACCTGGAAATGGAGATGTGGCTCAAGTGGTAGAATGCCAGCTTTGAATGAAAAAGCAAATTAAGAGGTCTTCAGCCCTGAGTTCAAGATCCTATAGCAGCACAAAATAACAACAGCAACAACCCTGGTCCTTTGATCCTACAGCAAGTTATTGGTTGAGGAATCCTAAACGCACAAATTGTTCATTCTCCTACAAAGTGACATGTATTTTTCTTTTCTTGGTCATTTTGAATTTTATTTGCCAATTTCACATTTTACTTAGAGCCTGGCCCCAATTAGCAGTGCAATATACATACAAAAGAGAAGTCAGTAATGACAGCTTTAGGATGTCAAGTGCAGTGAGCTAGGTGTTAGGCTCAGAGTCTTGCATGCAGAGTTGAGTAAGTCTCTTTGCTTCCCCTTAGAACCTAGGAAAAGGGGTCAGCACATTCACATGGAACAAGTAGTAATAAAGTAACTGGTGAGCAGCAACAGCTCTTATAATTCTAGCTACTCAGGAGGCTGAGATCTGAGGATCATGTTTCAAAACCAGTCCAGGCAAGAAATTCTTTAAGACTCTTATCTCCAATCAACCATTGAAACACTGGACATGAAGCTCTGGCTCCAATGGTAGAGTGCTTCGAGTGAAAAAGCTCTGAGTTCAAGCCCTAGACTGGCACAAAAAAATAAATAAGCCTCAGACAGTATGAGAAACACTTCAACAGTGCACTTAAGAGAAATGTAAAAAAAACCTGAATTATGCTGGGCACTAGTGGCTTACACTGTCATGCTAGCTACTCAGGAGGATGAGATTTGAGGATCAAGTTTTGAAGCCAGCCCCAACAGAAAAGTCCAGGAGACTCTGATTTCCAATTAACCAGCAAAACACACACACACACACACACACAGAGCCAGAAGTAGAGCTGTGGCTCAAGTAGTACAGCACCAGCCTTGAGCAAAATTCTCAAGGACAGTACCCAGGCTTTGAGATCAATCCCCAAGACTGACTGACACACAAATATACTGAATAATAAACATTTTAAAAAGTATCCACCAAGTCTCACAAAAAAAACATCACTAGTGAGATTTAAGTTATATCTCCCCATTTTCCCTCAAAAGCCACATGCAGAAAACTAAAAGTGGACCCTAGCCTGTCACCCCTACACTAACATCAACTCAAAATGGATTAAAGACCTTAACATAAACCTGATACTCTGAAACTACTGCAGGACAGAGTTAGGAGAGACACTTGAATTTATAAGCACAGGCAGGAACTTCCTGAACAGAGTCGCAGGGTCACAACAAATTGGAGAGTCTCGACAAATGGGACGACCTTAAAATAAAAAGTTTCTGCACAGCTAAAGACATAGCAACCGAACTAGAAAGACAGTCAACTAATTGGGAAAAAGTATTTACCAGCAATATATCAGACAAGGACTTAATATCCAGTATATACAGGGAACTCAAGAAACTAATCGCTCCCAAACCTAACAAACCAATTACTAAATGGGCAAGGGAACTAAAGACAGACTTCTCAGAAGAAGAGATAAAAATAGCAAAGAAACACATGAGGAAATGTTCATTATCCCTGGCTGTAAAGGAAATGCAAATAAAAACAACCCCAAGATACCACCTTACCCCAGTCAGAATGGCCCTAAATTCAGCCAATGACAAATGCTGGAGGGGATGCGGAGAAAGAAACCCTATTGCCCTGCTGGTGGGAAGGTACACTAATACAACCACTTTGGAAAGTAGTCTGGAGGGTCCTCAGAAAGCTAAATATAGACCTCCCTTATGACCCAGCCATACCACGTCTAGTCATCTATCTTGAACAACTGGAACCCGGATACAAGGACACATGCACCTCCATGTTCATTGCAGCACTGTTGACAATAGGCAAGATATGGAAACAACCCATATGCCCCATTACTGATGAATGGATACAAAAATTGTGGTACTTATATACAATGGAATATTATGCAGCCATTAGAAAGGACAAAATAATGGCATTTGCAGGGAAATGGATGGAACTAGAACAAATTATTTTGAGCGAGGTAAGCCAAGAACAAAGAGACAGCACATGGTCTCCCTGATATGTGGATGCTAAAGCCAAAAGGAGATATGACAAAATAAACAGGACTCAAGAAACAAAGAACAGCCACTCATTTTGTCCTAGCATTGCTAAATGACTCCATGTTCTTGACCACGTATGTGCGTGTGTGTGTGTGTGTGTGTGTGTGTGTGTGTGTGTGTGTAAAGAAGGGAAGCCAGGAGGAAGATGCAGTGGGAAACAGAATACCATACAACAAAGGGGCCTCTCAGCTGCACTGGACATAGAAGAAAAAGAATTAAGAACTAAGAAACCCAAAGACAGCGATGGGAAGGGAAGAATGAGAGGAAAAGAGGGAATAGTTTACAGGAAGCAAAAGGAAAGATGCAAACATCATCTGATGCAGAAGAAATAAATGTATTGTCAAAGCTCATAGAATTCACAAATTTTATGGAACATGATAAAGACAATTTGCCTTGTGGAGGTTAAAATGTGTTTGTGACTTTAACTAAGTACCACTATTCCACAATATGGTGAAATATGTGAAATTTGTGTAATCACCTAATCTCAATTTAAAATAAAGAAAAGTGAGAGATGGGGTGGGTTAGGAGTGATGGGTGACAATGTTGTCAGACACCTTGTATTCATATACTGCTCTGTACAACGGGAACTTCATTGTACAACTGGAACTTCATTGTACAACTACTTAAAGATAATTATAATAATAAAATGTTTAAAAAAGAAAAGTCCATGAGACTCTGATTTCCAATTAACCAGCAAAACACACACACACACACACACACACACACACACACACACACCACACCACACACCACACACAGAGCCAAAAGTAGAGGTGGCTCAAGTGGTACAGCACCAGCCTTGAGCAAAATTCTCAAGGACAGTACCCAGGCTTTGAG
>NW_012267386.1:16977-53983 GCF_000151885.1 Dipodomys ordii | reverse complement strand
ACGCCTCCCTCGCTTGCCGAGCTGGCGCTGCGGAGCGACCGAGGGGGCGGGGCCGGGGTCACGTGCACCCAGGCAGGGGCGGAGCCTCCAGGATCCTCGCCTCTCTGTGGGCGGGGCAGAGCTTCCGTCCCCGCCCCCTCAGTGCGTGTGGAAATAGGGACGTCCCGCCTCCTCTGTGGGCGTGGCCTTGGAGTCATCTCATCAAGCTCCACCCACCTCACTAAGAAAAGCTGCTGCTGAGTGAGTGAGGGTTCTGGAAATGGGACTGGATTCAGCATGGTTTACCGGCTGCATCTGGGGAAGCAGAGGGGCAGAGGAAGGAAAAAAGGAGGATGTTGCTAGGTAATCGAATCCACTGATCACTACGTTTGCAGGGTTTGGAAGAGGATGGGGGAGCCTCTAAGACAAACTGACTTGACTTCTAAGTCAGGCCTAGGAGAAAAATAAATTATCCTGTATGACGCTTAGCAAGCAACCTTCCTTTTATAGTATGGCAACATTAGCCAGTGTGTGCTATTTCCCTGGTATCCGGTGAGGTTTTTTTCTGGAGTGATTCAGGACGGTGTTGGATCGTTTCTATAACCAGATTCTGCTCCCACTGCCAGTCTGAAATTGTGCTTATTTTAAATCCACGGTATAACTTGACTCTGAGGACAATGGAAACACGTGAATCCCAAAGCTTCTCCCGTGGGTTCCTGGTGGGTAAAAGAGAACTCACATGTTTGCAGTTCTACTGTTATATAACCAGGGTATTCCCAGGGATGAGAAGAAAAACGAGATACCTGATTTGTAGTTTGACAGGTGTCTTCATCTTGTCTTCAACAGTCCACCCAAATGAAAGATATCTTCTGTCCCTGAAAAATCACTGTCACTATTTGAAAAAAAAATAGTTTCATTCGTTTGAAACAAACATTATTTAAGATGAATTATTTTAGTTGTTAATTGCCAGTTATTTGGGTTTTTTCCCCTCTGGTTGGAATGGTTTGTAAATTATTTTATACAGTTCCACTTCACGAGAAAAAGATGACACATCTCTTTGAGATACCTTCATTCTTCAGGCTGAGGGCCACACGTAAAACATCATGGTATATTCTAGCCTATAATTCTAGTGTGATTTTATTTCCCTTATTTGAGCAAAAGGTTTCTTAGCATGGGCCTATTTTTCATGCAGTCTCAATTTTTCACCTTTTAGAGAGAGTGATTTTGTCATGCCTGTTGCAATAAAATATTATGTTAGAATCTGTCAAAAATTGTTTTCATTGAGATTTATCAGTGGTGATTATCTCTCGAGTAGAGCAGTTTTCAGCAAGTAGGAAAAAATGAATTAATGAGCTTGGAGAGAATTACTGTTTAAATGTCCTGCATATCTCTACCGCCATTTCTAGGGATCCGTGAAGTACAGCCTTCGCCCAGAGTGATGAAATCTAATATTCAGATTTTAAAGATTCAGGTGAGCGCTTTTTTCCCTTGACTACTATAGCGAACTCGCGCCCCCTCGTGGTGAGCTGCTTCACGTGGCTTCTAAGGGCAGGGCTGCCCTCCCCTGGAGAAGCAAGCAGCTGGGAGAGAAAGTTTCTTCTTGATCAGAAACAAGCCTGACCTTTAAACTAGCTGGAATAGTGAATAAACACCTTGGCTTCTGGTCTTCGGGACCTACAAATTCAGTTCTGAGAGGTCTGGAACACAAACTGTATTTGAAATTATTTAGTCCCATACGAGAACATTTATATACTTTATGTACCATATCAGAACATTTATATACTTCATATTGGGTTACATCTAGAAAGAAATTAAGCCTGGCACTGGAGGCTCACACCTGTAATCCTAGCTACCCAGGTGGCTGAGATCTAAGGATCATGGTTGGAAGAAAAGTCTGTAAGGCTTTTATCTCCCATTAACCATCAAAAAGCTGGAAATGGGGCTCTGGCTCAAGTGTTAGAGCACCAGCCTTGAATGAAAAGGCCAAGTGAGAGTGTAAGGCCCTGAATTCAAGCCCCAGTATTGCACAAAAAAATAATAAATTAAAAGGAAGAAAAGGGAGGAGGAAAATTGATTGGGGGAATGGATGAAGGAGTTGAGAACAAAGTATTTTCTTTGTGCTTATTGGATGTTTATTTTAATTACATGAGTAAATGTAATGTTCAAAGCAGTTGAACATTAAAGATAGTGCAAAAAAACCCTTCATAGTCTTCTTTCCCATCATAATAAACAGAGATAGCCACTTTCATATTCATTTCCACAACTTTCTCCACAGAGAAAGTTCTGTATGTGTACACAGGAAAATACAGAGGTTGTGACTTTCTTTCTGTATTGTTTTGGTTGGTAGAGATAGAAAACACAAATCAAATGGGTTTAACCCAGTATATTGTGGGGGGGGGGGTTGAGGGTAAGGAAGGAATTATTATTTGGTTTGGTTTGTTTGTAATCTCTATATAGTATAGAAGAAACTGACTACAGGTACAGGTGGATCTAGAATTTGAAAAGTAGTATGGATATCATCAAGACATTATCACTGTTCTGCCTCACTTCTTGCCTCTTAAGTGGTATTTTCAAACTTCCTATGGTCCTCAAAATACTATATATTTTTAGGGAGTCTTAGGGAGTGAAAAAAGCATATTTTTCTGGAGCCCTAGCAAAATTCCTATTGCATCTAATTGGATCTTCCAATTATGTGACATTCCTGACCCAATTACTGTGGCTGGGAGAGTTCAGTTATAAGATGATGGAGTTAGAACCAATCAATGCCTACATCTTGTTCTTGAGCACAGATTATAGAGAGGTTCCCATAAACAAAAAAAATTCAATGTATTAGTTGGCAGTGAAAGACAAACAAATACTGAAAACAAAATCACACAAATATGACTTAACACAAGTATCTGGAAGAATAATATTATATAAAGAGGCATGACGCATTTTGAAGAGCATTTGGCTAGCAAAATCAACTTTATTGCCCAGAGAGCAAAGAGAATTCAGACTCATAGAAAATCATTGAATTTGTCTACTAGAAAGTCAAGCCATGTGCTAACCACTAAGAATTGGAATGTTTTGGTGATATTGCCTTTAAGAAACTAGGTAATGCCAAGCACCAGTAGCTTACACTTATAATCCAGCCACTGACAAGACTGAGATCTGAAGATCCTAGTTCAGAGTCACCCTAGGCAGACTAGTCCATGTAATCCTTATCTCCAGTTAACCAACAAAAACTCAGAAGTGGAGGTGTGACTCAAGTGGTAGTCAGTCTTGAACAAAAAAGCCGAGAGGGAGTGTGAGACTTTGATTTCAAGCCCCAGTACTGGCAAAGGAGAAGAGAAGAGAGGAGAGGAGAGGAGAGGAGAGGAGATAGAGATAAAGAGAGAGACACATGAGAAAGAGAGAAGGAAGGAAGGAAAAAAGGAAGGAAGGAAGGAAGGAGGTAGTAATGTGAATCTTACCGTCTTGTCCATTTCTTCTGTCTGTACTAACAGACATTAGTAGCAAGAGAATAAATGTTTAAAGCATTCATATTTAGGAGGATAATTTGTTTGTTGATGTATAGTAAGTGTTTAAGTAATCGGCATTGCCCTCTAAATCTTACCTCCTTTGCCTTGCTCTGAGAAGGAGAAAGAAAGAGACAGAAGAAGGGAAGTTTGAATGGAGGAAAAAAGGAAAGATAGTCAGCATAGTGAAGGACACTGTCCGAAACATCAGGAATGGATAGTCTTTTTTGCTTGTGCTGATACTGGGACTTGAACTCAGGACCTTGGGTTCTTAATGGGCTTTTTCACCAAGGGTGGAACTCTACCACTTGAGCCATGCCTCCACTTGTGCTTTTTCCTGGTTAATTGAAGATTAGAGTTCTCTTGATTTGTCTTCCCAAACTGGCTTAGATCTCAGATTACTCAGTGGCTAGGATTACAGGCATGAACCCAGCACAGATAACATATTGACACACACTGACTTACCCACTGACAAGGAGGCCCAATACATCATCTCCTCCTCCCTCCTAGAGCTTTAAGAAAGTCATTTCTATTGCATGCAACTGCAGAGCTTCTGCATGGCAAAGGACATAGCTAGCAAGATCAATAGAAAGCCCATTGATTGGGAAAAGATCTTTATTAGCTATACAACAGACAAGAGCCTCATATCTAAAAATATACCTAGAACTCAAAAAATTAAATACTCCAAAAACAAATCCTCAGAGAAATGAATACCCCATTACTAAGAGAGCTAAAGACTTAAAGCGAGACTTCTCTGAAGAAGAAATAAGAATGGACAATAGACACATGAAGAAATGTTCAACTTCTCTGGCCATAAAAGAAATGCAAATAAAAACAACATTGAGATTCCCCCTTACCCCAGTTAGAATGGCTATAATCAAGAAATCTACTAACAACAGATGCTGGAGGGGATGTGGCTAAAAGGGAGCCCTAGTGCACTGTTGGTGAGAGTGTAAACTTGTTCAACCACTCTGGAAAGAAGTATGGAGGTTCCTCAAAAGACTCCACATAGAGCTCCTCTATGACCCAGCAATCCCACTTTTGGGCATTTACCCGAATGATAACAAACAAGCCCACACTAAAGCTACCAGTACAACTATGTTTATCACAGCATTGTTCACCATAGCTAAGATATGGAGCCAACCCATATGCCTCTCAGTAGATGAATGGATCAAGACAATGTGAGATAGATAGATAGATAGATAGATAGATAGGAATTCTATGCCTCAATCAGAAAGAATGACACCACCACATTCTTTAGGAAATGGAAAGACTTGGGAAAAAAAATCATATTAAGTGAAATAAGACCCAAAGAAATATAGGTACCATGGTTTCCCTTATTTGCAATAATTAATATACATCTAGGCTAATTTTATCAGATGCACAGAAAAGCTCAACAGCTATGAACATATGACCACATAAGATGATGCTAAGAGAAATGAACCCCAAAATACAGATACAAGAGGTCTTTGTTGTTGTTGTTTTAATGTACTAAGTGATTTTTTTTGTTTCCTTTATGTTCTTCCCCTTTAGTATATCATCTGTTGTCACTGTACTTGATTTTGGTACTCTGAATCTTGTATATACATTTTTCTAATTTGGGGAGTGTTAGGTTTTTAAAAAGAGGTAGCCGAGTAAGAACAGCTCCACGCACGTGGTATTCAGGTAAGGGGTAAGTTTATTCATCGTTCTGGCTGGCACCAGGTCATGTTGGCCCTCCATGCAGCTGGGAAAGGCCTGGGAAAGAGAGAGATAGCTGGGAAAGAGAGAGCTGGGAAAGAGAAGACAGCTAGAAAAAAGAGAGCATCTGGGCCTGTGCTAAGCCTTATCTTGGGTATGGGCAGAGAAAGGTGTGGCCACATCAAATTCAGATGTGACCTCAGAGGATGCAGATGTGACCTCTTCCTGGTGTGCCACTTGCCTAGGTAAAGCAGGTACTGGGTTGGAGACTTTGCTGGGAGGAGGGTGGAGTCTGCTAGCCATCCAGGAGCAGACCTTATATTAGGGCAGTAGAAGTAAGAAGCCTGCCCATCCAATGTCTATACCTTTCTACCTATTAACAGCAGGAATTTATATTCTTGCCTTTGTCACTTGACTTCTCTACTTAGTTGCCAGATTTCAGAAGTAGCTAGGGACATTTCTACCAACATTTTTCAGCCCCCAAGTCCTTCCTCTTGCCGTTTGTTTGCTCTCTAGTATTTTTTTTTCCAGCCCCTCAATGCCTCATGAGACTTCTCCAGACTTCATCTAAGGACTCACGCCACCAAGGGACAGCTGCTGCTCGCTGCTTCTCTGGGAGGGGACCAAATTCCAGCCTTTTACCCCTATTGTCGATGCCTCTCGTCAGCAGGAAGTAGCCAGAGAGAATCCTTGCCCTATTTCATGATTATTAAAAGGCTGGAATGTAAGGTCCGCTTCTGGATGGCGAGCAGACTCCACCCTCCTCCCACCAAAGTCTCCACCCAGTACCTGAGTTATCTAGGCAACTGGCACACCTGGAAGAGGTCACAGGGAGGGGAAGGAGAATAACAAAACACTGAAACAAGGACACAGGATGACCCATTGCAACAATGATATTCACAAGACACTATGTTGGAAATGAACTTTACAACTTCGGGTGGGGAGGGGAGAGGAGTGAGCAACGAAGGAGGGAAGGGATAGTAGGAGAACAACAAAGGAGGGGGTAACAATGAGACTTTTATCTCCAATTAACCACCAAGCAGAGTCAGAAGTGGAGCTGTGGCTCAAGTGGTAGAGCACTAGTCTTGAGGACAAAAGTTCAGGGACAGCACCCAGACCCTGAGTTCAAGCCCTAGTACTGGCACTCACCAGAAAAAAAAGAAAGAAAAAAATATATATATAATAGGAAAGAAGATGGTATGATACAAGAAACCAGAATCATGAGAGAGGAGAGTGTTCCATTGGTTTGGGGGATCTGTCAAGTCTTATCACAGCCAGACTGTCTCTAGTTCATATCCGTCTTCTGCTTTGTCCTGAGCTATGCCATTTTTGGCAACTTACTTATTCCCCGTAAGCTTTCTACAAAAAGGGGATAACAATCCCATGCCTATATTTAGGTGATTTCAATTCCAACATAAAATCTACTATGTTTCTGCCCTTTATTGTCTTCCAAAGTAATAAGAGGGCCTTCATCTTTCTAGCCATCACTGTTTCCAGTATATAAAGAAAAGCATCATACTTCCTTCTGTCTTTGGACATAATGCATTCCAAGTACTAAAAACACTGTAGACATGTATTACTAAATGGTTACTAAAATCATTGTAGGCATCGATTACTGTATAATTGTAACCAGATGCTGGACAGCATCAGCCTATGGCTAGTTTATAGAAATAAATGTTATCAAGAACCCAGTGGCTCACAACTGTTAGCCTAGCTACTTGGGAGACTGAAATCTGAGGATCTTGTTTAGCTACCAGCCCAGGTAGACAAATCTGAGAGAGTCATAATTCCAGTGAACCAGCAAGAAGCTAGAAGTGGAAATGTTGTTCAAGTGGTAGAGTGTCAGCCTTGAGCAAAAAAGCTCAGGTTGTGAGTTCAAGGTCCAGGATCAGCATACGTGTGTGTGTGTGTGTGTGTGTGCACGCGCACGTGTGCGTGCATGTGCTCTCGCAAGCACACACACACACACAGAATCCAAATTTCATACTTTTCTCTGCTATTTTTTTTGTTTTGCCCTTCATTGTCTTCCAAAGAGAATAAGAGGGCCTCTAGATATCACTGTTTCTGGTGTACAAAGAAAAGTGTTGTACCTCATTCTATCCTTAGACATTCCAAGTAGCAAAAGATCACAGGACTATATAGTTTTTTTTAATCTACTTATATAAAGCATAATGTACCAGATGGGTGCTAAAAACAAAACAGTTCAACTTTGGATGCAGAAGTTTAAGTATTCCTTACTGAATAACTGTACACAATAAGAATCCAGCAACAAGCCGGGCACTGGTGGCTCACAACTGTAATCCTAGCTACTCAGGAGGCTGGGATCTGAGGATTGTAGTTCAAAGCCAGCTGAAGCAGGAAAGTCCATGAGACTCTTAGCTCCAATAAACTCAAAACAAACAAACAAAAAGCGGGAAGTGGAGCTATGGCTCAATGGTCAAGTGGCCTTGAGCAAAAGAAGCTCAGGGACAGCATCCAGGCCCAGAGTTCAAACCCCAGAACCAGCAAAAAAAAAATAAAAACAAGAATCAGGCAACAAGAAAAATCTGTGCTTGCAACGCCAAGAAATCCTTAAAGTAAGCAGGATTCCATAGCCTGGAATGAGACCAGTGGGACATATTTGTTTCAAAGCAGAGTCACTAATGAAACTAACAACTCACTCTAATTAACAAGCGATCGATTGGGTGTGCAGTTCCAATCTTTGGGCTAGTTACTGGAAAGTGCCTTTCAACTGGATCTTGGAACATGATGAACTCCTAAGTAATCACTCTGCTTGGAACAATTTATCTTTAGCTTTGTATTCTGCTTGCAAATGGTAAGCTCAATTGCAACACCAATTCTGAAGGTATAAGCATGGCGCCGTTTTGACCCTGCTTTGTCAAAATGAGTGAAAGTGTCATGTATACAACATGTGTATATGTGTGTGTGTGTGTGTGTGTGTTTTCCTAACAAATATGTGACATAAATTACAGATTTAATGGAAATTCGTAGTCTTTCTAAGCATTTGGTTTATGAAAAGCAATTTATTTTGCACTGTCCTCAATTGTTCAAATTAAGTAAATCACCTTAAACAAATTACCTTATTTGACTAATGAAGTTAGGTAAATTAATAAATTTCTGCTTTCTGAAACTATCCCTTTGACTCAAGAGAACCCAAATTTTTGTTACTTTTTGTCTTAAAATTTTATTTATTTTTATTGTTATAAAGGTGACGTACATAAGTCAGGCAATGAGTACATTTTTTTTAATTTAATTTTATTTTATTTGTGAACATACTGTACAGAGGAGTTACAATTACATGGGCAGGATAATGCGTACATTTCTTACCAAGCATTGCAGCCTCCTCCTTTTTTTTTGGGACAATGTTACCCCTTTCCTTGCTCTTTCCCAATTTTTCCCTCCCATCCCCACCCACAACTTGTATAGTTCATTACACATAGTGTCTGATGAATACCACCGCTGCATTCGTTCAGCCTTTGTCCCAACCTTTCTGTGCAAAGACTTAATTTGACAGTAGCACAAATTGTGTAACTCACTGTCCAGATAAGAGATATGACTCTTGGGAGGGGGGGAGAGTATAGTTGTAGAAGTGGGAGGGCAGGAATGGTAGGGGAAAAACAAAGAAGGAGGCAACAATGCTTGATAAGAAATGTACTCATTACCTTGCTCATGTAACTGTAACCCCTCTGTACAATATTTTCACAATAAAAAAACATAAAAAAGAGATATGACTCTGACAACCATTCTTTGGTTTATTTTCTTTCTTTCTTTAGTTGTATAAAGAGGTTTTGATTCAACATCAATGTATGAGTATAATACATCTTGATCAATGTTGCTCTTTTTATCATTTTCCCCCTTGTGTTCCAACCTCATCCATCCACTCAAGTTATCTAGTTCCATGTTCACATATGTACATTCAAAATTATGACTATAATGGCCCACCTTTCCTCTTTCCAATCATTTGACCTCCTCCACATCTGACAACACACGTTCCAACTTCCTGGCATTCCACAAGTTAGTTGGTTGAAGGAGTTGAGCCATTGCAATCCACGGTTTTGGAAGGATGCTTTTGCTTCCCAGCCTATTTACATATTTACATATGCAAAATATAGGTGGTTATTTATTTAGATTTATGCAAAAAGAACACTTCTATAAGCATGACAATGTTTTCAAAAGAACACAGTTTCCTCCCTCCAGACTGGTACAACTTTACAGAGTGCAACTTTATTTTCATGCTTAAGATACACTAAATGTCCTTTGAGCAGCATTTAGTTTGTGTCACATTTTATTTCCTTGTTCAGAATCTCTGAGTATAGGGAAAGATTCTTTATGGATCCTTTATACAGGAGCATTCGCTATTGTTTTACTGTGATTTTCCTAAAATGAGGTGCTTTTCAAGCATGCTTTCTTCCAGTGCTGACTATTGAACCCAAGGCCTTGCAATTTCTAGGCCTTTGCTTTAGCACTGTGCTATCTCTTCAGTCCTTGAAGACCTCCCTTTATGGATGCAATTACAGAGGTTTTATTAACAATTCAGGGCCTGGGGGCTGTCCCTGAACTTTTTTGCTCAAGGCTAGTGTTCTACCACTAGAGCTACAGTTCTGCTTCTGGCTTTTTGGAGATAAGTCTCACTGACTTTACTGCCTGAACTGACTTTGAACCACAATCCTCAGATCTCAGGCTCCTGAGTAGTTTTACAGGTGTGAGCTTACATCAATTCTTCATAGATTCCTCTTAACATTTTTCTCTCTTCCCTAAACTCTGGGAAATGCTATTATTTTGTTGGCCTTCAGTATGTATCATGATATTCTGCACTATCCCCCACTCTTACTATCATTTTCAAGCTATAATCATTATTCTTTTGCTGGCATAATTTTTATTTTATTAGTAATTCTGTGATCATCAATTTCTGGGCCTCACACTTCCTAGACAAGGTACTTTATCATTTGAGGCCCTTTTATTTGGTTATTTTATTTGGTTAGTACCCCAGTCCTTTTATTTGGTTATTTTCTGCCAGCCTGAGCAGAAAAGTCCATGAAACTCTATCTCCAAAATAGCCAACCAAAGGTTGAGCTAGAGCAGCAGCCAAGTATACTCAAGACCCTGAGTTCAAGCTCTGATACCCACAAAACCAAACCAAAAAACCATACAAGAATCACATCCTAGACTTCTTATAGCCTGTGGAAAATGGCAGATACAATTGGATCATCCAGGGCCAAGAACTCCCCCATCTAATATGGGCAAAGATATGATGTACAATAATGAATGATACATTAGTGAAGTTTTCCAAATCTGATCCCCATGTCCACAAAAAAAAACACACACACATGGAATCTTCAGGTCTTGTAGCCCCAGTGCAGCTCTCCTTGAGCCTACCCATGGTGTGTTTTGCTCTTTTCACTTTACTTTGTGTTAACAAACCTATTCCTGCTTTAAAATAAAATAAGATGATTTAACTTTCCATAATGACTTATAAAGATGAGTAGGTATTGGAAATATCCATGCAGGCTTTCTTAGCAAGAGTTGAAAATGAAATAGTAATTTAAAAACCCCAAGTGTTAATCATTTCTAGGCTCTCAGTTAAACAGATTTATTTTCTGCATTATTTTCATACCAAGTTTACATTCAATCCAATAAAGTAATAAAACATTATTTATGATATTAACCATTAACATAGAATAAGTATGCAATGTAGTGAGTAAATAAAAAGCATGGAAATTTGTCTTTCTCCTTCCCTCCCTCCCTCCCTCCCTCTCTCTTTCCCTCTCTCCCTTCCTTCCTTCCTCCCTCCCTCCCTCCTTCCCTTCCTTCCTTCCTACCTTCCTTCCTTCCTTCTTCCTTCCTTCATTTTCTTTTCTTTTCTTTCATCTGGTATCAGAGTTTGAACTCACGTTCAGTTTGATACTTGCACAGCTGGCATTCTACCACTTAAGCCATTCCTGTAGCCTAGCTTTTTACTGGTTACTTTAGCGATAAAGTCCTCAAGATTTTATCTTGCCTGGTTTGTGTTGAACCATAGTCTTCCAGATCTCAACCTCCTGGGTAGCGGGATTATAGGTATGATATATTTCTTAATTAGTTTAGGCAATATTTTATTCCCTGCGATCCTTATCCAGAGGATAAGACTTTAGCATCAGATTCCAGTTCATCTGCTCATCCCCAAGGCTGGGAGGAAATCTGTGTCTTCCTCTGTCTTTCTGCTTTATTTGCCAAACCTGACCTTTCCAGTTTCAATCCTTGGATGACCCAGCAATACTTTCCACTTTAACTGTGTCCACGCATTTCCATTGCTGTTAGTCATCCAATCTGTTAAGAAGAGAAAAGAAAAATGCCTAACGAAAAGTTGAGGAAAGTGATGCTTCTTAGATGCTGAAAAGTCAATTGTTGACCTATATATTTCCATGGAGTTAGCATTTGCTTATGGCTGCATTCCTTCAATGCAGGTAAAGAACAACCCAATTATCTGGAAAGAAAAAAAAAGCACAGCAGTTTATCTTGGTGAGGTCATTTATTAGACTTTGAAACAGCTCCATAAATAAGTGGATTTCTTACTTGCCAGCAGTCTCATAAATACATCTACCTACAAATGATATTGCTAGCTATTTGCAAGAGCAAAACCCTATATTTATAGTACTACAGAGATTCTATGATAAAAATCACAACTTTTTTTTTAAGTACCTTGGGAAGGAGGAAACTTTCAAGAGAAAATGTGAGAAATAGTCACGTGTGCACGTGCGCGCGCGCGCGCGTGTGTGTGTGTGTGTGCGCGCGCGCGCGCGCACGCAGATACTGGAGCTTGAACTTAGGAGCTCTTCTCTTGCTTGGCTTTGTTATTGAAAGTTGGTGCTCTACCACTTGAGCCACTCTCCTGGATTTTTGCTGGTTAGGAAATAAGATTCTCTCAGATTTATCTGCCCAAGCTGGCAGATCCTCAGGACTTAGTCACCTGAATACCAAGATTATAGGTGTAAACCACACTCACCTGGCCCATACATCTATATTCTTCAGCATCCTTAAGCATCAATGGCACTGTATTTCTGATAATGCTTTCTGAAGTTGTTCTTTCTGAGGACCAGAATAGAAGACCAGATGTTTCAATTTCCTATTACTTTATGCCTTTCCAGGTGTAATTTCAATTAACTTGAAAAGTAGTGCCAAACACAGAACAAATAACATATGTGAGGGAAAAGTAAAAATTGTTATCCCAGTCATTTAATAATGTATGAAGTATACCATTGGTACAATATAGACTTTGATATGCAGATTTTGTATGTGTGGAAGAGAGAAAAGCATTTTGATCAATAAATTGTAGATTAATTCTTGCTACTTATAGGAAATAATGTATGCATAGGGTGAAAGTGGCAATAAAATCGAAAGCAAATCTCACTCTTTCCTACTCAGCATTCCTGCCTTTTCTACCAAAACTGTCCCCCAAATGCAACCAGTGACAAGTATGTCTGACTTTAGTTATAGTGATGCAACCAAACATGAATATACCTTATAGCTAAAGAATTAACTTCCTGGCACTTCTGGTGCACAAGTTCCTCCCAAAGCCCCAGTGGCTCTGGAGTAGACTCATATTACATGAAGCCTGAATCATATACATTCAAGATACAATTTTTTTGGTAAGTTACTGGGCTTGAACTCAGGGCCTAGATGCTGCCCCTGAGCTTTTGTGCTTAAGGCTAGTGCTCTACCACTTTGAGCCACAGCTCTACTTCTGATTTTCTGGTGGTTAATTGGAGATAGAAGACTCACGGACTTTCCTGTCCAGGCTGGCTTTGAGCTGTGATCCTCAGATTTCAGCCTCCTAGTCACTAGTATTATAGTCATGAGCCACCAGCACCCAACAGATACACTTTTAAGAAAAACTATCCAGAACCAGGTGCTGATGAAGTCCTAGCTTCTCAGGAGCCTCACTTCTGAAGGATTGAGTTTCAAAACCAGCCTGGACAAATAAATCCATGAGATTTCATCTTCAATTAGTCAGCAAAAGCCAGCCTGAAAGCATGGCTCAAGTGATAGAGAACCAGTCATGAGAAAGCAAAGTGAGCAAATTTGCTGCAAAAAGAAAGAGGAGGAAGAAGATAAAGAGGAGGAGGAGGAGGAGGAAGAGGAGGAGGAGGAAAAGGAGGAGGAGGAGGAGGAGGAGGAAGACGAGGAGGATGAGGAAGGAAGGAAGAAAGAAGAGCAATCCAAAATTATTTTTAATGCCATGGCTCTTCTGGTACCTTTCAAGGGGTGATGGCAAGGAAAGATTTCTCTCTTGCTGTTGAAGTTTTTATTGGTTCCACAGTCTAACCCCACTCTTTTGATGTTTCATTATTTCCTGGATTAATTCCTCAAACAAATTATTCTTAGGGGGGACAGCATCAGAGTTTGAACTCAGACATTACATGGTTGCTGAGATTTCTTGTTCACAGATGGTACTCCAGCACTTAAACAGTGCTTCACGCTTTGTTTTGTGCTGGTCAATTGGAGGTGGAGCCTCAAGATATTTCTGTGCAGGCTGGCTTTCAAACACAATTTTTAAAGTCTCAGCCAGGATTACAGTTATGATCTACCAGTGCCTGCTTCCTCAATAGTGTGTGTGTGTGTGTGTGTGTGTGTGTGTGTGTGTGTGTGTGTGTGTTGTTCTGGGGGCTTAAATTGAGACTGGGCACTGTCCCTAAGCTTTTTTGCTCAAAAATAATGCTGTACCACTTGAGCCACAGCCCCACTTCTAGCATTTTTTGGTGCTTAAGTGGAGATAAGAGTCTCATAGACTTTCCTGCCTGGGCTGGCTTTGAACAGTGATCCTCAGATCGCAGCCTCCTGAGTGGCTAGGATTACAGGCATGAGTATCTGTGCCTAACTCCACTTGCAACCTTTGTGTCCAGCCTACCAAGTAGCTGGGCTTATAGGCCTGCACTACCATGCCTCATTTTGTAGGAGTTTACATCATAAATGTCCTTTGAAGTGGAATGACTTCCCAGACAACTTTCAGAAAGTGTTCTTTATGCAAAAAAAAGTCAAGAGTATAGTTTCTGTACTTTATCATAATGACATATCTTTAAGACAAGTTTCAGTGAAAATTCAAAGAATGAAAGAAAGCACAGTAGGGACTCTGAGATGGAGCATCTTTCTTTTTGTATTTGTTAAAAGGAAGTTATTTAGGTGGATCAAAGCAAAGAGAAGACAGTAAACATTGCACTATTCAACCCAAACAGTTACTATTTTCTAAAATTCTCAATATTTCTCCTGAAGAACTTTTCTTTCTCTTTTTCTCAATATGCAAGTAAAGAACATCCATGACTTGAAAACAACAAATCAATGGTCTCAATTCAAATTTCAGAATGACTCCAGCGGTTCAAGAGGCACTTCTTGCATGGTTCAGTATATTAAAACTAATCACCCTTCCTCACTGAGTATGTGTGAAATCAACTGTTTATACTCTTCAAACAGAGAAAAAGGGGCCATTGAACTACAATTTTCAAGCTATTCAAAATATTACATTGACATCATCTAACAATAAATGATAGCTCTTGGTACTTTTCTTAATACTTTCAATAATCAATGCTGGTAAAAAGAAGACACTCTTTTTATGTCACTTTTTCATTGTGTGCCAGTATTGGGGCTTGTACTTAGGACCTTGTACTTTCACTTAGCTTTTGAGCTCTACCTCTAGAGCCATACTTTCACTTCTGGATTTTTGCAGGTTAAATGGAGATAAGTCTCATGGACTTTTCTGCCCTGTCTGGCTTCCAACCTTGTTCCTCAGTCCTCAGCCTTATGAGTTGCTAGGATTATAGGCATGAGCCACTGGTCTTTGGTTTCTTGATATGTTTTCTTTAAAATATCTATGTATTTAGTAATTGTACATATATGTTTCCTGAATTATGAGAGGGAACACCAAAGAATTATAATAGGAACACCCAGGTAGTTCACAAGCCAGGGAGACCACATTCCTGGTAGGATGACAGAATATTGATATTGAATTTTGTGGTGTAATCTTTCCACTTGACATGTGTTTGAAGAGTGTCATTGTGGGTTGTATTTATTTACTTAAAGAACTTTTGTGGTCTGGGAATGTGGCTTAGTGGTAGAGTGCTTGCATCGTATGGATGAAGCCCTGGGTTCCATTCCTTAGCACCATATAATTCAGAAAAAGCCAGAAGTGGTACTGTGACTCAAGTGGTAGAGAGCTAGCCTTGAGCAAAAGAATCTCAGGGACAGTGCCCAGGCCTCAGGACTGGCAAAAAAAAAAGAACTTTTGTTAGTATATATTGGCTGTAAAAGAGGGATTTCATTCTGATATTTCACTCATTCAGACAATATACTCCATCAACCTCACCTCCTTATCACTCTTATTCTCCTTTCTCCTTTTAAAAACAATTTCAATATTTTCATGCATGCATATCAAGTACCTTATCCATAGTCATCCTCATTTTCTCTCTCTTTTGGCCTACCCGGTGGCTTGTATTTATATATTGTTTGGTCCTTTTGTTACTAGCCAATTGTCTAAAATACGGCTCTGTGAATGCTTCTGTGTCCACTAAGCAGACACCAGAAGCTGCACAGTGAACATGGACAATTCTAATGGACCCAAGTAAGAAATCCATGTCTGATCAGAGCAGATAAACATAAACGTCTCCTGCCATGCACTTGCTTCTTACCCTCCAAGCAAATCTACTTGTTATCAAAACATCCACTAAGATAAGGTTCGGAAACATTTTTTCAAAATCATGGTAACTGTAAGTGCTTGAAGGTAGTTTTGCTACAGAAATACCGACTTCTTACTTGGGCTTATGACTTAAGCAGAGCAGGACAAAAGCTAGGCATCCCAGTTTTCTCCATTATGGTAGCTATGTTCTTTGAAGCAAGCTATTTTCTCCAGGATGTCACTTTGTAGACATCTTGGTAGAGAGGAGGAGCTGCGGAAGACTAGATTACCTGCCACCCTGCCAGTAACTCTTATGATAACTAGGTCTCACCTGAGTCAGCCTGAGTCAGTGAACTGTCTGGCCCCCTCTGACCACCTCCAGTCACCTCTGATCACCTCTCAACATACCTGTGTCTTGGGACTGTCTTATGAATATCTGTTGCCCTCTGTGCCGACTTCCCTGTTTAAGTGTATAGCTTGTGTCTGAAGTGTTATCTCCCCATGGCATGCCCTCCTCTCTCTGTCCTTCATAATACATTTTCATTTGATATGTGAAGGCCAGTAGCTGGATTTAACTTGAGACTGGTGGACTTTAGGCCTGGGGTCTGAAAACTCCGGTTTCACCACTATAGGAATCTACTGTTCTAAAGTATGATGAGCAAAAACCCCACAAAAAAACACAAGGCAGAGTGGTCATTGGAATGTTCCTTTGCTTGCGAGGTGGAAACAGGGAGAGACAAGATGGAGGGCAAACTAGGTAACTGGTTAAAATTGACTTCAGGCCCTCCCCCACAGTATAACCCCTGCTTTCACTATATTTGATGTCAGTATAACTTGTGGAGGAGATGGGGAAAAACAAGCCCTTTAAGGATACAGGTGGACCTGTTGCAACAATGAGAAGTACGAGTTGAAAAAAAATTGACTTCAGGTTAAAATTAACTTCAGGTTGTCTACCTGTATGAACTAAGGGAACTTCATTATCTTGCCAGTTGAAACTGGTATGTTGCGATCTTTGTTATCTCTTTAATCCTGAACTCTCCATAGGTCAGATTTTTAAAAAAAAGCGTAGTTTCAATTGGGTGACTTGAAACTTCTAGTGTGAGTAACTGCATTTTGATTTTTAGCCTAGTTCCTTAGGGCCTAGTGCAGAAGCAAATTCCCAAATAATGCTTCATGGAAATTTATATTACCACCAGATTCTCAATTTTATCAGTGTATAGATTTCCACAAATTACAAAGACCTCTCAAAGCCTAGAGGTGGTGGTTCAAACCTGTAATCCCAGCTATTCAGGAAGCTGAGAACTGAGGGATCCAGACTGAAGCCAGCCTGGGCAGTCCATGAGATTCTTATCTCCAATAAAACTACTCAGAAAAACCAGAAGTGGTGCTATGGCTCAAGTGAGAGTTCACTAGCAGTAAGCAAAAGGACTCAGGGACAGTGCCCAGACCCTGAATTCAAGTCCAGGACTGACACACTCAGTAATACACACACACACACACACACACACACACACACACACACACACATACACACACACATTGCTAAGATCATTTAAACACTAATCATTATCTTTCAGGGCAATACAGCCAAAACATTGTAGTTATCCTTTCTGTTAGAAAGATAACTTTGACGGATATAATTACCAGTAGGTAATCTGGGAAATCTATTTCACCAACAGTTTATGGTTTTCCTTAATTAATTTGGGCCAGGAAAAAAAGAAAGAAAATGAAGCAAATATGTTTTGATATATATTTTAAAAATAGTATTTTTCCAGTGTTGCTGGCAGAGGTGATGATCCCAGATTCCTGGAGCCTCCAACAAAGAATGGAAGGCAGATACACACAAAAATGTCAAAGAGTGTCAAAGCAAAGGATATAACAGAGTATAAAAGAAGGAAAGGAGCTGAGAAGGTGGCTCAGTGGTAGAGTGCTTGCCTTGCATGCCGGATGCCCTGGGTTCGATTCCTCAGCACCACATAAGCCGGAAGTGGTGCTGTGGCTCAAGTGGTAGAGTGCTCTAGCCTTGAGCTGAAGAGCTGAGGGACAGACAGTGCCCAGGCCCAGAGTTCAGGCCCCACAACCAACAAAAAAAAGAAAAAGAAAAAGTAAAGAAAGTACACCATGGAAGGAAATGGCAGGATCAACCTATGCAGTTCAGGAACAAATGCACTGTTAAGAATTTTAGTTTTGAGCTTTATAATGTCGGTGCGCGGTGGTGGGGGGAAGGAGAAGGATTGGGATTGGGGGGGAGGGGGGAGGCTGGGAAGGGTTGTGAAGGGTAAACAAAGGAGGAGGCTGCAATGCTTGGTAAGAAATGTACGCATTATCCTGCCCATATAATTGTAACCCCTCTGTACAGTATGTTCAAAAATAAAATAAAATTAAATTAAAAAAAAAGAATTTTACTTTTCTGAGATTTAGAGTATGGGAGAAGTTCATAGCAATGACAGTGGGCTTTCCTTAGTGAAATAAGAAGCCATGACTTGGCAGAGTTTTGGAAGGGATCTGCACAGGTGCAAGATTCCCATCTCATGATTTTAAACTATATATTGATAAATAGTTTATATTTATATATTTTATTTATTTATTTATTTTGGGGGGGCCTGAACTCTGGGCCTGGGCACTGTCCCTCAGCAGTTCAGCTCAAGGCTAGCGCTCTACCACTTGAGCCACAGCACCACTTCCAGCTTTTTTCTGTTTGCTTATGTGGTGCTGAGGAATCGAACCCAGGGGCCCATGCATGCAAGGCAAGAGCTCTACCACTGAGCCACATTCTCAGCCCAATACATATTTTAAACTATATATTATATATTTTAAACTATATATTTCAAAATATATATTTATATAGTTATATATATTTAAAATTTGTATATAAATATATTAATTAGCAATCAAATATAACCTAATATAAATATATTATAATAAATGCAAATGAATACAAATATAAATTAATAATTAACTATGTTGAAATTTTTACATATTAAATATATTTATATGTGCATGTATATAGAAATATAAATGTGATGTGAAGCCTATGCATGAAGCCTTAAGTAGGAGTTTATTTGTAAAAGTCAGGCTAAGGAGTCAAAAATTCTGCTGCTCAGATGCCTTAGTTTGGTCAGGTGTGACCTGGAGGTTTTCTAGCCCTTGGGAGAAGTCCTAACCTGTACTCACTACACTGATCTACTGGGTGAGGACCTTAAAACCAGGAGAAAAAGGTGGGCTACAGTTGGGTCCAGATGTGAGACAAAAGCATAGACATCTCAATGGGGGGTTAGAAGGTCCCTGGCAACATTTCAGCTCTGATTCATTGCTGGAGTAGAATCCCAAAGAACTGGCTAAAAGCAATGCCTTCTCTTATGAGAACACGGTCCAAAAGTGGGAGAGGAGCAGCAGCTAGGAAATGGATCCAGCACTGGATCCAGATGACAGGATATCAGCTCTGCTACCAGGACCAGGATATTTCCAGGAAGGTGAAGAGGAGTTGTGGAACTAGGGCAGTCTTGAGGGAAGTGATGGCCAACACCTCAGAGGCAAATTCTAAGATATGAAAATATGGGGCCAAGTTGTGAAAGGGCCTATAAAGAGACTATCTCTCCTGCCAAGTACTCACTCACCACTCGAGCTCTGGGATCTGATAGTGTTGCATGAGATTCTGCAGCACTAGAGAGGTTAGGGCAGTGATCTGAGAATGACCTCTCAAGATCACTCAGTGAATACAATTGTGTGATGGAGGTCATGGTCAGGAAAAGTTTCCAGTGCAGCTAAGCAGGATGCCATCTAGAAATGGTCCTATCCCATCCCCCCAAGTGGGCTGAGCTGAGTAGGGGAGGGGCCACAGGAGCAGCTCTCATCCTGAACACACTGATTCTGCTTGGATCACAAGATTCTGACCACACCCCTATTTGTTATGTTTCCCTTTGGCCAATGGGATACAAGATTGGGGCCACGCCCACATTCCATGCTGCCTAATAGCACTGGAATCCCCTCTATTGGCTCACACCACTAAAGGAGTTGAAGGAGGCAGAGGTGGTGAGTGGTGAGTGAGCAAATCGAGCGGATTTTGAAGAAATAGTTTTTTTGGAGGTAGAGTTTTTTGGAGGTAGAGTTACTGGTGATAGAACAGAATTGATTTCAGACAGCCTGGGAATGTGGCCCCCCCACCTTCGCCGTCCCAGTGCTGGTATGTCTGAGAAAAAAAGAGGGAAGAAAGTAGCTGCAGGAAGGAAACTACTGCAACAATACCAGCAGAGGAGTGGTCCTACTAGACCTGCAGAATCCAAGAAGAGGAAAATGAAAGAGGGAGGTAACCCCAAGACAAACACCGCTGGGGACTGTCCTTTACACAAGGGTGCGGACCAAGACCACGCAGACCCTGAGCCTCCCCCTCCCCTGGGCACTGTCACAGCTGCCAGGGTCCAGAGCATCACAGGTCCCAAGAACACCAAGGACCTGGAGAGACACAACCAACACCTGGTGCTTGCCCTGGACTCCAGCACAATACAAAAGCAGCAGCTCTGCATTGAGATCCAAGAGCTGCAGGATCAACAGGGAAAAGACAAGGAGAAGATGGCCTGTGTGCACGAAGCCCTGAAAGCAGAGCTGGAGCAGCACAAGCTGTCGATACAGATGCTGATTAGAGAAAAAGCAGACTTACAATCTGCCCTGGCCCACAAGCAGCAAGAGGCCGATGAAAGAGCACTGGAGCAGGAGGGTCTTACCAGCTGCCTGCAGGCTGCACAGCAGCGAGTAACAGAACTCGAAACAACGTTGTCTGCAGTCAACACCACACAGAATGAAACTGAGAACAACAACATAGAGCTCATGAAAGCCCTGACTCGCGTGAAGCTGCAGCTCCAGGAAAAGGCCAGAAGTATTGAAGACCTGGAGGACGAGAACACCGAGCTGCAGGAGAGGCTGGAAGTGCTCCTGACACAGAAGGCCGACATGAAAATGGAAATCCAGAAGTACCAAGAGGCACTAGTGGAGCGGGCAGAGTTGGAAAGCCAACTCAACAACATGAAGGAGTTGGTGGCAAGATTAAAGGAGGAGAGAGACACCTTTGCGGAGGACCTGAGGCTGGAGAGCTGCACAGGGAAGGAGAAAGTCCAGCAGCTGCTAGAGGAGGTGAGCCAGCTGAGAGAGGAGAAAGAGCAAGGGGTGAGGCAGGTGTTAGAGTTGGAGAGCAAGCTGGTAGAGCTGAGAGAGCAGCTGTCAGAGCTGCAGTCCCCAGAGCCACCTGCAGGGCCAGCTCAGGCTGAGCAGCAGCTGCAGGCCCACACCCTGCAGTTGCAGAAAGAGCTCAAGACCCTGGAGGAGCAACTTCACCTCCAGGTGGAGGAGAACCAGAGCCTCAGTCTCCAGAACCTGGAGCAGCAGCAGCAGCTGTGGATACTGGAAAAGAAGGCTGAGGAATGGGCACAACATGCCGAGGACCGGCGCAAGATCCTGGAGACGATGGAGAAGGAACAGGAGACCTTGAAACGCACGCTGGTGCACAACCGCCAGCTGAAAGGGGAGCTGGCCCAGCTGCAGGATGCCTTGCAGAGGCTGAGCGCTGAGAAGGGGGAGCTCGCCAGCATCCTGCACACAGAGCAGCAGGAGAAGACAACCCTGCAGGCGAAGCTGGATGAGCTGGAGGAGGAATTCAAAGAAGGAAAAGACGTGGCTGAGTTCAAGCGCCAAGCAGCTGAGGGTGTGCAGGAGCTGCATGACAAGTACCTGGCCCAGGTGCAGGAGCTGAGCGCCTCCTGCAAACAGCACAGGGCCACCAGCCAGCAGCTGATATCAGAGAAGGAGGCCCTGCAGCAGCACCTGCTGAAGCAGAGCCATCTGATGGACCAGCTGAAGCAGGAGCAGGTGCAGAGCAAGTTGCTGGCCCAGGTGGAAAGGGAGAAGTTACAGGACACTCGGAAGTGTCTGGAAGCAGCAAGACAGGAGAATGCGCAGCTGCGGGCCCAGCTGAGCGCCCTGGCTTTCCCCAGGGAAGATGAAGGCCTGAGCCAAGAAGAAGACAAGGGTGAGGAGGCGACTCCCCATGATGTGACTGTCCCAGAGGACGTAGACAACCCGCAGAGCATGTGGGATTTTTACATGGACGCACTGTCCATCGCAGAAGGCAGGAAGGCGAGGATGAGCCGGCAGCTGCAGGAGCAGCAGGCCCGCTGTGGGTGCCTGAGTCAGCTGGCAGCCCAGTGCCAGAGAAAGCTGCAGAGCCAGGCCACCTTCCCCCAGTGCTGCATCCACAGGCTGTTTGGCCAGAGGAAGCAGGACACACAGGCACCCAAGAAGCAGCTGCACATCTGCTTCCCTGAAGACCTGGCCTGCAAGGGGCACCCCCAGAGTCAGGTGGACGACCTTCACCATCGCTGCAGCCAGCTGACCCAACACCTGACCACCATGGAAGAGACCATCGTGCTGTACAAGGAACAGCTAGAAGTCCTGGAGAAGCTGTGTCAGGAGAAAGAGCAGTGTGTGAGCCAGCTGTCCCAGGAGAAGAGGAGGAAGAGGAAGGAGCTGAAGGAGCTGTTGCTGCGCCTTACAGGGGAGAGCACAGAGTGCCAGCACATGATGCTGGCAGCCGCCCAGGCCCCTGCTGCCGAGGCCCCCTTAGACCTCTCAGGCCCCCTGAAGACGGAGGTCAGGGAGGAGCAGCAAGGCTGTGAAGATGTGCATCTTCAAGAAAACTTGAAGCCTGTTCCTGGAGTGTCTGGGACCCCTGGGCCCCTGGAGAACCCCACTGCAGAGCCTCCTGTGCCGCTGCTGCCTGCCATCCAGCCCCAGCAAGAGCCCACAGACGGGGGCGAAGAGTCCTGCCTCCCTTTCTTCTATAAGCCACAAGCAGATGATGTATTTGACATCATCACCATCTAAAGACATGGCCTTCTATTGTCTAAAATGTATTTTTAGCATGACGATGGGTAGCACTGTCTAAGGCCTTACTTTAATGAGTAGCATTTGGGGAGGGGTATCCATATCCCAGACAGTGCATAGGCTGCTGGGAGTGGCATCTAAGAGTCTACTGGTTGTCACCGAGGGGGCCCAGATATGGGTCACCATTAAGAGAAAAATAAAATGAAGTTGGGAGTGATGGTAGGGTTTATAGTTCATGTTTTATTAGTGACATTTTATGAAGTGCTTCTTTATTCATATGCTCACTGCATTATTTTCTGATATCTTAAAGAAGTACTTTTCATAATTGATTTATGGAAAAGGTTTGTTATTCTTGAATTATTTCATTTTTTTAACATTATATGTTGATGCAGTCATGCATTTTTTTTTCAAAATGAACTCTGTCCCAGCAACAGTGAATGTTCTTTTTTGTATCGTAACATGCTACAATGAGAATATTGTGGTGAAAACATAGTAATGACTGTGAAAAAGAAGAAAAATATAATGTTGAAAGTTTGCAAAAAAAACCAAACCACCATGAGTAGAACAAATGAAGATGTGCTGCAATTGAAAATCAGCAAAGACAGTGCAGAAATGGTATACAAAAAATAAAAATACATAATTATAGAATATCTACAATGTCAATTGCCTTAGTAATATTTCAGTGATGTGCTGACATGATGATGGATATTATTCATTGAATAAAATTATTAAAATTCATTTTCTTGGTTCTTTTTAAAATTTGCTGATTGTAGCTATTACAAACTTAAAAATTACTCTGGGTACCCGAGAGGTCTAAGACAGCCTCAGCAGCAGGGGCCTGGCTATAATCCTAGCAAGCCAGGAGGCTGTGGTCTTATCATTGTTCAAAGCCCACTTTAGCTGCAAAGTCCTTGAGATTCTTCCTAAAGTACCAAAAAGCCAGAAGTAGAGTTAGGATACAAGTGATAGCTAGCCTTGAGCAAAAATGCTTAGGGACATAGCCCAGGCCCTGAGTTCAAGCCCCAGGAAAGGTACAAAAAAAGAAAAGGAGGGAAGGAAGGAAGGAGGGAAGGAGGAAGGAAGGAAGGAAGGAAGGAAGGAAGGAAGGAAGGAAGGAAGGAAGGGAGGGAAGGAAGGAAGGAAGGGAGGGAAGGAAAGGGGGAGGGAGGGAGGGAGGGAAGGAAGGAAAGAAAAAAAGTTAAGAAAGAAAAGAAGGAAAAGGGGGGCTGGGAAGGTGGCTTAGTGGTAGAGCGCTTGTCTTGCAAGCCTGAGGCCCTGGGTTCGACGACTCAGCACCACATAAGCAAAAAGAAAAAAGCCAGAAGTGGTGCTGTGACTCAAGTGGTAGAGTGCTAGCCTTGAGCTGAAGATCTGAGGGACAGCACCCAGGCCCAGAGTTTAGGCACCACAACTGGACCCAAAAAAAAATAAAAGAAGGAAGAAGAGAAAAGGAGGGAGGAAAGAAATATAAAAAAAGAAAAAATTATGTATGGGGCCAGGCACTGGTGGCTCACACCTGTAATCATAGTTACTCAAGAGGCTGAAATCTGAGGATCACAGTTCAAAGCCAGCCCAGTCAGGAAAGTTCGTGAGACATTTATCTCCAATAAACCACTAGAAAACCAGAAGTGGCACTGGCTCAAATGGTAGAGCACTAGCCTTGAGCTGAAGAGCTCAGGGACAGTGCCCAGGCCCCATGTTCAAGCCCCACAACTGACATAAATAAATAAATAAATTTAAATAACGTATGGTGCGGGTCAGGTCACCCGTGGCTCATGCCTTTGGCTACTCAAGAGTCGGAGATCTGAGGATCACAGTTTGAAACTAACTCCAGCAGAAAAGTCAGTGAGATTCTTATCTCCAATAAACTACTCAGAAAAAGTTGAAGTGGCACTGTGGCTCGTGGTAGAGCGATAGCCTTGAGCACAAAGAGACCCCAGGACCTGCAAACTTAAAATAAAAACACAAAACATATGGAACTTTTTGTTTGCAGTTCACCACTGGCCTAGATTGTGAGAACATGACACAAAACTAGTGCTACCGATAGGAAAAAAAGTACAAGCTTCCTCTGATATCATCACCCCAATCCTCATACTGCAGAAGAGATGTGATCAGAATTGCCTTCACACATTGTGCTTGTCTACTTCAGCACTTGCCAGAATTATTCTCCTGTGAATAAGCCAGTCTCTCTTCCCTCCTGTAGGTAGAGTCCATTCTTTCCTTGAATCTGTACTGGAATTGTAGCCCATAGTAATCAGAATGAAGTGGTGGAAATATTGCTCTTTTACTTTTCCCCAAACTCTTTTTATTAGCATACATTAGCCACACAAGGAAGGGGGTATTTCATTGTGAGGTTTCCATTTGTGTTCCTATGATGGAACACACATGTACTCCCTTCCTACTACAATTTGCAAAGGTTACATTCTTCTATCTTCATTCATGCTGACCATCTACCTCAACCTTTTAGACCAAACCCCTCTCATGAGTACCTCTACACAGAATCTGTTTTCTCAACTCCACCCCTACTCTTAACAACTTTCAGGGTAGTGCTTTATATAATTTTCATATGCACTTGCAATGTATTTCAAAAATTTGCACCCTCTATTATTTTCTCTTCGTCCTTGGCCCTAACTTCTCAGTTATCTATATATGCAATTATGTATACAGGTGTGTATACATACATAGATATATTTGTCCATGATTATGAGTGTATTTTAGGTCTAGTTTCCACTTTTGAACAAAAACAATATTGTTTGTTTTTTGTTTGTTTGTGTATGTGTGTGTGTTTGTATGTCCCAGTGTTGGGCTTGAATCAGAGTCTGGGAGCTGTATCTTAGCTTTTTCTATTCAAGGTTTATCCACTCTACCACTTGAGTGACTCCTCTACTCTCAGTTGTTTTGGTGATTAATTGGAGAGAGGATTCTCTCAGATTTGACTACCTGCACTGGCTCCAAACCTGAATCTTCACCTTATATGGTCATATGTACATAGCTTTTGACTTTGTCTGCTGATCTGGTAATATTATCTTAGTTGTATACTAGTTATTGTAAATAAGGGAAACCATGGGACCTATGTTTCTTTGGGTCTGGCTTACTTCACTTAATATAATTTTTTCCAAGTCTTTCCATTTCCTAATAAATGGGGTGGTGTCGTTCTTTCTGATGGAGGCATAGAATTCAATTGTGTGTGTGTGTGTATCAGATTTTCTTGATCCATTCATCTACTAAGGGGCATCTTGGTTGGTTCCTTAGCTTAGCTATAGTAAATAATGCTGCAATAAACATAGTTGTGCTGGGAGCTTTAGTGTGGCCTTGTTTGTGATCATTTGGGTAAATGCTCAAAAGTGGGACTTTTGGGTCATAGGGGAGCTCTATGTGAAGTCTTTTGAGGAATCTCCATACTGCTTTCCAAAGTGGTTGAACAAGTTTATACTCCCATCAACAATGCAGTAGGGTTCTCTTTTGGGCACATCCCTTCCAGCATCTGTTGTTATTAATTTTGTTGATTATAGCCATTCTAACTGGGGTGAGGTGGTATCTCAATGTTCTTTTGATTTGCATTTCTTTTATGGCCAGAGAAGTGGAACATTTCTTCATGTGTCTATTGGCCATTCTTATTTCCTCTTCAGAGAAGTCTTTCTTTAAGTCTTTAACCCAATTATTATTTGGGCAGTTGTTTCTTTGAGTATTTGTTGTTGGGGGATTTAATTTTTTGAGTTCTAAGTATATTTTAGATATCAGACCCTTGTCTGTTGTATGGTTAGTGAAGATCTTCTCCCAATCTGTGGGCTTTCTATTGATCTTGCTAGCTATGTCCTTTGCCAAGCAGAAGCTCTGCAGTTTTATGTAATCCCATTCTTTCAACCTTTCTTTGACTTGTATTTCTGGGTCTCTATTAAGAAAATTTTGGCCTGTGCCAAGTTGCCCTAGAGTTTCTCTCCTATTCCATCCTGCAATGTTCCCAGGGTGTGTGCTTTCACGTTGAGGTCTTTGATCCATTTGGAGTTGATTCTGGAGCAGGATGATATATAAGGATCTAGCTTTAGTTTTCTATAGATATTTAACCAATTTTGCCAGCACCACTTACTGAAGAGGCTGTCTTTCTTCCATTCTATTTTTAAGCCCCCTTATTGATGATTAGGTGGCTATAGGTCTGTGGATTTATTTCTGGGTCTTCTGTTCTATTCCATTGGTTCTCAGGTCTGTTCTTGTAGCACAGCATGTTTAAGGTGATGCATCCCAATCTTTATGAGTAGAGGAGGATATCAGGAAAGAAGTGACAGAAATTATTCGTGACTGCATTTCAGCAGGTCCCACATATTTGTATGATTCGCTAAAGGAGAACATAAGTGTCCAAAGTCAGTGAACAATCAAGATTCCAAAAGTATTTTTAACATCAACATTAGGGAGTTATAGAAACATCCTTAAAAAACAATGGAATACTAATCAGGTGCTGGGGGCTCATGGGTATCATCCTAGCTCCTAGATCTGAGTGTCAAGGCTTGAAGCCAGCCTAGGCAAGAAAGTGTGTGACTCTTATCTCTAGGTAACCACCAAAAAGCTGCAAGTAGAGATGTGGCTCAACTGGTAGAGCATCAGCCATGAGTGAAACAGCTGAATGAGAATGTGAGACCCTGAGTTCAAGGCCCAGTAACAGTACACACACACACACACACACACACACACACACACACACACACTTTTAAGATAATTTAAAAGATGCTTGGGTCCATTCCTGTATCCTAGGTACTCAAGAGGCTGAGATCTAAGGATCTCAGTCCAAACCCAGCCTGGGAAAGAACGACCATTAGACTCTTATTTCCAATTAACCAGCAAAAAGCTGAAAATGGAGCTGTGGCTTAAGTAGTTCAAACCCCAGGACCAGAACACACACACACACACACACACACACACACACACACACACACACACACACAGTGTTTGGATATGGTAGAGAAATTCCCAAACATTAGATTTCTCTTGTTATCATTGTGATTCCCAGAGCTTTTTCTAGAAGTTTCATAATGAACATCAGCCTGAATCATCTTTTTTTTTAATGAATTCTGCTTACCCACAGGAGAAACATACACTATTGGCCCAATTCCAATATCTCTTAATAAGATTTTGGAAGTAGAAGAGAAGCTATTAAGTTGCTGAGGAAGTTAAGAAACATTTAAAAAGTATCAGTGAAAATATGCCTAGGGTTGCACATGTGGAAATATTGAGATATTTCATTCCCAGTAAGTTCAATCATGATTATGGCAATAATGATACCTGAGTATCATTTTAGGAAAAGTTATTGGGAGCATATTTTCTGTTGACTAAGAAGTTGATATTTATAACAAAGAAAAGGAAACAACAATAACAACAATGAAATAAATTGTGGAAAGGAGATAATTCTGCATTTTACTTATACACACAAAGAGTTTGAAAGAGTGAGGGAAAGGATAACATTGTCCAAAAAGAAATGTACTCTTTATCTGGCTTAGGTATCTGTAACACCTCTGTACCTTTATTCTAACAATAAAAATTGAAAAAAAGAGTTAGAAGGTTTCAGTGAGACACAATAGGTTTAAATAAATGTGATTGGAAGAAGATCTCAATTACGCAGGGCAGAAATAATATAGAAACCACTGGTGGTTCATGCCTGTAATTCTAGATCTCGAAAGCCTGAGCTCTGAGGATTGCAGTTCAAAGCCAAGTCTGGGCAGACAAAGCAGACTTTTATCTCTGTTTAACCAGCAAAAAGGTGAAAGTAGCTATGTGGGTCCAGTTAAAAAGTACCAGCTGGAGTGAAAAAACCTGAGGTCCTGAGCTCAAGTACAGATACTGGCACAAAAACCAACCAGACAAACAAAACAGAGTCATGGAAAACAAAAATACTATTTAACACTGTGCTGTATCTCTTTCAAGCTATTTCTTTCAAGCTTGCATTACCCCATTGATAGCATACAGGGGAAGAACTAGAAATGTCAAGATTCCTTTTGATAAAGGGAAAATCCACCGAGAATATTATTGAATATATAGATAGAATAGAGTATCTAGATAGAAAAGGATAGTTTACAGACTATAAACTGGTCATGTAAGAAAGGTTCATCTATTCATTTTTCATTCGTGTGTGTGTGTGTGTGTGTGTGTGTGTGTGTGTGTGTGTGTGTGCCTGTCCTGGGGCTTGAACTCAGCCAGGGTCTCAGTGCTGTTCATGAGCTTATTTAGCTCTGCAACTTGAACCACACCCCCACTTCTAGCTTTTGGTGGTTAATTGGAGATAAAAGTTTCATAAGCTTTTGGCCATAATGGCTTTGAACTGTGATCCTCAGATCTCAGCTTCCTGAGTAGCTAGGATTACAAGCATGAGCCACAGCACCTGGAAGATTTACTTTATATAGTTTCTGTGGGTCTGGAAATTAGGAGCATACTGTCTGGGATGCTGTGTCTGTCTTCTGGAACTGTAAGGAAGATATTAGCCAGTGAGTCTTTAGGATTGAATGTGATTTCAGAATTCACTCTGGAGTAGACCTTCATTTGGCTCTCTTCTCTGCCAGTTTCTCAGTAGTGCTTGGCTCAAGGTTTCAGCTTCTCAACATAGAGACTGTTCCACAGTGTCCCCAGGGCATGGAAGTTGGATCTCTTGGAGCTAGTTGTACAATAAAGAAAGCAAGGCAGAAATTGTACCACTTTCATTACCTTGGCTCTGAAGTCAAAACCATTAAAAAAAATTGGAAGGATGATGTACAGAGGTGTTACAGTACGTGAGTCAGGTAATGAGTATGTTTCCTTTTTTATTGTGTAAATACTGTACAGAGGGGTTACAATTACATGGGCAAGGTAACGAGTACATTTCTTATCAAGCATTGTTGCCTCCTCCTTTGTTTCCCCTTCCTATCCCTTCCCATCTCCCACCTCCCCTCCCCCCCGCCAAACTTGTAAAGTTCATTTTTCGACATAAGGACTTGTACATCTCATTGTTGCAATGGGTCCACCTGTATCTCTATTTCAATTATTTGTTTTTCCCTTCCCCTCCACAAATTATACCAACATCAAATACAGTGAAAGCAGGGGTTATACTGTGGGGGAGGGACATACAAAGCAACAAAGAAATCATCTTATAAATATGTTAGAAACAATCGCATGAAAGAAAAAAAAACATTTGAATCCTTATCTTGGGGTTCATTTCGCCTAACATCAACTTATCTGACCTTTGCTGCTTGTCTCAGACATATACCAGTTATTGCAAATAACGGAAACCATGGGACCTAGAATGACATTCCCCATTTGTTGGAAAAAATTATATTAAGTGAAGTAAGCCAGGCCCAAAGAAATGTAGGTTACATTTCCTTTTGAACAGTGTCATCCCCTCCCTCATTCTTGCCCAGGTTTTCCCCCACCTGACTTGCCTCCCCCCCCAAGTTGGATCCTTCTTTTCCAATGTAGTGTCTAGTGGGTTTCACTACTGAATTGGTTCACCCTTTATCCCACCATTTCTGTACTTACCTCCTCAAATCAGATAAATTTATATACAAGACAAAGGGTACAGAGAAATCAAAAACAGTGACAGAAGAGAATTAACCAAAGAAAAAAGGAAAAAAGAAGAGAACTTCAAACTGCATAATAAAAAACTTCTTCCTTCCATTTCTTGGAGTTCATTTCAATAAACATCATTTTATATGATCTTATGCACATAGCTATTGAGCCACATGTCAGTGGAGCAAGCTTGAGGCTCTCAGTTTAAACCTCAGTACTGCCCCGCCCCCAGCAAATGAAGATTAATTAGCTAAATAAATTAAGAGGCCAATAAGTTAGGAGTCAAATGATTCCAGGAAAGAAAATGGCAGGCTCTGATGGTTTATGCCTAGCTACTCAGTAGTCTGAGATCTGAAGATGGCAGTTCAAAGACAGCCCAAGCAAGAAAATCTGTGTGATTCTTGTCTTCAGTTAGCCACCAAAAAGCCAGAAGTGGAGCTGTGGCTGAAGTGGGAGAATACCAGCCTTGAGCAGAAAAATCAAAGGAACAGGGCGCAGGTGCTGAGCTCAGGCCCCAGGATTGGCACATGCACGTGTATGCACAACACACACACACACACACACACACACAAACGTGTGTGTACTCGTGCATGGAAAAGGAAGACAGAAAGAAAAAGAGAAAAGAAAATATAAGACCTAGTGATTTTTCTAAAAAATAAGATGAGTTCTATACTGACAGGACACATGGAATGAGATGATGGATAAAATTTATTTAGACAATATGGAAGTTCACATTGCATCTGGGTGCCATAGAGAATATATATTTCATGAAGCAATCTTTTCCCCCGAGTCTCCTTCTGCAATTGTATTGATATACAGATATCTGTGTTTACTTGTGTGCTGAAGCCATTTCTGATAAAACACGCCACTTATTTTCTCTAATCAATAAGGATTTATGCAACCATATATTGATATAAGATTAAGTTATTTCAAAGGTTGCTGCCAGATGTAAAATTTCTCTTCTCTCACTGCCAATACCTGGGAATTGCTATTTTAGGTAATTTATTCAGTTCAGTGCAGAGGTCACAAGCTGTTCAAGAAAACCTTTATTTTCACAAGACAACAGTTAGAACTGTCTATGTTAATCTATAATAGATTATAATAGGTATTGTGGCTTTTTTTTTGTCAGTCGTGGGGCCTGAACTCTGGGCCTGGGTGCTGTCCCTCAGCTCTTCAGCTCAAGGCGAGCGCTCTACCACTTGAGCTACAGTGCCACTTCCATCTTTTTCTGCTTATGTGGTGCTCAGGAATCAAACCCAGGGCCTCATGCATGCAAGGCAAGCACTCTACCACCAAGCCACCTTCCCAGACTGGTATTGCGGCTTTTTATTGACAGTAAACAAAAGCAGTTTGTAAACTAGAAAGCCTGCATCATACATATTGAAAGAATCTTTTATTTGTTAAGACACTTTTCAATTAAATAATATTATTTCTTTATCTATATTTTTGTGCTGGTACTAGAGATGGAACTCAGGACTTGTTTAGTGTTTTTTTTTAATAAGGCTGGGGCTCTACCACTTCAACTACACCTTCACTTCTGGCTTTTTGCTAGTTCATTTGCATTAAAAGTCTGCCCAGGCTGACATCAAACCTCCATCCTCCACATCTTAGCCTCCTTAGTCACTAGGATTGCAGGCATGAGCCAGCAGCTCCTGGTTTCAAACCAATTCTTAACTGCAATTTGCTTCACTACCTGTAAACATAGTGTGCCAAACAAACACTAACTGATATTTCTCAGCTGAGAGAATTACAATAGTAGACCAATTTATTTAATGAAAGGAAATTATCATTGGCTCAAAATGGATCATATCAGTTGAGACAGTTTTAATATCACACAACAAGCAATAGTTGCTTAGCTAAATATCCCCTTCTCCCCACAATAAGAAGTATTAAAGGCCAGGCACTATGTCGCATTGTTGTAATACTAAAACTTCGTATATGTCTAGGACAGGAGGATCATTAGTTCAAGATTAGCCTGAACTACAAAGTAAGGTCCTAGCTCAACAACAACATGGAAGTGTGGGGGTGGGTTCTCTAAATCTGGGCATTTTCTAAGAAAACCCATTCATCTTCCTTCCTTGCCAGGCTGTGAATTTATGACTTTTGGTTAAAACATGATTGCACTACTTCTGGATGTCACATGCATGTCTCATTTGTGTCAAAGGGCAGAGCAAAGGGCAAAATGTTTACTGGGAGAAGAAAAATGTAGCTTTCCCCAAAGCTTCACTCAAAGTTCCTTCTTGTTTCATGCAAATTTAGATAACATAGGGACAGCCTTGTTTAAAGAGAATCTGGGGAGGTGGATCTTTAAAATTAGACACAATTATTCCCTAAAATGAATGAAGAAGAGGTATTAGGTAGAAAATCATCAGTGTTTGTCAAATGGATCAAGAAATCTTTACTTACAGATAATTGTACCACAGCATCGTGATGCCCCAAACTATACTGGTAGTACCCAGATAAGGAAATATTATTTACTCATATAAAATATGCCACCAAAGAGATTCTTAATAGGATAAAATAAGATATAGGAAAAATAAGAGTCAAGCTTTTAAAAATCCCCAGAGAAGGCTAGAATAAATTCTGTAGTACTGGATTAATGTCAGAGGCTTCAGTGTGAACTTCTGATTGTTTGTCTGTCTGTCTGTCTGTCTGTCTATTTATCTCCATCTTTCCCTTCATTCATCTATCCATCTATCATCTATCTCTCTCTGTCTGTCTCTATGTATATCAGATGTATGTATGTAACTTTTATCTATAACTATCTCTCTCTATGTATGTATCTATCAATCATCTATCTGTCTCTATGTGATGTATGTATATATTTTTTATCTATATAACTTTATGTATGCATAGATATATGTATCTATCAATCATCTATCTGTCTGTCCACCTATTTCCCTATCATCTATTTTCTTTCTTTTTTTATTAGTAAGGCTTTTTATTGTGAAAATATCATACAAAGGGGTCTATTTTCTATTTGTAGGTGGAGAGATACATATATACACATGTTTAAACTAATATGCATATATATGTTATTTCCTCATTCTGTCTGCTAAGAGTCTAAAAGCAGTAAAAGCCAATAGCAACACGCATGCTAAATACCCAGATCTTGGTTTCTACATACCACTCATCAATTAAAGCATTCAGGGCTTCTTGGAAAAATGACTGATTTTAGGGCTGGCTCACACCTGTAATCCTAACTACTCAAGAGGCTTGAGATCTGAGGATTGCAGTAGGAAGCCAGCCTGGGCAAATAAACCCAAGAGATTCTTATCTCTGATTAACCAGCAAAAAGCCAGATGTAGCAATATTATACAAGTGATAGAGTGCTAGTTTTGAGCAAAAAAGCCACGTGAGAGCACAAGGCCCTGAGTTCCAGCTCCAATACTAGCACATGCACACCCGCGTGCACGCATGCGTGCACACACACACACACACACACACAGTAGTTAGTTTCCAGGCATGGCAGCACATACGAGTAATCCCAGCACTTAGGATGTTGAAGCAAGAGGATTTTGAGTTCAAGGTCAGCCTGACCTACATAGTGAGGTGCAGGCTAGTCTTCAAAATTCTACCTCAAATACAAAACAAAACAAAGCACCATAGAGGCAAGCCAACCTGAAAGAAATCCCAGTGGTCCAAACTCAATCAATTTGAGTAATGAAAAAAAAATGAAAAAACAATTGAGTAATGAAAAATAATATGATATTTATTTTACACACCTGAGTCCATGCTGATATAAAGTATTGAATGTATAAATAAATGAGGGGAAAGGGCCAATTTTCCATAAAAAATCAAAATAAAATATGCAAACAATTGCTCCCTTTAGGAGGGAGGGCTTAACTGTCCCTGTTCTGTTCCATCTTGAGCACGCACTGGTCTTAGTGATTATCTATCAAATAATAGTGAAAGAAAAAAATGGTGAGTGAGCTGGGTGACAGTGGCTCACGCCTATAATCCTAGCTACTGAGGAGACTGAGATCTGAGGATCATGGGTCTAAGCCTGGCTGGGCAGGAAAGGGGAGGGTCCAGTCGTGGGGCCTGAACTCTGGGTCTGGGCACTGTCCCTCAGCTCGTCACCTCAAGGCTAGCGCTCTACCACTTGAGCCACAGTGCCATTTCCAGCTTTTTTCTTATGTGGTGCTGAGGAATTGAACCCAGGGCCCCAGGCATGCACGGCAAGCACTCTACCACTGAGCCACCTTCCCAGCCCCTTGTCCCTGAGACTCTTATCTCCAATTAAACACCAAAACAAGCTGGAGTGGAGCTGTGCCTCATATGGTAGAATACTAGCTCAGGTACAGTACTCAGGCCCTGAGTTCAAGCCCAAGGGCCAACACACACATGCACACACACACACACACACACACACACACACACACACACACATGTAAAGGCACTACCTAGCTGTCAAACTAATCTGCCTCTGTAATAGTGATGAAAAAGTGTTTTGTCTTTTTTTAATACTCTACATAACTATCCATGGACTCCAATCTAATCACAAGGCAAATGTCAGACAAAACTAAATTTGGCAGCATTGTTAAAATTTTCCCCAAAACTATCAAGGTCACATAAAATAGGGAAAGGTTGATAAACTATTACAAACCAAGAGAGATTGTGGGAGATTAAGTGACTCAATTTGCTACATCATCATAGATGGAAATCTGGGATTGGAAAAAATGAAATTCATCTTTTCTGTAGGTTTGAGATTGATTTGAGAAGGAAGAAAGGGGTGATGAGGGAGAGCGATGGAGAAAGGAGTTGAGTTGCTCAGTGCTGGTGGCTCACGCCTTTAATCCTAGCTACTCAGGAGGCTGAGATTTAAGGATTGTGGTTTTAAGCCATCCCTGGCAGAAAAGTCTGTGAGACTTATTTCCAATAAACTACCAAAAAAGCCCAAAGTGGAGCTGTGGTCCAAGTGGTAAAGCATCAGCCTTGAGCAAAAAAAGAAAAAAGAATCTCAGGAACAGCTCCCAGGCTCTGAGTTCAAGCCCAGAACTGGCAAAAAATGGAAATTAAAATAAAAAAATGGCTAGGTCCCATCAAAGTACATTATATTCATATATAGACACAATAAAATAAAACCCTTTTGTACAACTAATTGATGCTAAAAATATGAAAAGTTAAAATGTAAAACTAAATAAATACAACAAAAAACATCATGAGAAAGCTAATGAAATCTGGCTAGGTACTGGTGGCTCATGCCTATAATCCTAGCTCAAGAAGCTAAGATCTGAGGATCCAGGTTTGTAGCCATCCCTGGCAGAATCTGTGAGACTATCATTTCCAATTGCCCGGCAAACAGCCATAAGTGGAGCTGTGGCTCAAGTGGTAGAGTGCCAGCCTTGAAAGAAAAAGCCAAGGAAGAGTCAAGACCATGTGTTCAAGCCCCAGTACAAAACAAAAAACAAACAACCTCCCCTCCCAATCTAATGAAACCTGAATAATTTTGGAGTTTAGTTAATAGTCCATGAGACTCTTGTGTATAATTAATCAGAAAAACAAACAACAACAACAACAACAACAAAAACCCAAAAAACAAAGCCAGAAGTGGGGTTGTGGCTTAAGCAGTAGAGCACTGGCCTTGAATAAAAAAGCTCAGAAATAGTGCCCAGGCCCTAAGTTTAAGCCCTAGGTTGGATATACATATACCAAAATATTATTCCAGAATAAGCTTTTAAAATACTCACATGGGAATTGGAAACGATATAGCTAGCTAATGCTAGAACACTATAAACTTACAATTAATGGTCTTGATTGCATTTTAGAGCAATTAGGTAGCTACTGACTATTTAAGCTACTTACGATCATGTTAATATTTGACCCATTCAGGTCCCTTATCCTATATAAATAGAAGCTGAAGTATAAAAAGATATTGAATGTGAACTTTTCACTAAACAGCACTTTTAATGAGATTTCTGGATCCTTGTAACCTTTTCAAGGTCAAGTGAAAGCTGTTAGCAAGTGCAATTACTCTCTTGTCTGCAACAGAATTTTTTTTATTAAATTCTATGCCATTTTTTCCTCACAAATCATAGTGTTACCTTGAAACACACAAATGAAAAATGACTCTACTTAAGAAGATGCATTTTGTTCAGAGAAGCAATGTTAGAAATCAGTTAATGTTTGTGTGGAAAATCAGCAAATCAGAATTGTAATACTTTTTTTTTTTCAAAACCTTGAAATGTTCCTTAGCCACTATTGGCTCAGGTCTCAGCCTCCTGTGTAGCTAGGACTACAGATATGAGCCACCAGGGCCTGGAGAGGAGCAATTATATACTTGTCAAAAATTATCAAAAGTTATTTGAAATAAAAATGTTATCTGCTCTGCAAGAGTATTACTATGTGTGGATAAAAGATAAATTTATTTTCTATAATGGATGTTAACCAATGACATTTTTCTAAGACATAGAACAAAATGAAATGATGGCTGATAAAAGAACTGTCTTAGAAAATATTCTCAACTTCAAAAACTCTAGAACTTTTTCTCTTTTGCCTTGCAGAGAGCCTTCTTCCAGAAAGCTAAAACGAATTTAATCACTATAGATTACAATTAGCAGAAGAACCAATGAGCTTCAGCTTTTAAAAACTTTCCAGAAATGAATAGCCTTTTGATTTTCTCAACCAAGGAGAAACCAACTGTCCAGACTGTATCTGTATCTCTGTTCTTTCTTTCTTTCCTTCTTTCTTTCCTTCTTTCTTTCTTTCTTTCTTAACCAACTGTCCAGACTGTATCTGTATCTCTGTTCTTTCTTTCTTTCCTTCTTTCTTTCTTTCTTTCTTCCTTCCTTCCTTCCTTCCTTCCTTC
>NW_012267386.1:0-15267 GCF_000151885.1 Dipodomys ordii | reverse complement strand
TTTCTTTCTTTCTTTCTTTCTTTCTTTCTTTCTTTCTTTCTTTCTTTCTTTCTTTCTTTCTTTCTTTCTTTCTTTCTCTCTCTTTCCTTCTTTCTCTTTCTTTCTCTCTTCTTTCTTCTTTCTTTCTCTCCTTCTTTCTTTTTCTCCAATACCAGAACTGGGGCTTGAACCCAGAGCCTCAAGTTTTCCACTCAAAGCTAGTACTCTCCCTCTTGAGCCACAGTTCCAATCTGGCTTTTTTTTCTAGTTAATAGGAGATAAGATTCTCACAGGCTTTCCTTTCTGGGATGGCTTCAAACAATAATCCTCAGATTTTAGCCTCCTGAGTAGCTAGTATTACAGTTGTGAGCCACCAGTTTCCAGCTAATAACCCACTTTCTTTACTAAATTCATCACAAAAAAGGAAGGTATTTTTTTTACCATGAGATTCAGTTCTCCTTTAAAGAACTATTCATATATATATATATATATATATATATATGAATTTGAACATCATAGCAAGTTATAGACACTTCCTCAGATAGCACAAAGAAGCAAACACAATGGAGCATGATGTACCTGCAGAAGTAATACTAAAGTAATAGTGACTGGGGAGGAAGGGTGATGGCAATATCTGATTAGGTTCTTTTGAGAATTTACTCACCTCATACTAGATACACTTAGACAAAAGGATTAAACAAAACATGGTAGAATAAAATAAAAGTGAAGTAAACATTTTCACATAGATGAGAGAAGAAAGTATGAATTAGGAAGAAAAAAAAAACAAGTAAATAACCCCACAAAAATACCAGATCTTTTGGGGTCTAGTGTTCCATTAGGAAAATGAAAGAAGTCAGAAGCCAGGCATTGGTAGCTCATACCTGTTATCCTAGCTACTCAAGACTCTGAATCTGAGAATCATGGTTCAGACAGGAAAGTCCATGAGATTAATACCACCAATTAATTACCAAAAATAAAAAGTAAAGCTGTAAGTGGATCTGTGACTCGAGTGGTAGAATACTATCCTTGAGCAAAGAGCTTAGGAACAGCAGTTTAAGCACAAGGACCATTTAAAAAAGGAAAAAAAGAGAAAATAAAGAAGGGAGAAAAGGAAGGAAGGAAGGAAGGAAGGAAGGAAGGAAGGAAGGAAGGAAGGAAGGAAGGAAGGAAGGAAGGAAGGCGGGGAAGGAAGGAGGCAGGGAGCAAGGGGCAGGGAAGAAGGAAGGGAGGAAGAGGGAAAGGGAGAAAAGGAGAAAGGGAGGAAGGGAGGAAGGGAAAAAGGGAGGAAGGAAGGGAGCAAAGGAGGAAGGAAAGAAGGAAGAGCTGAGTGCTGACGGCTCATGCCTATAATCCTAGCAATTCAGAAGGCTGTGATCTAATGATCATGTCTTTTTTTTGGTTAAGTTTTTTTATTGTGAAAATACCGTACAGAGGGGCTACAATTACATGAGCAAGGTAATGAGTACATTTCTTATCAAGCATTGTTGCCTCCTCCTTTGTTTCCCCTTCCCATCCCTGCCCTCCCATCATGTCTTGAAACAGCTGAAGCAAAAAAAGTCCATGAGACTCATATCTACAGTTAACCAGCAAAAAACCAGAAGTGGAAGTATGGCTCCAGTGGTAGAGCATCAGCCTTGAGTAGAGAAAACTGTGTTAGCACTCAGGCCTTGAGTTCAATCTCCAATACTGGAGATGGAGAGAAGAAAGAAAATGAAAGGAATAATTTTAGAATAGCAAATTATATAAGTATAATGAGGTTAGCTTGAGAATGTCAAGAAATATCCAGGAACAAGTAAGCCCTGGAGGCTGTAGATCAGATCCAATGGCTTGGCCTATCCATGTCTGGTGGTCTGCACAGAGCCACTCTCAGAAGTTTGGACCCAGCCACTTCTCATGGTATATACATACATACATACATGCATGCATGCATACATACATACATATATACATATATGTGTGTGTGAGATATATGTGTGTGTGTTACATGAGTAACTGTAATTCCTCAGTACAGTATCTTTACAATAATATACATATTATATATATATATATATATTCTGAGTACATTTCCTATGGAGCACTGTTACTCTCTCCTTTGTTTTTCCCCTACCATCCCTTCCCTTTCCACCTCTCCAACTCCTCCCTCCACCCACAAATTGTAAAGCTCCTTTTCAATATTGTGTCTTGTACATCTCATTGTTACAGTATGTCAACCTGTATCTTTGTTTCAGCATTTTGTTATTTTGCTTCCTCTCCCCAAATTAGAAATGAATATATATACATATGTGTGTGTGTGTGTGTGTGTGTGTGTGTGTGTGTGTGTGTGTATACAAGATGCAGGGCACCAGAATCAAATATAGTGAAAACAGGGGTTATACCATGGGGGAAGAACATGCAAAAGAAACTAAAAAATCACTAGTACATTGAAAATAACAGCAACAAAGAGAAAACCTCTTGTGTCCTTATCTTGGGATTCATTTCACTTAGCATCATCTTCTATGGTCATATGTACATAGCTTTTGACGTTGTCTGCTTATCTGGTAAGATTATGCTAGAGATATACTAGATATTGCAAATAAGGGAAACCATGGGACCTATGTTTCTCTGGGTCTGGCTTACTTTACTTAATAAGATTTTTTCCAAGTCTTTCCATTTCCTAATGAATGGGGTGGTGTCATTCTTTCTGATGGAGGCCTAGAATTCCATTTTGTGTGTGTGTGTGTGTGTGTGTGTATGTGACATTTTCTTGATCCATTTATGTACTGAAAAGCATCTGGGTTGGTTCCTTATTTTAGCTATGGTAAATAATACTGCAATAAACATAGTTGTGCTGGTATCCTTAGTATGGCCTTGTTTGTGATTGTTTGGGTAAATGCCCAAAAGTGGGATTGCTGGGTCATAGGGGAGCTTTATGTGGAGTCTTTTGAGGAACCTCCATACTACTTTCCAAAGTGGTTGAACAAGTTTACACTCCCCCAAACAGTGCAGTAGGGTTCCCTTTTGGCCACATCCCCTCCAGCATCTGTTGTTATATAGCCATTCAGAATCTCAATGTTGTTTTGATTTCATGGTTTCTGTTGTTGCAAAATTGGTAAAGTGACTCTTGGAATCACTTGAGAAAATATAGCTAGTATCAGAGAGGGCAGGAAGTGACAACCTGAGATTCATAATAGTGTCCCTTCATATTTATTGATAGTTTGAGATAGGAGGAAGGATGAGCCTTTGTCTCTAGCAAGGAAAAATACAGCAGAGACTTTGACTTGACATAGGAGCAATAATCAAAACAACTTTATTTAAAAAAAAAGACTATTGCTAGGTGCTAGTGGTTCACGCCTATAATCCTAGTGACTCAGGAGGCTGAGATCTGTGATTAATCCTAGCGATTCCGGAGGCTGAGATCTGAGATCACAGTTCACTGCCAGCTCCAGCAGGAAAGTCCTTGAGACTCTTCTCTCCAATTAACCACCAGAAAACTGGAAGTGGTTCTGTGGCTTAAAGTGGTAACGCACTAGCCTTGAGCGAAAAAGCTCAGGAACAGTGCCAGGCCCTGAGTTCAAACCCCAGGACCCACCAAAAACAACAATAACAAAATTTAACTAATTAAAAGAAATTAGTTACCTAGGCAATGGTCACTCATATGTATAATACTAATATTCTGGAGGCTGAGATCTGAGATTCTCAGTTCAAAGCCAGCCTTGGCAGACAAATCTGACAGACTTTTATCTGCAATTACCAGTAAAAAGCTGCAAGTGGAAGTGGTGAAGTGTGGCTCAAGTGGTAGAACACTAGCCTAGGAGGGACAAAGCTCAGGAAATGAAAAGGCTAAGTAGGAGTGCAAGGTCCTGATTTCAAGATCCAGTAAGGGCACAAGTGAAAAAAAAAGGTTCAAGTAGGAGTTTTAGGTAGAAATAAAAACTCTTCTTTCTTTTTTTCTTTTTCTTTTTGACAGCCATGGGGCTTGAACTCTGGGCCTAGGCACTGTCTCTGAGCTCAAGGCAAGTGCTCTACCACTTGAGCCACAGTGCCACTTCTGGTTTTCTGGTGGTTAATTAGAGATAAGAGTCTCATGGACATTCCTGCCTGGGCTAGCTTTGAACTGCGATCCTCAGATCTCAGCCTCCTGAGTAGCTAAGATTACATGTGGTTGCTCTTTTGGACTGGTTTAATTTGTTGAAAATTTAGGATTCATTTTCAAATGAGAGGAAGAAAAGAATTTTACATTAGCAAAATGTTTGGTGAACTAATTAAATTTAGAAAAATTATTTAAAATTATAGTTCCACTGAATTTAGGCTTTTCTATTGTTTTAAAATGTGGGTAAATTAGCTTTTGGAACTGATAGGTTTGAATTTTCTAGACTGTTGAATAATAATAATAATAGTAATTATAATACATGGAATAATAACTTGCTTGGTGCCAGTGACTTATGATTATACCTCCTAGCTACTCACAAGGTTGAGATCAGGAGGACTGTGGTTGAGGAGCAGTCCTGGAAGATAGTCTATGAATCTGAGTCCAAAGCAATCCGTAAAAAGCTGGATTACAGGCATGGCTTAAGTAGAAGAGCACCAGCCAGGCAAACAAGCTAAGAAAGAACAAGACCACAATAATAATAATAATTGCTAACATGTACTTAATTCTTTTACAAGTCAAATCACGTAGGTAGATCAGATAGATGCTCTTCAGAATGACCATGTAATCACGGAGGGAATTGCATTCACTACAGACTGACAGTTTATCATCAGAAATGGAACCTTTGAACAAAGGCTATTTACTGCTCCAAGCTCTTAAATGCAATGCCATACCTAGCCCTGCCCTGGAGGAATCTCTACTTGGAGTAGGAAAGCCCCTGACACTATCTTTACTAAAAAGGGCAACATTTGAATCAGGTCCTTTGTCTCTAGGGTCTCATGGACATGGAGAGAGAAGCGAAAGAATCAAAGATTTATTGAAGAAAAAGAAACCTCCTTTGGGACCCATAACAAGATGTGCCATAACAAGATGCCCACAAGCCCACATATGCCCCAGGCCATGGTGATGAGATGTCCAGGAGCCTGCACATGGATCTTCTCAGGGCCATCCATGGTGATGAGATGTCCAAGGGTCTGCACAAGGGACTGCTCAGGACCATGGTCCATGGGAAGAGGCCTCTGTCCTGATTGCCTAGAGGAGCTCTTTTTCTGCTCATGTAATTATAAATAGCACCGGAATTTCTGCTCTGTAAAATGAATGTCTTAGAATACATGATTTCTGAAGTCCTTTTGCCTTTCTTTTGGCAAAAGAGTGTACTTGCTGAGTGAAGTCATCTTTCCTTCAGTGGCTAGCAGAATGGCTGTGGCTTACCTGTAATTTACAATCTAGCTGAGCCAGTAGACTATAAAGTCTGTTTCCTTCTACCAGCCAAGAAGGAGTAGGTGGCTATCTATTTCTCATGTTCTGCAGGAAGGCATTTGTCAGTGATAACCTAGATAACACTGTGTGGCTGCAGCAGTATTTCTCCCTTGGTGTATGGTATGCTTACATTCTAATCGCCGTTTCATTTGTAAGCACTTTAGTTTTTATTTCCACACAAGCCTAGTAAATATAAAAATAGAGGTAAATAAAAAAAAATCCAAATCAGCAGCCTGGAATTTTAGCTTCTCTCTGGTTAAAGACTGTTGCAAGCTGAAAATATTCCACTAGGTTTTTGGGAGGTTGAAACTAGAAGAGGTGGGTTGAATACATTTGCTAACTTGGTTGCTAGGCAACCACTTTACATTATGTAAGCTCCCACCTTCCTAGGTGATACTGAGGGGGTGGTAAGGATGCTGATGCAATGAGCTCCTAGAAGGAATCTTTCATGTGGCGGTGTAAGAGTTTGAGATCTGGAGCTGGAAATATATATATATATATAGTATAATATATACATACCACAAGCCACAAGGCCCTGCATTTTAATAAGAATATAGAATTTGTATTATAGAGCTGGAAAGAGCAAATGCTCACTAGAAATGCCCTTAGCTTCAAGAAAGGAAATACACACATTGGCCCTTTGAATCAGGACTTGTTCTAACCAAAATTCAGGAAATATGAAAGAGAAGAAAATATAAAGAAATTTAAGATTATGCCTTCTCATTAAGTTTTAGCTAACTAAATCTTTACAGTGACTTCATAGAGTAGGGGATATTATTCTCATTTAAATCAATTTATATAATAATATTATTAAAATCGATTCTATATTGGAAAATTTTATAAGCATTATTATAATATACTATACATTTATGTTATAATAATATTGATTATTGTAGTCAATAATATAGTATATATTATAATAGTATTGGTAATTATAATTATAGTATTATGATACTGTGAGTTTATGTAAATGAGAACAATTTATTATGTAAGTGAGAATACATAGAATTAAGAGATGATTCCTAACTTGCTCAGGATCACGTCAACAAATCTTCCAATGATATGTACCATACTTTGTATCTGAACACATAACTTTTCATTGAAGTCTAGTATTTTTCTCATTACATTATGTTTGTTAGGTGATGATATAACCTCAGTGTTACATTCTCATTGTTAGCTATGTTTTTCAGGCATCCTATTGGGAAAGGTTCCTAAGCTGTCAGGCTTCTTTTCATTTTGCTAGATATCAAGGATTTATCTCTAACCCTTCCCAGTGGCTTGACTGAACTTCGGAAGATGCTACATCTTCATCTTATTGCCAGTTGCTATTTTTGCTTCTGTTATTTTCTCAAACTATCATATCAAATAGGGAAATTTGCATAGTCTAAGAAGATCATTATTAATTACTAACATGATCTTTACAATTTTGCCAGTCCATTTCTCTGGCTCATGGGCCAACAACTAGATACCTTGCCCTGAGTAAGTTTTTTGGTATGTCTGTCTATAGCATGGGCAAATCACAGGTAGAAAGTGTGTGTGTGTGTGTGTGTGTGTGTGTGTGTGTGTGTGTGTGTGTGTGTGTCTTGGTCCCGATGCTTGAACTCAGGGCCTGGGTGCTATTCCTGAGTTTCTTTTGCTCAAGGCAAACACTCTATCTCATGAACCACAGCTCTACTTTTTTTTTTGTAGTTTATTCTCATGGAATTTCCTGCCTGGGCTGCCTTTGAATCACTATCCTCAGATCTCAGCCTCCTGAGCAGCTAGGATTACAGGTTTGAGCCACCAGTGCCTGGCTTGTGAATGGGGTGATTTTTGTGCTCTCTGGATTTAGAAGAAAAAAAATAGTACTATAGAACTAGAGCCAGCTGGTGCCTTGTGGTTTGTGTCTATAATCTAGCTACTCAGAAGGCTGAGATCTGATGTTAGAGTTTCAAAACTAGCTTAGGAAAATTCAACAGAGCTTATCTTCCATTAACCAACAAAAAGCCAGAAGTGGAGGTAGGTCTCAAGTGATAGAGCTCAAGTATTGAGCAAAAAAGCTAAGCAAGAGTGCCAGGGCCTGAGTTCAACCCCCAGTATTGGCACAAATGAAGAAAACCATAGATGGAGGTAAATAGAATGTTCTCTTGTCTCAGCATCACAGTATTAATGAAGGTGGTGCTGCTGCAAATAGTGTCTGTCTAGCTTTTATACATGTCATCGCAGTTCATTCTCACTACCACTGTGAGGGAAATTACGTATTTATTCACCTTTTTCATAGGTAATAGAGACCATCAATGGAAATAAAGCTAAGAGGTAATAAGAGACCTACTTCTTTGAGTGATATCACACTGATTGTGAAGGATAAGTCAGCAATCAGTTCGGAGTGCGGAGTGTGTGTGTGTGTGTGTGTGTGTGTGTGCATTTATTGTCCTTTATCCTGTAAGAGTTACCACTTACTTCTCTTCATTTTTCATCTTCAGTTTACCACTGCATTTCATCTTCAGCTTACCACTGTACATTTATGGTAAGGACTCTGGGCCAATGAAACGCTATTTGTAATTATGTGAAAAATATGTAGTTACATTAAAAATGAAGCAGATGCAAATAAATAAGGGCTTCTCTGTCCATGTTAAACATTACAAGTGCCTTCCAGAAAAAATATTTAATGAGAATATTAAGGTAGAACTCAAAGTGCTTGCAAAGTTATTATTTCATGGTTGTCCAATTCAACAAGCCACTTACTGAGTAATACTTCATGAATAAATTACAGTATTAGATAGTGTGATATAAAGTAAATAAAATATTGTCTGTCAGCCAGGTGATGGAAATGCATACCTGTAACCCAAGCTACTTAGGAGGTTGATATCCAGAAGACTGTAGATAAAAGCTAGACGTAGAGTAGAAAACCCTTCAAGACTCTATCACCAAAGTAACCAGCAAAAAATTGAACTGGAGGTGTGACTCACGTAGAACACTAACAGACTAAGAAATCTAAGCAAGTACAAAGTCCTGAGTTCAAATCTAGTATTAGAAAAAAATGGTGTTTCCCCTTTGGTAGCTTGTTAATTATTAGCAAAAGAAGCACTCTTTTTATTCTACTTTTTTTTATTATTTGCAGTGCTGGGGTCACATAAAGGACCTAAACAAGATTAAAAAAAGTGCTCCACCACTCAGCTACATTCTAGCCTCCAATTTCTTTATTTTGTGCTGGTTCTGGAACTCAGAGCCTGGGTAGTGTTCCTTTTTTTTTTGCTTAACACTAGCACTCATCACTTCAGCCATAGCTCCGATTCCAGTTTGGGGGGAGTTAATTGGAATTAAGAGCCTCATACATTTTCCTGCCCAATGGCTTTGGACTGCAGTCCTCAGATCTCAATCCTCTGATTAGCTAGGATTACACACATGAGCCACAGATGCCTAGCTCTAATTTCTATTTTTAATTCCCTCCCTTGTTGCAATAAGATTCAAGAAATGAAAAATAATCTTTAATGAAAGACCACCAAGGATGTTATTATAACCAACATAGGAAGGCCTCAGAGAGCATGGCTCAGGAAATACTGGAGGAAAACCAAACTGTTCATGAAAAGGCATTTCTTAGCAGACATCTGGGTTACAGGAAGAGTTAAAGAACAGACCTGCAAAACCCCCCCAAAAACCCCAAGTACCCACATATGGTGGACCTCCAGGCTGGCTAACCAAGTATGGTACTGGTAGGTGGTCACAGAGGTAAAAAGCCCAGATACTTGGTATCTGCACCAAAGAACTGAACACACACACACACACACACACACACACACACACACACACACACAAGCAGCCTGGTGAGGTGGCTCAAGAACAAACACATAGTTAAGAATTTCAGTTTTCTAGGGTTTACAGAGAGTGGGGGAAGACAGGTATTAGGGAAATGAGGGGTCATGACTTGGCAGGGTTTTGGAAGAAATCTTGGCTTTTGTAAGGTTGCCATCCCATGGTTGCAGATACATGTATAAGATGCAATGCATGCGCATGAAGCCCTGAGAAGGAGTTTATTGTGCAAAGGTCAGGTGGAGGGTATGAGGGGATCTACTGCACAGTTGGGTCAGTTTGAACAGAACTGGCCTGGAGTTATTCTACCTTAAGGAGAAGCTCTAACTGCAAACTGGCCAATAATTACCCTCAGTGGACAATGGCTATGGGAGGTACGGGGAAGATGGAGGATTCCAGAATGTCTCAGTACTAGGAGAAGTGTCCACAGCAGCATTGGCCCTATTAGAGCTAACCTGCCTCAGTACCTTCTGCCCAATAGAACCCAATTAGATTTGCCTTTCTGTCATTAGAATAGACATTTATTTTGATCAGAACATTTGAAATATTGTGGTTGTTGTCTTTTACTTTAGCTCTTTCTGGCTATTTGGGCTTAGGCTGTTTCTTTCTAGTAAGGGAAACTTGAAGCAATGCAGGACCCATCAAAAGATGAATGGGTAAAGAATATGTATATATATATACATGCACACCTATATACTAATATTGTATATATACACTAACATATTTTCAAAATATACAAAGGTATGAAAATTACGCAAAGTTTAGAGAAACATGAAATCATGTCGTTTTAAAGAAAATGGATAAAATTGGAGAACAGCCTATTGTGAATAGCCAGGCTCTTCAAATAAGCTATGGCTAGGTGCCTGGGGCTCATGCCTGTAATCCTAGATATTCCAGAGGCTGATATGTGAAGATTCAGGTTTGAAGCCAGTGCAGGAGGACAAATCTGAGAGAATCCTCTCTTAAATTAATCACCAAAACAACTGAAAGTAGAGGTATGACTCAGATGGTAGAGTGGATAAACCTTGAATAGAAAAAGCTAAGAAACAGCTCCCAGACTCTGATTCAAGCCCAACACTGGGACACACAAACACACACACATACACAAACAAACAAAAAACAAACAATATTGTTTTTTGTTCAAAAGTGGAAACTAGACCTAAAATACATTCATAATCATGGACAAATATATATATGTACATATACACACACCTGTATACATAATTGCATATTTAGATAACTGAGACTAACTAAGGGCCTACTGAGGACAAAGAGAAAATAATAGAGGGTGCAAATTTTTGAAATACATTGCAAGTGCATGTGAAAATTTTATAAAGAACTACCCTGAAAGTTGTTAAGAGTAGGGGTGGAGTTGAGAAAACAGATTCTGTGTAGAGGTACTCCTGAGAGGGGTTTGGTCTTAAAGGTTGAGGTAGATGGTCAGCATGAATGAAGATAGAAGAATGTAACCTTTGCAAATTGTAGTAGGAAGGGAGTACATGCGTGTTCCATTATAGGAACACAAATGGAAACCTCACAATGAAATACCCCCTTCCTTGTGTGGCTAATGTATGCTAATAAAAAGAGTTTGGGGAAAAGTAAAAGAGCAATATTTCCACCACTTCATTCTGATTACCATGGGCTACAATTCCAGTACAGATTCAAGGAAAGAACGGACTCTACCTACAGGAGGGAAGAGAGACTGGCTTATTCACAGGAGAATAATTCTGGCAAGTGCTGAAGTAGACAAGCACAATGTGTGAAGGCAATTCTGATCACATCTCTTCTGCAGTATGAGGATTGGGGTGACAATCACATCAGAGGAAGCTTGTACTTTTTTCCTATCGGTAGCACTCGTTTTGTGTCATGTTCTCACAATCTAGGCCAGTGGTGAACTGCAAACAAGAAGTTCCATATGTTTTGTGTTTTTATTTTAAGTTTGCAGGTCCTGGGGTCTCTTTGTGCTCAAGGCTATCGCTCTACCACGAGCCACAGTGCCACTTCAACTTTTTCTGAGTAGTTTATTGGAGATAAGAATCTCACTGACTTTTCTGCTGGAGTTAGTTTCAAACTGTGATCCTCAGATCTCCGACTCTTGAGTAGCCAAAGGCATGAGCCACGGGTGACCTGACCCGCACCATACGTTATTTAAATTTATTTATTTATTTATGTCAGTTGTGGGGCTTGAACATGGGGCCTGGGCACTGTCCCTGAGCTCTTCAGCTCAAGGCTAGTGCTCTACCATTTGAGCCAGTGCCACTTCTGGTTTTCTAGTGGTTTATTGGAGATAAATGTCTCACGAACTTTCCTGACTGGGCTGGCTTTGAACTGTGATCCTCAGATTTCAGCCTCTTGAGTAACTATGATTACAGGTGTGAGCCACCAGTGCCTGGCCCCATACATAATTTTTTCTTTTTTTATATTTCTTTCCTCCCTCCTTTTCTCTTCTTCCTTCTTTTATTTTTTTTTGGGTCCAGTTGTGGTGCCTAAACTCTGGGCCTGGGTGCTGTCCCTCAGATCTTCAGCTCAAGGCTAGCACTCTACCACTTGAGTCACAGCACCACTTCTGGCTTTTTTCTTTTTGCTTATGTGGTGCTGAGTCGTCGAACCCAGGGCCTCAGGCTTGCAAGACAAGCGCTCTACCACTAAGCCACCTTCCCAGCCCCCCTTTTCCTTCTTTTCTTTCTTAACTTTTTTTCTTTCCTTCCTTCCCTCCCTCCCTCCCTCCCCCTTTCCTTCCCTCCCTTCCTTCCTTCCTTCCCTCCCTTCCTTCCTTCCTTCCTTCCTTCCTTCCTTCCTTCCTTCCTTCCTTCCTCCTTCCCTCCTTCCTTCCTTCCCTCCTTTTCTTTTTTTGTACCTTTCCTGGGGCTTGAACTCAGGGCCTGGGCTATGTCCCTAAGCATTTTTGCTCAAGGCTAGCTATCACTTGTATCCTAACTCTACTTCTGGCTTTTTGGTACTTTAGGAAGAATCTCAAGGACTTTGCAGCTAAAGTGGGCTTTGAACAATGATAAGACCACAGCCTCCTGGCTTGCTAGGATTATAGCCAGGCCCCTGCTGCTGAGGCTGTCTTAGACCTCTCGGGTACCCAGAGTAATTTTTAAGTTTGTAATAGCTACAATCAGCAAATTTTAAAAAGAACCAAGAAAATGAATTTTAATAATTTTATTCAATGAATAATATCCATCATCATGTCAGCACATCACTGAAATATTACTAAGGCAATTGACATTGTAGATATTCTATAATTATGTATTTTTATTTTTTGTATACCATTTCTGCACTGTCTTTGCTGATTTTCAATTGCAGCACATCTTCATTTGTTCTACTCATGGTGGTTTGGTTTTTTTTGCAAACTTTCAACATTATATTTTTCTTCTTTTTCACAGTCATTACTATGTTTTCACCACAATATTCTCATTGTAGCATGTTACGATACAAAAAAGAACATTCACTGTTGCTGGGACAGAGTTCATTTTGAAAAAAAAATGCATGACTGCATCAACATATAATGTTAAAAAAATGAAATAATTCAAGAATAACAAACCTTTTCCATAAATCAATTATGAAAAGTACTTCTTTAAGATATCAGAAAATAATGCAGTGAGCATATGAATAAAGAAGCACTTCATAAAATGTCACTAATAAAACATGAACTATAAACCCTACCATCACTCCCAACTTCATTTTATTTTTCTCTTAATGGTGACCCATATCTGGGCCCCCTCGGTGACAACCAGTAGACTCTTAGATGCCACTCCCAGCAGCCTATGCACTGTCTGGGATATGGATACCCCTCCCCAAATGCTACTCATTAAAGTAAGGCCTTAGACAGTGCTACCCATCGTCATGCTAAAAATACATTTTAGACAATAGAAGGCCATGTCTTTAGATGGTGATGATGTCAAATACATCATCTGCTTGTGGCTTATAGAAGAAAGGGAGGCAGGACTCTTCGCCCCCGTCTGTGGGCTCTTGCTGGGGCTGGATGGCAGGCAGCAGCGGCACAGGAGGCTCTGCAGTGGGGTTCTCCAGGGGCCCAGGGGTCCCAGCTTCTTCAGGGACAGGCTTCAAGTTTTCTTGAAGATGCACATCTTCACAGCCTTGCTGCTCCTCCCTGACCTCCGTCTTCAGGGGCACTGAGAGGTCTGAGGGGGCCTCGGCAGCAGGGGCCTGGGCGGCTGCCAGCATCATGTGCTGGCACTCTGTGCTCTCCCCTGTAAGGCGCAGCAACAGCTCCTTCAGCTCCTTCCTCTTCCTCCTCTTCTCCTGGGACAGCTGGCTCACACACTGCTCTTTCTCCTGACACAGCTTCTCCAGGACTTCTAGCTGTTCCTTGTACAGCACGATGGTCTCTTCCATGGTGGTCAGGTGTTGGGTCAGCTGGCTGCAGCGATGGTGGAGGTCGTCCACGTGACTCTGGGGGTGCCCCTTGCCGGCCAGGTCTTCAGGGAAGCAGATGTGCAGCTGCTTCTTGGGTGCCTGTGTGTCCTGCTTCCTCTGGCCAAACAGCCTGTGGATGCAGCGCTGGGGGAAGGTGGCCTGGCTCTGCAGCTTTCTCTGGCACTGGGCTGCCAGCTGACTCAGGCACCCGCAGCGGGCCTGCTGCTCCTGCAGCTGCCGGCTCATCCTCGCCTTCCTGCCTTCTGCGATGGACAGTGCGTCCATGTAAAAATCCCACATGCTCTGCGGGTTGTCTACGTCCTCTGGGACAGTCACATCATGGGGAGTCGCCTCCTCACCCTTGTCTTCTTCTTGGCTCAGGCCTTCATCTTCCCTGGGGAAAGCCAGGGCGCTCAGCTGGGCCCGCAGCTGCGCATTCTCCTGTCTTGCTGCTTCCAGACACTTCCGAGTGTCCTGTAACTTCTCCCTTTCCACCTGGGCCAGCAACTTGCTCTGCACCTGCTCCTGCTTCAGCTGGTCCATCAGATGGCTCTGCTTCAGCAGGTGCTGCTGCAGGGCCTCCTTCTCTGATATCAGCTGCTGGCTGGTGGCCCTGTGCTGTTTGCAGGAGGCGCTCAGCTCCTGCACCTGGGCCAGGTACTTGTCATGCAGCTCCTGCACACCCTCAGCTGCTTGGCGCTTGAACTCAGCCACGTCTTTTCCTTCTTTGAATTCCTCCTCCAGCTCATCCAGCTTCGCCTGCAGGGTTGTCTTCTCCTGCTGCTGTGTGTGCAGGATGCTGGCGAGCTCCCCCTTCTCAGCGCTCAGCCTCTGCAAGGCATCCTGCAGCTGGGCCAGCTCCCCTTTCAGCTGGCGGTTGTGCACCAGCGTGCGTTTCAAGGTCTCCTGTTCCTTCTCCATCGTCTCCAGGATCTTGCGCCGGTCCTTGGCATGTTGTGCCCATTCTTCAGCCTTCTTTTCCAGTATCCACAGCTGCTGCTGCTGCTCCAGGTTCTGGAGACTGAGGCTCTGGTTCTCCTCCACCTGGAGGTGAAGTTGCTCCTCCAGGGTCTTGAGTTCTTTCTGCAACTGCAGGGTGTGGGCCTGCAGCTGCTGCTCAGCCTGAGCTGGCCCTGCAGGTGGCTCTGGGGACTGCAGCTCTGACAGCTGCTCTCTCAGCTCTACCAGCTTGCTCTCCAGCTCTAACACCTGCCTCACCCCTTGCTCTTTCTCCTCTCTCAGCTGGCTCACCTCCTCTAGCAGCTGCTGGACTTTCTCCTTCCCTGTGCAGCTCTCCAGCCTCAGGTCCTCCGCAAACGTGTCTCTCTCCTCCTTTAATCTTGCCACCAACTCCTTCATGTTGTTGAGTTGGCTTTCCAACTCTGCCCGCTCCACTAGTGCCTCTTGGTACTTCTGGATTTCCATTTTCATGTCGGCCTTCTGTGTCAGGAGCACTTCCAGCCTCTCCTGCAGCTCGGTGTTCTCGTCCTCCAGGTCTTCAATACTTCTGGCCTTTTCCTGGAGCTGCAGCTTCACTCGAGTCAGGGCTTTCATGAGCTCTATGTTGTTGTTCTCAGTTTCATTCTGTGTGGTGTTGACTGCAGACAATGTTGTTTCGAGTTCTGTTACTCGCTGCTGTGCAGCCTGCAGGCAGCTGGTAAGACCCTCCTGCTCCAGTGCTCTTTCATCGGCCTCTTGCTGCTTGTGGGCCAGGGCAGATTGTAAGTCTG
>NW_012267385.1:463331-465328 GCF_000151885.1 Dipodomys ordii | reverse complement strand
CTTTTTGGTATATTAGTGTTTGAACTCAAGACCTTAGGCTTACTATTCAGGTCTTCTACCATGTGAGCCAACTCTTTCTGTCTTGGGCATTTCCGAGAGAGAGACTCAATATGTGCTCAAGCTGAGCTGGATGGCGGTCCTCCTGTGATAGTTGTGCACCACCCTGCCTGGTCATCTGTAGTTGGGATGCTAGACATGTAGCACCACCCTCAGTCAGCGGTTTAGATGGGTTGTCCCAAACTCAGCCCACGGCAGCCGATTGTTGACCACACATGAAGCTCTGGGTTGGGCCTTGACCATCAGACCTCAGTCTCCTCCCAGGACAGTTGTAAAGAAACAAGGGGTCAATACAGGGGGATCTCTGGGACAGGGCTAGGCAAAATGGGAGCAGCTGTCAGATATGGTTGTTGGAAATTCTGTGAGCATATGACAGGAAGATACGCAGAAAGGGTTCAGATGTGGCCTGTTTGATATCGTATTATAATTATGGGATTATGAAACAAAACATGTCTCTCTTTGACCTTACCCTATCCCAATGATGAAGGGAATCCTTCACTGTGTTCAATTTTGCATCTGGGGAAAACAGAGCACGGAGTAGCTGGGTGTCGTACTTATGACCGCACGCTGACAGGAAGCTTGGCCTAACTTCCCTGCTATGCTCCCTAGGAGGATGTGTCCTATTCAGTCCACTACTTGTGGTCAGAAGCCCATTTCTTGTCAGTCGTGGGGCTTGAAATTTGGGCCTGGCGGCTGTCAAATGGTTCTTCAGCTCAAGGCTAGCACCTACCACTTGAGCCACAGTGCTACTTCCGGATTTCTCTTGGTCCTTTGGAGATTAGAGTCTCACAAATGTTAATGCCTGGGCTGACTATGAACCAATATCTTAATATCTCAGCCTCCTGTGTAGTAGACATTATAGTTCTGTGCCACCTGCACCCAGCTAAAGTGTAATTCTGACTTTCTCTCTCTGTCTCTCTGTTTCTCTGTCTCTCTCTCTGTCTCTCTCTCTTTCACTCCCAGGAGCTGGTTAAATGAGTGATGGAGGAAGTGGTCCAGCATCCCCATGTGGATAGGACTCAAGGTTGCCCTCTCATTCTGGATGTGGGCTCTGGGTCAGAAGCTGTCTCACTCAGCCTGTTGAACTAGCTCCCTGAGGCAATCCCCTCTGTGCCTGGGCTAGACCCTGATGGTTATTCATTGTCCGTCTGTCCCGTAAGTCCTTCCCCACTACCCTCTGCTAAGACAGTTAAAGGAAGGTGGACAAGCAGGCTTCTCCTCCCCCCCAGCTACATCCTGGGCCTCTGATCCTCACTGCCACTTATCTGGCCAGACCCTGGTTATAAAAAAATGAATTCACTCCATGTCTACTTCCCTTTGCTGTGGTGTGTGATTTCAGGGAGGAGGGGCGGTGTGCAGAGGAAAGACACCAGGCCTGACACCTCTTGGGGGACATTTGATCTTGTGACAGAGTCAAGTCATTGCTGTGGATAAAGAAGAAACTGTCATCAGACTGATCCAGAACAATGCTCAAAGGTAGGTAGTCTGTTGGAAGTATCAAACCCATCCATGTCTGCTTCCTACTCACGACAACGGGGATACAATACAGGTTTCCCAGCACTGGCCATAGGGGATTATGAATGGATGGTACTGGTCAGGTGCCAGTGGCTCCCACCCACCATCCTGGCTATTCTGGAGGCTGATGTCTCTCACTGTCTCTCTCTCTCTCTCTCTCTCTCTCACACACACACACACTCATCTAGGCCAACTCAAACTAGCCTTTCCTAAAGACACTTTATCTCCTTAGATTAACAAACCTAGGAGAGGAACTTGATCCCCTGTAACTCACTGTTTTATCTAGGGATTGCTAGTTGACATGAGATAAACAGAAGCTGAAAAGAAAGGCTCTGGTGCCCATCACCTCTGGCTCAAGCTCATGCCTGACATCCTGGCTATTCCGGAGCAAGAGATCTGAGGATCAAAGATTGAAGCCAGCCATA
>NW_012267385.1:455955-457656 GCF_000151885.1 Dipodomys ordii | reverse complement strand
ACACACACACACACACACACACATGCCTACACACACTGAGGAAGGTGGTAATGATGAGCTGAGCTAGAACTGCGGGCAATCCTGAGGCATAGTCACAGGAAACTCTCCAGGCAGATTAAGTGATTTTTCTCTAAATCTTTCTTGGGCTGAGTGGCCTGGGCCATGGCAGTAAATTCCATGGAACCTGCCTGTCCCTCCGTGCACAGGGTCAAAGGACCAAGAGAAAGACACTATGCATGCTCCTTTGTAGTTGGCCCATGATTCCAGACCTTCATCTGCCCCCAAGCACTGGTGAGGAAAGCAGGGCTCTGAGGCCTGGGAGTCCAGGCATAGAAACTGGTACAAGCAGCTGAGCCAGCCGACTGTGGATTCCTGAGCCTACAAGTCTTTCATGAGCCCAACTCAACACCTGCCCAGTGTGTACCTGACATATTCACACTTTTGTGATACCTGTGTGGGCCTTTCCTGTGGTGCCATTTTGCAGCTCCTGCCCCTCCTGGCCCAGAACCATGGTCTGTGATGTCAGTATACTGCTCAGATGCACATTGCACCCATGAGAGATGGTATTCTGATGACCTGACCAATGACCTCTATACCCCAAGGCGCGACCCTTCTCTGAAACAGAGGCCTGCTCAGTAGGCAAAGGCCTCCAAAGTGGATGTTCTCAAGACTTGTAGGCCACATAGACATTAGGAGACCTTCACGGGCCCATTGGAAAGTACTCTGCCTAGAGCCACACAGTGAGGTCCATGCAGGCCAGGTGTTGGTCATGGGGCTTGAACTCTGTGCCTGGGAGCTGTTGCTCAGCTCTTTGGCTTACCACTTAAGCCACAGCACCACTTCTGGTTTCCTGGAAGTTCCTTTGAGATCAGAGTCTCCCGGACGTTTCTGCCTGGGCTGGCTTTGAACCGCAATCCTCAGATCTCACCTTGCTTAGGAGCTAGGAAGGAGAGGCGTGAGACATTGGCACATGGCTGATCTGGCCTTTCACCACAGTGCACTGGGGGAGCTCCTGAAAGCTTTTCTTTAGTTTTCTATGCCAGTACTGGAGCTTGAACTCAGGGTTTGGGCTTCTGGTCTCTTGACTTTTGCCTTCAAGGCTGGCACTCTACTTCTTGAGCCACAGCTCTATTTCTGGCTTTTGTTAGTTCATCAGCAAGAAGAGTCCAACTTTCCTCCCTTGTGCTGGCTTTGTCCCATGACCTCTGCTCTCAGTCTCCTGAGTAGCTAGGATTTAGAGGTGTTGAGCCACTGGTGGCAGTGGGCTAGAAGCTTTGAATAAGCCTGCCTTTGCCCTGACTCCTCCATGCAAAGGAGGCCTGATGATCATGAGCTGTGAAAAATAAGCTTCCAGCCACAGGAAATGGTTGGGGTCCTTGGTGAAAAGCCAAGCTAATCTTCCCCTGGGCCCTATTCTGGGACCTCTACCCTCTGCCCTACCTGTGACTCAAGTACTAACCTTGACCCAGTCTTGAATGTCCTGCCAGACTTGTCTGAAGCCACAGAACCTTCATTCCACCCACACCACCTGCTCTACAGCACACTTCAGGACCTTTGCCTATGCTGTCCCTTCTGCCTCTGAGGCTCTCTGTTCTGTTCCACATCTTACAACTCCTGTGGAATTTTGGCACTGTTTATTATGACCTCCTGGAGCAAACCTTCCCTTCCCATTTCTGTGTTTTATTTGAAGTGAGTTTCTAG
>NW_012267385.1:452806-454200 GCF_000151885.1 Dipodomys ordii | reverse complement strand
TATGTATATGTATCAATCTACACATCTATCTATCTATTCATTGGGCATTACTGTGGCTTGATTACAGGTCCTCAGGACTTCCTGGCAGCTCAGGTTTCTGGAAGCTTGTGTGCTAAGACTGTGAACCATTTATGGATTGGGCACATTGTAGGCCATTATTTGAAATCCCAGCATGGCCGAAAATTTATTCGTGGAATAAGAAGCCAAATTTGCCACATTTTTTTTTCCTTCTCTGTAAAAGTCCTAGGTCTCTAGACAATGTAAAATCCATATGCAAATATATCCTAAGCAATATGATGTAATAAAAGAATCTTATAAGAGAAATAAGGGTAATAAACGTCATACACTAAAACCATGTATTTAAATAGATCTCATATATGAATATTATTTTTTCTAGTGCTGGGGCTTCTATTCAGGCTCTGGAAACTGGTCTGAATTTCTTATCTTCAAGGATGGTGAGCGTTCTCCTTCACCCACAGTGCCACAGATTTACCCAGACCCTGAGTTCAAATCCCAGGCCTGCCAGAAAAATGGTACAAATTCCAAGGCAGGGCATTATTATTATTATTTCATCCAAGCACAGGCTGGAACTTAGGTCTTGGCAACTATGCGACAGCTCTCCCTGGGATCCTAGAACCTGATTTCAAATCTCCAGGCTGTCAAAAAATCAAAATAAAAAGGAGAAGGATAAAACTGAGAAGTTCGTGGCTGGGAAGGTGGCTCAGGGGTAGAGCGCTTGCCTTGCAAGCCTGAGTCCCTGGGTTCGATTCCTCAGTACCATATAAGCAAAAAGAAAAAAGCCAGAAGTAGCACTGTGGCTCAAGTGGTAGAGTGCTAGCCTTGAGTTGAAGAGCTGAGGGACAGCACCCAGGCCCAGAGTTCAGGCCCCACAACCGGACACATACACACAAACAAAACAAAAACAAAATAAACCGAGAAGTTCAAGAAGGTGGTTTTACTTTTTTTTCCCCACTTTTCATTGTGACCATCCTGGGTCTAAATGACAAGGCAGAAAATATGCATGACCTTGCATTGCTGATGTTCAGACGGGCTATCAGGGAAGCCATAGCCAAAATTGACAACTTTGGCCTGGAGATCGAATCCCAGGACTGCAATTAGTGAATGACAGGAGATTCTAAGAAACACATTCTGATATACATCCGTACAAATGGAATATTATAAAAGTAACAGTGAAATTAGACGTTAGTATATGATTATATTATAAAATTATACATAACAATTATTCTACGTTGACTAATTTTCAATTAATATTTTATTATGTATTCAATCATGATACCTAGGAAAGAGTAATTTAGTTGCCCATAATTGATAGTAATATAGTATATGCAATTTCATAATGTACAGACATCTCTCTCTTGCTTTAAACTTCTACA
>NW_012267385.1:446196-447519 GCF_000151885.1 Dipodomys ordii | reverse complement strand
AAGCACTTTCTTGTGTCTTAAACCATGATTAGCCTAGGCTGGGATGTAGCTTTTACACCCGCAGATAATCCAGGGATCCTAGGAGCCGAGTTCAACTCCCAACACTGGCAAAATAATCATCAAACCAACAAAAATGGAGGAGGAAAAAACCAGGAAGTTTTACACTACCATTTTACCTTTGTTTCTTTTGCACTGTGACCATCCTGGGTCCCAATGACTTGGCATGAAAATTGTAGGTGATCTTGCATGGCCGAAGGTTGGCGGGCTGTCAGTTAAGCCTGAAACGCAACCCAGACACCTAGGCCCTGAGTTAAATCATGGGAATGCCACCTACACATGGCTGAAGATCATAGGAAACTCGTTCCTATCTATAGGACACTAATAGAATGTGTGGCATGTACTAATGGAATTACTAATTAGCTAGTCTTTCTAGCATAAGATTGTACACAATAAATATAGGTCATCGATTAATTTAATTAATACCTTATTAAGTCTTCTACCGTGTTTAATTAATGGAGTAATAGTTTTAGACCAAACAATTGGTAGTAATAGAATATATAAAAATAAAATATAGACATCATTGTATATAGACTTATACACTAGAGTCAACATAAATGTCTGTGTCTGTCTATATACATTTCTTATAGATGCGTATACATATGTAAATACACACAAAGTGAAATCTGTACATCTATATTTTATGTATTGGCCACTTCTAGAGCTTGATCTCAGGTCCTCAAATTTGCCCAACAACTTCACTTGAATCAGACTGGTGTGCTCACATTGACCCATTCATGAAATGGACCTTCTAGGCCCGGAGTTCACATCACAGACCTGCCAAAACTTAATCGTGGTGGAAGAAGCCAGTAGTCCCACTTGTTTTCCTTATCGGTGAAAGTCCTGGGTCTCGGGAAAAATCTGTGTCTTATGTAATAGGATATAAAAAATGTCATATGTATAATCATGCTCACTAAAATACATAAGAAAGAAAGCAGAGAATAAAATGAATAACCACACTAACTGCAATATGCAGTAAACATGTATGTAAATATGAATCCTGTATTTAAAATATATACAAATATTATTTTGGCAAGTGCTATTACTTGAATTCAGGCCTTGGGAACAGGACTGATTTTCTTGTCTTCCAGCACAGTGAGCTTCCCCTTCTCCCACAGTGCTAGAGATGTACCTAGTCCCTGAGTTCAAACAGGCCTGGCAGAGAAAAACATCATGAATTCCAAGTCAAGGAGCCTCATAATTTTTATAATATTTTTAATGTATTCTCTATATATTTATTTATTCATTTATTTTTATTTTGTCAAG
>NW_012267385.1:441799-444463 GCF_000151885.1 Dipodomys ordii | reverse complement strand
TTAATACCTAATAATTGATAGTAATATTATCTATAAGTTCATAATATACATACATCTCTCTTTTTGTGTATATAATATGTATATACAGCAATCTATCTACTTATACCTCATTCACTCCTGGGGCTCGGTGGTTGAGTGCTCACCTAGTAAGCACCAATCCCTGGGTTTGATTGCTCAGTGCCACATAAACAGAAAAGCCAGGAGTTCTGCTGTCTTTCAGTCCATTGAGTGCTAGCCTTGAGCACAAACGTTTAGGGACAGTGTTGAAGCCCTTACTCAAGCCCCAGGACTGCCGCCAAAACAAAGTAGAATGATCTAACTGCAACTATAGAAGGACAGGACGTCAAATACCTCATCACAGAGCAATTTAGGAGTCTGGTGCTGACAGCTGCCTCCTAACCTGACTTAGGCAGATGTAAAGCACTGCAACCCAGCTCCATGGAACCAAATGCTGCTGGATTACCCACATCATCCTGGCTGCGTGGTGGCTTTAAAACCCAGCCCTGGCAGGAAGTCTGTGAGACTCTTGGAAATGTGGCTCCAAGTGGTATAGCTCTAGCCTTGAGCAAATGTATGGGTTTTGAGCTTAAGCCACATGTGTAAGCTTCCCCCTAAATGAAACACCCAAACTAAACCATTAGATGTGAACTTGTGTGATTTGTGAAATGTTCCTCTAAGAATGGTGATACTGATGAAAGCACCCGAATTCTAATGACAGCTTGTGGAATAGAGCTATGTGCTGAGTCCTTCATAGGGTGCTCTGTGCTGAGTCTTGCACAGGGTGCTATGTGCTGAGTCCTTCACAGGGTGCAGTGTGCTAAGTCCTGTATTGGGTGCTGTGTGTTGAGTCTTTCAAAGGATGCTGTGTGTTGTGTCCTTCAAAGAGAGCCATGTGCTGTGTCCTTCACAGGGTACATTCTTTCATCTGGTCCTTGTAAGAGTTCCACAACTGAGATGATTATGCAGACAAGAATATTGAGGCTCAGATATGTCCCCATGGCAGGGACAAAAATTATGTATTAGTGAAGAATAGTGAGTTGTCTCTTGCAGACAGTTGTTTTGTTTATTCTCAGTCATGAACTTTGAACTGGTGGCCTAGACACTGACCCTTACCTCTTGGGCTCGCAACTAGCACTCCACCACGTGGAGCCAAGGAGCCCCTTGCAACAGAGTGCCATGGCCTAGGGGTCTATAGCTCAGGTCTGTCATCCTGCCTTCTCGGGAAGCTGAGATCTGAGGATCTGGGTGCCAAACTATCCCAGACACAAAAGGTCCCATGAGACTAATCGCCAATTCACCACTAAGAAACCTGAAGTGGAAGCTGGGTGCTTGTGACTCATGCCTGTCATCCTAGCTACTCAGGAGGATGAGATCTGAGGATCATGGTTCAAAGCTCTCCTTGGCAGGAAAGTCATGACACTTAGCTCCAGTGGACCACCAGAAAACCTGAAGTGACTCTGTGGATCAAGTGGGAGAGCACAAGACTTGAGCTGATTAGCTCAGAGACAGCACTTAACCCCAGACTTCAGCTCCTACAACCGACAACAGAAAAGAAACAAACACACCTGAAGTAGAGGGCTGCGAATATGCCTTAGAGATAGAGTGCTTAGCATCTCTGAAACCCTGGGCTTGATTTCTCAGGACCTCATAACTAGAAAAAAGCCTGAGGTGGCTCTGTGGCTCAATTGGAATAGGGCTATTCTTGTACAAGAGAAACTGGGAACAGTGCTCAGGTCCGGAGTTCAAGCCAAGGACTGGTGTATGCACACACACACACACACACACACACACACACACACACAAATACACACACATAGACCAGAAGTGAAGCTGTGACACAAAATGGTAAAGCACTGGGCTTCTGCACTGAGCTCATGGTCAGCACCTTAGGGCCTGTGTTCAACCCCAACACCTAACCACCCAGGGACCAACTAGGAGAGGCCAAACTTTCCAAAACCTGATGAGCTTCACCATCCCCAGATGACAGGAAGCATTGGGATATCAGATATGTGCTTGGATTTCCCAAGTTTCCAGAAACCTAGGAGAGGTGTCATAGGCCTATCATCACCCATGATGAAACATTTCTTTAGGTTCCCTGCTCTAGTTGTCTGTCAGAAGGACTCCTGAATTATATTGAGAACTCGATCTGAACACCGGAGTATAGTCTCACAAAGGCAGGATAAGTGCAGGGAACTTGGTCTGCCCCGGGAGGTGGCACAAATGAGGGCTTCCTGTCAAAACAGAGCACTGGGGAGAGGGATAGCTTGGGGTAAAATAGGCTTTTTTGTCCTGACCTTCAGAGTCCACCTACATTCATTCACACTAATGGACCCTGATGGAGATGTTTGTTACAAACAACTGAGCTCTAGTTCTCCAAACTTTCACAGAGTGCCATAAGTAGAGGTTCAACTTACTGGTCCGCTTGAGTAGAGTGTAGCCGTCAAAGCTGGAATCAGTAGCACTCAGGTGAGAAGAACTGGAAGCAGATATACCCAGTTTGCTGGCAGTGTCCTACTGGGACCAGCCTATCTGGCTGCCATGCCTGAATGTTTGCAACCGCGGCAGAGCTATGCAGGTGCAATTGTGCAGCAATGCAATCTGCATCCCCTGGCCAAACTTCACGGGTGTACAAGAAACCACGGGGGATTTACAAGGAGATGTTCA
>NW_012267385.1:438083-440414 GCF_000151885.1 Dipodomys ordii | reverse complement strand
TACCCTGGCCAAACTTCACGGGTGTACAAGAAAGCACGGGAGATTTACAAGGAGATGTTCACCCGGAACAGCCGGAGGCCTGCCTACAGCAAGATCCCGGAATTCTTCCTCAGAAGCCTTGAAAGCAGTGAAACGCTCCTATGTTGCAATAACTCAGAACCTCATTCTGAGTGTTCCCAGCAGAGGTCATTCAGCTGAACACAACCATTGACTAACTATAGGGAGACGTAGGAAGTGAACTAATTAGAGCCAGGTGTAGGCAGTGTCGTCTCCTGCCAAACAACTGAGCTCTTGTTCTCCAAACTTTCACAGAGCGCCATAAGTAGAGGTTCACCTTACTGCTCCGGTTGAGTAGAGTGTCGCCGTCAAAGCTGGAATCAGTAGCATTCAGGTGAGAACAACGAGAAGCAGATATATCCACTCAGCTGGCAGTGTCCTACGGGGACCAGCCTATCTGGCTGCCACACCTGAATGTTTGCAACGGCGACAGAGCTATGCAGGTGCAATTGTGCAGCAATGCACACTGCGTACCCTGGCCAAACTTCACGGGTGTACAAGAAACCACGGAGGATTTACCAGGAGATTTACACCTGGAACAGCCAGAGGCCTGCCCACAGCAAGATTCCGGAATTCTTCCTAAGAATCCTTGAAAGCAGTGAAACTATCATATGTTGCAATAACTCAGAACCTCATTATGAGTGTTCCCGGAAGAGGTCATTACCCTGAACACAACCGTGGACTAATTAGAGCCAGATGTAGGCAGTTCTGTCCATAGTGCTGGATGGACAGTGGTGGCGTGACAAACAACTGAGCTCTAGTTCTCCAAAGTTTCTCAGAGTGCCATAAGTAGAGGTCCAACATACTGGTCCGGTTGAGTAGAGTGTAGCCGTGAAAGCTGGAATCAGTAGCCTTCAGGTGAGAAGAACTGGAAGCAGATATACCCAGTCTGCTGGCAGTTTCCTACAGGGACCAGCCTATCTGGCTGCCATGCCTGAATGTTTGGAACCACGGCAGAGCTATGCAGGTGAAATTGTGCAGCAATGCAAACTCGTGCACTGGTCAAACTTCACCGGTGTACAAGAAACCACGGGGGATTTATAAGGAGATGTACACCAGAAAAGCTGGAGGCCTGCCGGCAGCAAGATTCCGGAATTCTTCCTAAGAAGCCTAGAAAACAGTGAAACGCTCCTACGTTGCAATAACTCAGAACCTCATTCTGAGTGTTCCCGGCAGATGTCATTCAGGTGAACATAACCTTGGACTAATTAGAGCCAGAAGTGGGCAGTGGACTAATCAGAGCCAGATGTAGGCAGTGTGGTTGCTTGCCAAACAACTGAGCTCTAGTTCTCCGAACTTTCACAGAGTGCCATATGTAGTGGTTCAACTTACTGCTCTGGTTGAGTAGAGTGTAGCCGTCAAAGGTGGAATCAGTAGTCCTCAGGTGAGAAGAACCGGAAGCAGATATATCCAGTCCCCAGGCAGTGTCATATGGGTACCAGCCTATCTGGCTGCCACTCCTGAATGTTTGCAACCGCAGCTGAGCTATGTAGTCCCAATTGTGCAGGAATTCAAACTGCGTACCCTGGCCAAACTTCACGGGTGTACAAGAAACCACGGGGGATTTTCAAGTAGTTGTTCACCCAGAACAGCCGAAAGCCTGCCGGCATCAAGATTCCGGAATTCTTCCTAAGAAGCCAGGAATGTAGTGAAATGCTCCTGTGTTGCAATAACTCAGAACCTCATTCTGAGTGTTCCCGGCAGAGGTCATTAGGCTGAACACAACCGTGTACTAATTAGAGCCAGACGTATGCAGTTCTGTTCATAGTGCCTGATGGACAGTGGTCTCGTGCCAAACAACTGAGCTCTAGCTCTCCAAACTTTCACAGAGTGCCATAAGTAGAGATTCAACTTACTGCTCTGGTTGAGTAGAGTGTAGCCGTCAATGCTGGAATCAGTAGCACTCAGCTGAGAAGAACGGGAAGCAGATATACCCAGTCCACTGGCAGGGTCCTACGCGGACCAGCCTATCTGGCTGCCATCCCTGAACGTTTCCAAACGCGGCAGAACTATGCAGGTGCAATTGTGCAGCAATGCAAACTTCATCCCCTGGCCAAACTTCACGGGTGTGCAAGAAAGCACGGGGGATTTACAAGGAGATGTTCACCCGGAACAGGCAGAGGCATGCTGGAAACAAGATTCGGGAATTCTTCCTAAGAAGCCTTGAAGCAGTGAAACGCTCCTATGTTGAAATAACTCAGAACCTCATTCTGAGTGTTCCCCGTAGAGGTCATTGGGCTGAACACAACCGTGGACTAATTAGAGCCAGATGTA
>NW_012267385.1:411504-431017 GCF_000151885.1 Dipodomys ordii | reverse complement strand
AGCTCTAGTTCTCCAAACTTTCACAGAGTGACATAAGTAGAGGTTCAACTTACTGCTCCGGTTGAGTAGAGTGTAGCCATCAAAGGTGGAATCATTAGCCCTCAGGAGAGAAGAACCAGAAGCAGATATATCCAGTCCGCTGGCACTTTCCAATGGGTACCAGCCTATCTGGCTGCCAGGCCTGAATGTTTGCAACTGCAGCAGAGCTATGCAGGCCCAATTGTGCAGCAATGCATACTGCGTACCCAGGCGAAACTTCACGTGTTTACAAGAAACCATGGGGAATTTACAAGGAGATGTTCACCCAGAAAAGCCGGAGGCCTGCCAGCAGCAATATTCCGGATTTATTCATAAGAAGGCTTGAAAGCATTGAAACGCTCCTATGTTGCAATAACTAAGAACCTCATTGTGAGTGTTCCTGGCAGAGGTCATTCGGCTGAACACAACCGTGGACTAATTATAGCTTGATGTAGGCAGTGGACTAATTAGAGCCAGGTGTAGGCAGTGTGGTCGCGTGCCAAACAACTGAGCTCTAGTTCTCCAAACGTTAACAGAGTGCCATAAGTAGAGGTCCAACTTACTGGTCCGGTTGAGTAGAGTGTAGTTGTCAAAGCTGGAATCAGTAGCACTCAGCTGAGAAGAACGGGAAGCAGATATACCCAGTGAGCTGGCAGTGTCCTACGGTGACCAGCCTATCTGGCTGCCATGTCTGAATGTTTGCAAACGTGACAGAGCTATGCAGGCGCAATTGTGCAGCAATGCAAAGTGTGTACCCTGACCAAACTTCACGGGTGTACAAGAAACCACGGTGGATTTACAAGGAGATGTTCACCCGGAAGAGGCAGAGGCATGTCGGCAGCAAGATTCCGGAATATTTCCCAAGAAGCCTTGAAAGCAGAGAAACGCTCCTATGTTGCAATAACTCAGAAACTCATTCTGAGTGTTCTCTGCAGAGGTCATTCGGCTGAACACAACCGTGGACTTATTAGACCCAGATGTAGGCAGTTCTGTCCATAGTGCTGGATGGAGAGTGGTCACGTGTGAAACAACTGAGCTCTAGTTCTCCAAACTTTCACAGAGTGCCATAAGTAGAGGTTCAACTTACTGCTCCCGTTGAGTAGAGTGTACCGGTCAAAGCTGTAATCAGTAGCACTCAGCTGAGAAGAACGGGAAGCAGATATACCCAGTCCGCTGGCAGTGTCCTACGTGGACCAGCCTATCTGGCTGCCACGCCTGAATGTTTGCAACAACCGCAGAGCTATGCAGGCGCAATTGTGCAGCAATGCTAACTGCGTACCCTTGCCAAACTTCACGGGTGTGCAAGAAACCACTGGGGATTAAGAGAGATGTTCACCCGGAACTCTCAGAGTCCTGTGGAATTAAGATCCAGAATTTTTCCTAAGATGCCTTGAAAGCAGTGAAACGCTCCTATGTTGCAATAACTCAGAACCTCATTCTGAGTGTTCCTGGCGGAGGTCATTCGGCTGAAAACAACCGTGGACTAATTAGAGGCAGATGTAGACAATGGACTAATTAGAGCCAGGTGTAGGCAGTGTGGTCGCGTGGCAATCAACTGAGCTCTAGTTCTCCAAACTTTCACAGAGTGACATAAGTAGAGGTTCAATATACTGCTCCGGTTGAGTAGAGTGCAGCCGTCAAAGGTGGATCAGTAGCCCTCAGGAGAGAAGAACCGGAAGCAGATATATCCAGGCCGCTGGCAGTGTCCAATGGGTACCAGCCTATCTGGCTGCCACGCCTGAATGTTTGCAACCACAGCAGAGCTATGCAGGCACAATTGTGCAGCAATGCTAACTGCGTACCCTGGCCAAACGTCACGGGTGTACAAGAAACCACGATGGATTTACAAGGAGTTGTTCACCCGGAACAGCCGGAAGCCTGCCCGCAGCAAGATTTCAGAATTCTTCCTCAGAAGCCTTGAAAGCAGTGAAACGCTCCTATGTTGCAATAACTCAGAACCTCATTCTGATTTTTCCCGGCAGAGGTCATTCAGCTGAACACAACCATGGACTAATTAGTGCCAGATGTAGGCAGTGGACTAATTAGAGCCAGGTGTAGGCAGTGTGGTCGCGTGCCAAACAACTGAGCTCTAGCTCTCCAAACATTCACAGAGTGCCATAAGTAGAGGTTCACCTTACTGCGCCGGTTGAGTAGAATGTAGCCTCAAAGCTGGAATCAGTAGCACTCAGGTGAGAAGAACTGGAAGGAGATATACTCAGTCCACTGGCAGTGTCCTAAGGGGACCAGCCTATCTGGCTGCCACGACTGAATGTTTGCAACCGCGGCAGAGCCATGCAGTCCCAATTGTGCAGGAATTCAAACTGCGTACCCTTGCCAAATTTCCCGGGTGTACAAGAAACCACGGGGGATTTAAAAGGAGTTGTTCACTCGGAACTGCCTGAAGCCTGCCAGCAGAAAGTTTCCGGAATTCTTCCTAAGAAGCCTTGAAAGAAGTGAAACGCTCCTATGTTTCAATAGCTCAGAACCTCATTCTGAGTGTTCCTGGCAGAGGACATTTGGCTGAACACAACCGGGGACTAATTAGAGCCAGATGTAGGCAGTGCTGTCAATAGTGCTGGATGTACATTGGTCCCATGACAAACAACTGAACTCTAGTTCTCCAAACTTTCACAGGGTGCCATAAGTAGATGTTCAACTTACTCCTCCGGTTGAGTAGAGAGTGTAGCCCTAAAAGCTGAAATCAGTAGCACTCAGGTAAGAAGAATGGGAAGCAGATATACCCAGTCAGCTGCCAGTGTCCTAAGGGGACCAGCCTATCTGGCTGCCATGCCTGAATGTTTTCAACCGCGGCAGAACTATTCAGGTGCAATTGTGCAGCAATGCAAACTGCGTACCCTGGCCAAACTTCACAGGTGTACAAGAAACCATGGGTGATTTACAAGGAGATTTTCACCCGGAACAGCTGGAGGCCTGCCGGCAGAAGGATTCCGGATTTCTTCCTAAGAATCCTTGAAAGTAGTGAAACGATCCTATGTTGCAATATCTCAGAAACTCATTCTGAGTGTTCCCGGAAGAGGTCATTCGGCTGAACACAACCGTGGACTAATTAGAGCCAGATGTAAGCAGTGCCGTCCACAGTGCTAAATGGACAGTGGTAGCGTGCCAAAGAACTGAGCTCTAGTTCTCCAAACTTTCACAGTGTGCCATAAGTAGAGGTTCTCCTTACTGCTCTGGTTGAGTAGAGTGTAAACTTCAAAGCTGGAATCCGTAGCATTCAGGAGAGAAGAACGGGAAGTAGATATACCCAGTCAGTTGGCAGTGTTCTACGGGACCAGACTATCTTGCTGCCACCCCTGAATATTTGCACCCACGGCAGAGCTATGCAGGCATAATTGTGCAGCAATGCTAACTGCGTACCCTGGCCAAACTTCACAGGTGTAAAAAACCACGGGGGTTTTACAAGGAGTTGTTCACCGGGACCAGCCCGAGTCCTGCCAGCAGCAAGATTCCGGAATACTTCTTAAGAAGCCTTGAAAGCAGTGAAACTCTCTTCTGTTGCAATAACTCAGAACCTCATTCTGAGTGTTCCTGGAAGAGGTCATTCGGCTGAACACAACCGTGGAATAATTAGAGCCAGATGTAGGGAGTGGACTAATTAGAGCCAGGTGTAGGCAGGTTGGTCGCCTGACAAACAACTGAGCTCTAGTTCTCCAAACTTTCACAGAGTACCATAAGTAGAGGATCAACTTACTGCTCCGGTTGAGTAGAGTGTAGTCGCCAAAGCTGGAATCAGTAGCACTCAGCTGAGAAGAACGGGAAGCAAATATACCCAGTCCGATGGCAGTGTCCTACGTGGACCAGCCTATCGGGCTGTCATGCCTGAATGTTTGCAACCGTGGCAGAGCTATGCAGGTGCAATTGTGGAGCAATGCAAACTGTGTATCCTGGCCAAACTTCACAGTTGTAGAAGAAACCACGGGGGATTTACAAGGAGATGTTCTCCCGGAACAGTCAGATTCCTGCTGACAGCAAGATTCCAGAATTCTTCCTAAGAAGCCTTGAAAGCAGTGAAAACCTCCTATGTTGCAATAACTCAGAACCTCATTCTGAGTGCTCCCGGAAGAGGTCATTCAGCTGGAAACACCGTGGACTAATTAGAGCCAGATGTAGGCAGTTCTGCCCATAGTGCTGGATGGACAGTGGTCGCGTGCCAAAAAACTGAGCTCTAGTCTTCCAAACTTTCACAGAGTGCCATAAGTAGAGGTTCAACTTACTGCTCTAGTTGAGTAGAGTGTAGCCGACAAAGCTGTAAACAGTAGAACTCAGGCCAGAAAAACAGGAAGCAGATATACCAGGTCCGCTGGCAGTGTCCTACACAGACCAGCCTATCTGGCTGCGATGCCTGAATATTTGTAAGCGCGGCAGAACTATGAAGGCGCAATTGGGCAGCAATGCAAACTGCGTACCCTGGCCAAACTTCACGGGTGTACAAGATACCACGGTGGATTTACAAAGAGATGTTCACCCGTAAGAGGCGGAGGCATGTCAGCAGCAAGATTCCGGAATACTTCCTAAGAAGCCTTGAAAGCAGTGAAACGCTCCTATGTTGCAATAACTCAGAACCTCATTCTGAGTGTTCTCTGCAGAGGTCATTTGCCTGAACACATCCGTGGACTAATTAGAGCCAGATGTAGGCAGTTCTGTCCATAGTGCTGGATGGAGAGTGGTCACGTGCCAAACAACTGAGCTCTAGTTCTCCAAACTTTCACAGAGTGCCATAATTAGAGGTTCAACTTACTGCTCCGGTTGAGTAGAGTGGAGCCGTCAAAGCTGGAATCAGTAGCACTCAGGTGAGAAGAACGTGAAGCAGATATACCCAGTCAACTGGCAGTGTCCTACCGGGACCAGTCTTTCTGGCTGCCCCGCCTGAATGTTTGCAACTGCGGCAGAGCTATGCAGGCACAATTGTGCAGCAATGCAAACTGCGTACCCTGGCCAAACTTCATGGGTGTAGAAGAAACCATGGGGGATTTAGAAGGAGATGTTCTCCCGGAACAGCCAGAGTACTGCCAACAGCAAGATTCCGGAATTCTTCCTAAGAAGCCTTGAAAGCAGTGAAACCCTCCTATGTAGCAATAAATCAGAACCTCATTTTGAGTGTTCCCGTCAGAGGTCATTCGGCTGAACACAACCGTGGACTAATTTTAGCCAGATGAAGGCAGTGTACTAATTAGAGCCAGGTGTAGGCAGAGTGGTCACATGCCAAACAACTGAGCTCCAGTTCTCCAAACTTTCACAGAGTGCCATTAGTAGAGGTTCAACTTACTCCGCCGGTTGATTAGAGTGTAGCCCTCAAAGCTGGAATCAGTACCATTCAGGTGAGAAGAACGGGAAGCTGATATAACCAGTTAGTTGGCAGTGTCCTACGGGGACCAGCCTATCTGGCTGCCATGCCTGAATGTTTGCAACCGCGGCAGAACTATGCAGGCACAATTGTGCAGCAATGCAAACTGCGTACCCTGGCCATACTTCACGGGTGTACAAGAAACCACGGGGGATTTACAAGGATATGTTCACCTGGAAGAGGCAGAGGTATGTCGGCAACAAGATTCCGAAATACTTCCTAAGAAGCCTTGAAAGCAGTAAAACGCTCCTCTTTGCAATAACTTAGAACCTCATTTTGAGTGGTCCCTACAGAGGTCATTCGGATGAACACAACCATGGACTAAATAGTGCCAGATGTAGGCAATGTGTCCCATAATGCTGGATCACAGTGGTCACGTGCGAAACAACTGAGTTCTAGTTCTCCAAACTTTCACAGAGTACCATAAGTAGAGGTCCAACTTACTGGCCCGGTTGAGTAGAGTGTAGCTGTCAAAGCTGGAATCAGTAGCACTCAGGTGAGAAGAACGGGAAGCAGATATACCCAGTCCACTGCCAGTGTCCTACGGGGACCAGCCTATCTAGCTGCCAGTCCTGAATATTTACAACCTCGGCACATCTATCCAGGCGCAATTGTGCAGCAATGCAAACTGCGTACTCTGGCCAAACTTCAAGGCTGTACAAATAACCACGGGGGATTTACAAGGAGATGTTCACCCGGAACAGCCGGAGGCCTGCCGGAAGCAAAATTCTAGAATTCTTCCTAAGAAGCCTTGAAAGGAGTAAAACACTCCTTTGTTGCAATAACTCAGAACCTCATTCTGAGTGTTCCCGGCAGAGGTCACTCGGCTGAACACAACCGTGGACTAATTAGAGCCAGATGCAGGCAGTGGACTAATTAGAGCCAGGTGTAAGCAGTGTGGTCAAATGCCAAACAACTGAGCTCTAGTTCTCCAAACTTTCACAGAGTACCATAAGTAGAGGTCCAACTTACTGGCCCGGTTGAGTAGAGTATAGCCGTCAAAGCTGGAATCAGTAGCATTCAGGTGAGGAGAATGGGAAGCAGATATAACCAGTCCGCTGGCAGTGTCCTACGGGGACTAGCCTATCTGGCTGCCACGCCTGAATGTTTGCAATCCCGGCAGAGCTATGCAGTCCCAATTGTGCAGGAATTCAAACTTCGTACCCTGGCCAAACTTCATGGGTGTACAAGAAACCACGGGGGATTTACAAGGAGTTGTTCACCTGGAATAGCCAGAAGCCTGGCGGCAGTAAGATTCCGGAATTCTTCATAAGAAGCCTTGAAAGAAGTGAAACGCTCCTATGTTTCAATAGCTCAGAACCTCATTCTGAGTGTTCCCGGCAGAGGACATTCGGCTGAACACAACCGTGAACTAATTAGAGCCAGATGTAGGCAGTGCCGTCCATAGTGCTGGATGGACAGTTATTGCGCATGACAAACAACTGAGCTCTAGTTCTCCAAACTTTCACAGAGTGCCATAAGTAGAGGTTCAACTTACTGCTCCGGTTGAGTAGAGTGTAGCCCTCAAAGCTGGAAACACTAGCACTCAGGTGAGAAGAACGGGAAGCAGATATACCCAGTCCTCTGGCCATGACTTACGGGGACCAGCCTCTCTGGCTGCCACGCCTGAATGTTTGCAACTCCGGCAGAGCTCTGCAGGTGCAATTGTGCAGCAATGCACAATGCGTACCCTGGCCAAACTCCACGGGTGTACAAGAAACCACGGGGGATTTACAAGGAGATGTACACCCGGAACAGCTGAAATCCTGCCGGCAGCAAGATTCCGGAATTCTTCCTAAGAAGCCTTGAATGTAGTGAAATGCTCCTATATTTCAATAGCTCAGAACCTCATTCTCAGGGTTTCCGGCAGAGGTCATTTTGCGCAACACAACCATGGAATAATTAGAGCCAGATGTAGGCAGTGGACTAATTAGAGACAGATGTAGGCAGTGTAGTTGCGTGACATACAACTGAGCCCTAGTTCTCCAAACTTTCACAGAGTGCCATAAGTAGAGGTTCAACTTACTGCTCTGTTTGAGTAGAGTGTAGCCCTCAAAGCTGGAAACAGTAGCACTCAGGTGAGAAGAACGGGAAGGAGATATACCCAGTCAGCTGGCAGTGTCCTACGGGGACCGGCCTATATTACTGCCACGCCTGAATGTTTGCAACGGCGGCAGAGCTTTGTAGGCAAAATTGTGCATCAATGCACACTGCGTACCCTGGCCAAATTTCACGGTTGTAGAAGAAACCACCGGGGATTTACAAGGGGATGTTCACCCGGAACAGCCAGATTCCTGCAGACAGCAAGATTCCGGAATTCTTCCTAAGAAGCCTTGAAAGCAGTGAGACGATCCTATGTTGCAATAACTCAGAAACTCATACTGAGTGTTCCCTGCAGAGGTCATTGGGCTGAACACAACCGTGGACTAATTAGAGCCAGATGTAAGCAGTGCCGTCCATAGTGCTACATGGACTGTGGTAGCGTTCCAAAGAACTGAGCTCTAGTTCTCCAAACTTTCACATAGTGCCATAAGTAGAGGTTCAACTTACTGCTCTGTTTGAGTAGAGTGTAGCCTTCAAAGCTGGAATCCGTAGCATTCAGGAGAGAAGAACAGGAAGCAGATATACCCAGTCAGTTGGCAGTGTCCTATGGGACCAGCATATCTGGCTGTCACGCCTGAATGTTTGCAACCGTGCCAGAGCTATGCAGGTGCAATTGTGCAGCAATACTAACTGAGTACCCTGGCCAAACTTCACGGGTGTACAAGAAACCACGGGGGATTTACAAGGAGATGTTCACCAGGAACAGCCCGAGTCCTGCCGGCAGCAAGATTCCGGAATACTTCTTAAGAAGCCTTGAAAGCAGTGAAACTCTCTTATGGTACAATAACTCAGAACCTCATTCTGAGTGTTCCCGGCAGAGGTCATTCGGCTGAACACAACCATGGAATAATTAGGGCCAGATGTAGGCAGTGGACTAATTAGAGCCAGGTGTAGGCAGTTTGGTCGCCTGACAAACAACTGAGTTCTAGTTCTCCAATCTTTCATAGAGTGCCATAAGTAGAGGTTCAACTTACTGCTCTGTTTGAGTAGAGTGTAACCATCAAAGCTGGAATCAGTAGCACGCAGGTGAGAAGAACGGGAAGCAGATATACCCAGACCGCTGGCAGTGACCTATGGGGACCAGCCTATCTGGCTGCCACGCCTGAATGTTTGCAACTGCGGCAGAGCTTTGCAGGTGCAATTGTGCAGCAAGGCAAACTGCGTACCCTGGCCAAACTCCACAGGTGTACAAGAAACCACGGGGGATTTACAAGGAGATGTACACCCGGAACAGCCGGAGGCCTGTCCACAGCAACATTCCGGAATTATTCATAAGAAGCCTTGAAATAAGTGAATCGCTCCTATGTTTCAATAGCTCAGAACCTCTTTCTGAGTGTTCCCGGCAGAGGACATTCGGCTGAATACAACCGTGGACTAATTAGAGCCAGATGTAGTCAGTGCCGTCCATAGTGCTGGATGTACATTTGTCGCATGACAAACAACTGAGCTCTAGTTCTCCAAACTTTCACAGAGTGCCATAAGTAGAGGTTTAACTTACTGTTCCAGTTGAGTAGAGTGTAGCCCTCAAAGCTGGAAACACTAGCACTCAGGTGAAAAGAACAGAAGTAGATATACCCAGTCCATTGGCAGTGTCCTACGGGGACCAGCATATCTGGCTGCCACGCCTGAATATTTACAACCTCGGCAGAGCGATCCAGGCACAATTGTGCAGCAACGCAAACTGCGTACCTTGGCCAAACTTCACGGGTGTAAAAGAAACCACTGGGGATTTACAATGAGATGTTCATCCGGAACTGCCGGAGGCCTGAGGGCAGCAAGATTCCGGAATTCTTCCTAAGAAGCCTTGAAAGCAGTGAAATGCTCCTATGTTGCAATAACTGAGAAACTCATTCTGATTGCTCCTGGCAGAGGTCATTCGGCTGAACACAACCATGGACTAATTAGAGCAAGATGTAGGCAGTGCCGTCCATAGTGCTCTTTGTACAGTGGTCGCGTGCCAAACAACTGAGCTCTAGTTCTCCAAACTTTCACATAGTGCCATAAGTAGAGGTTCAACTTACTGCTCCAGTTGAGTAGAGTGTAGCCGACAAAGCTGTAAACAGTAGCACTCAGGCCAGAAAAACGGGAAGCAGATATACCAAGACCACTGGCAGGGTCCTACGCTGCCCAGCCTATCTGGCTGACATGCCTGAATATTTGTAAGCGCGGCAGAACTATGAAGGCGCAACTGTGCAGCAATGCAAACTGCGTACCCTGGCCAAACTTCACGGGTGTATAAGAAACCTCGGTGGATTTACAAAGAGATGTTCACCCGTACGATGCGGAGGCATGTCGGACGCAAGATTCCGGAATACTTCCTAAGAAGCCTTGAAAGCAGTGAAACGCTCCTATGTTGCAATAACTCAGAACCTCAATCTGAGTGTTCTCGGCAGAGGTCATTTGGCTAAACACAACCGTGGACTAATTAGAGCCAGATGTAGGCAGTTCTGTCCATAGTGCTGGATGGAGAGTGGTCACGTGCCAAAAAACTGAGCTCTAGTTCTCCAAAGTTTCACAGAGTGCCATAAGTAGAGGTTCAACTTACTGCTCCAGTTGACTAGATTGGAGCCGTCAAAGCTGGAATCAGTAGCAGGCAGCTGAGAAAAACGGGAAGCAGATATACCCAGTCCGCTGGCAGTGTCCTATGGGAACCAGAATATCTGGCTGCCACGCCTGAATGTTTGCAACAGAGGCAGAGCTATGCAGGCCCAATTGGGCAGCAATGCAAACTGCTTACCCTGGCCAAACTTCACGGGTGTAGAAGAAACCACGGGGGATTCACAAGGAGATGTTCACCCAGAACAGCCGGAGGCCTGCCGGCAGCAAGATTCCGGAATTCTTCCTAAGAAGCCTGGAAAGCAGTGAAACGCTCCTATGTGGCAATAACTCAGAACCTCATTCTGCGTGTTCCCGGCAGAGGTCATTTGGCTGAACACAACCGTGGACTAATTAGAGACAGTGGGAGGCAGTGGACTAATTAGAGCCAGGTGTAGGCAGTGTGGTCACGTGCTAAACAACTGAGCTCTAGTTCTCCTAACTTTCACAGAGTGCCATAAGTAAAGGTTCAACTTACTGCTCCGGTTGAGTAGAGTATAGCTGTCAATGCTGGAATCAGTAGCTCTTAGGTGAGAAGAACGGGAAGCAGATATAACCAGTCCGCTGGCAGTGTCCTACGGGGACCAGCCTATCTTGCTGCCACGCCTGAATGTTTGCAATCGAGGCAGAGCTATGCAGGCGCAATTGTGCAGCAATACAAACTCCCTACCCTGGCCAAACTTCACGGTTTTACAAGAAACCACGGGGGACTTACAAGGAGATGTTCACCTGGAACATCCAGAGGCCTACAGGCAGCAAGATTCCGGATTTCTTCCTAAGAAGCCTTGAAAGCGGTGAAAAGATCCTTTGTTGCAATAACTTAGAACCTCATCCTGAGTGTTCCCTGCAGAGGTCATTCGGCTGAACATAACCGTGGACTAATTAGAGCCAGATGTAGGCAGTAGACAAATTAGAGCCAGATGTAGGCAGTGTGGTCGCGCGACAAACAACTGAGATCTAGTTCTCCAAACATTCACAGAGGGCCATAAGTAGAGGTTCAACTTACTGCTCTGGTTGAGTAGAGTGTAGCCGTCAAAGCTGGAATCAGTAGCAGGCAGGTGAGAAAACGGGAAGCAGATATACCCAGTCCACTGGCAGTGTCCTACGGGGACCAGCCTATCTGGCTGCTACGCCAGAATGTTTGCAACAGAGGCAGAGCTATGCAGGCCCAATTGGGCAACAATGCAAACTGCTTACCCTGGCCAAACTTCACGGGTGTAAAGGAAACCATGGGGGATTCACAAGGAGATGTTCACCCGGAACAGCCGGAGGCCTGCCGGCAGCAAGATTCTGGAATTCTTTCTAAGAATCCTGGAAAGCAGTGAAACGTTCCTATGTTGCAACAACTCAGAACCTCATTCTGAGTGTTCCCGGCAGAGGTCATTCGGCTGAACACAACCATGGACTAATTAGAGCAAGATGTAGGCAGTGCCGTCCATATTGCTGATTGGACAGTGGTCGCGTGCCAAACAACTGAGCTCTAGTTCTCCAAACTTTCACAGAATCCCATAAGTAGAGGTTCAAGTTACTGCTCCGGTTGAGTAGAGTATAGTTGTCAATGCTGGAATCCGTAGCACTCAGGTGAGAAGAACGGGAAGGAGATATAACCAGTCCGCTGGCAGTGTCCTACGGGGAACAGCCTATTTGGCTGCCACGCCTGAATGTTTGCAATCGAGGCAGAGCTATGCAGGCGCAATTGTGCAGCAATGCAAACTGCGTTCCCTCGCCAAACTTCACGGGTGTACACGAAACCATGGGGGATTTACAAGGAGATATTAACCTTGAAAAGCCGGAGGCCTGTGGACAGCAAGATTCCGGAATTCTTCCTAAGAAGCCTTGAAAGCAGTGAAACGCTCCTATGTTGCAATAACTCAAAACCTCATTCTGTGTGTTTCCGGCAGAGGTCATTCATCTGAACACAACCGTGGACTAATCAGGTCCAGATAGAGGCAGTGGACTAATTAGAGCCAGATGTATGCAGTGCTGTCCATAGTGCTGAACGGACAGTGGTCGCGTGCCAAACAACTGAGCTCTAGTTCTCCAAACTTTCACAGAGTGCCATAAGTAGAGGTTACCTTACTGCTCTACTTGAGTAGAGTTTAGCTCTCAAAGCTGGAATCAGTAGCACTCAGGTGAGAAGAACAGGAAGCAGATAAACCCAGTCAGCTAACAGTGTCCTACAGGGACCAGCCTATTTGGCTGCCACGCCGGAATTTTGTCAACTGAGGCAGAGCTATGCAGGCGCAATTGTGCAGCAATGCAAACTGCGTACCCTGGCCAAACTTCACGGGTGTACAAGAAACCACGGGGGATTTAGAAGAAAATGTTCACCCAGAAGAGCCAGAGGACAAGCGGCAGCAAGATTCCGTAAATCTTCCTAAGAAGCCTTGAAAGCAGTGAAATGCTCCTATGTTGCAATATCTCAGAACCTCATTCTGAGTGTTCCCGGCAGAGGTCATTTGGCTGAACACAACCGTGGTCTAATTAGCGGCAGATGTAGGCAGGGCTGTCCATAGTGCTGGATGGACAGTGTTCTCGTGCCAAATCACTGAGCTCTAGTTCTACAAACTTTCTCAGAGTGCCATAAGTAAAGGTTCAACTTACTGCTCCTGTTGAGTAGAGTATAGCCATCAAAGCTGGAATCAGTATCACTCAGGTGAGAAGAACGGGAAGCAGATATGCACAGACTGCTGGAAGTGTCCTAAGTGGACCAGCCTATGTGGCTGCCAGGCCTCAATGTTGCAACCGCGGCAGAGCTATGCAGGCGCAATTTTGCAGCAATGCAATCTGTGTACCCTGTCCAAAATTCACGCGTGTACAACAACCATGGAGGATTTACAAGGAGATGTTCACCTGGAACATCCGGAGGCCTGCCGGCAGCAAGATTCGGGAATTCTTCCTAAGAATCCTTGAAAGCAGTGAAACGTTCCTATGTGGCAATAACTCAGACCCTCATCCTGTTTGTTCCCGGCAGAGGTCATTGGACTGAACACAACCGTGCACTAATTAGGGCCAGATGTAGGCAGTGCCGTCCATAGAGCTGGATGGGCAGTGGTCGCATGCCAAAAAACTGAGCATTAGTTCTCCAAACTTTCAGAGAGTGTGATTCGTAGAGGTTCAACTTACAGCTCTGGTTGAGTAGAGTGTAGCCGTCAAACCTGGAATCAGTAGCACTAAGGTGAGAAGAACAGGTAGCAGATACACACAGTCCGCTGGCAGTGTCCTACAGGGACCAGCCTATCAGGCTGCCACGCCTGAATGTTTGCAAGCACGACAGAGCTATGCAGGAGGAATTGTGCAGCAATGCAAAATGTGCCCCCTGGCCAAACTTCACAGGTGTACAAGAAACCACGGGGGATTTACAAGATGTACACCCTGAACAGCCGGAGGTTTGCCGGCAGCAACATTCCGGAATTATTCATAAGAAGCCTTGAATGAAGTGAAACGCTTCTATGTTGCAATAACTCAGAAGCTCTTTCTGAGTGTTTCTGGTAGAGTTCATTTTGTGGAACACAACCATTGACTAATTAGAGCCAGATGTAGGCAGTTGACTAATTAGAGCCAGATGTAGGCACTGTAGTTGCGTGACATACAACTGAGCTCTAGTTCTCCAAACTATCACAGAGTGCTATAAGTAGAGGTTCTACATACTGCTCCGGTAGAGTATAGTGTAGCCCTCAATGCTGGAAACAGTAGCCCTCAGGTGAGAAGAACGGGAAGCAGATATACCCACTCCACTAGCAGTGTCCCATGGGGGCCAGCCTATCTGGCTGCCATGCCTGAATGTTAGCAACAGAGGCAGAGCTATGCAGGCCAAATTGGGCAGCAATGCAAACTGCTTACCCTGGCCAAACTTCATGGGTGTAAAGGAAACCATGGGGGATTCACAAGGAGATGTTCACCCGGAACAGCCTGAGGCCTGCCGGCAGCAAGATTCTGGAATTCTTTCTAAGAATCCTGGAAAGCAGTGCAACGCTCCTTTGTTGCAAAAACTCAGAACCTCATTCTGAGTGTTCCCCGCAGAGGTCATTCGGCTGAACACAACCATGGACTAATTAGAGCCAGTGGGAGGCAGTGGACTAATTAGAGCCAGGTGTAGGTAGTGGGGTCACATGCCAAACAACTGAGCTCTAGTTATCCAAACTTTCACAGAGTGCCATAAGTAAAGGTTCAACTTACTGCTCCATTTGTGTAGTGTGTAGCTGTCAAAGCTGGAATCAGTAGCAGGCAGGTGCGAAGCACGGAAAGCAGATATACCCAGTCCACTGGCAGTGTCCTACGGGAACCAGAATATCTGGCTGCCACGCCTGAATGTTTGCAACAGAGGCAGAGCTATGCAGGCGCAATTGTGCAGCAATACAAACTGCCTTCCCTGGCCAAACTTCACGGTTTTACAAGAAACCACGGGTGACTTACAAGGAGATGTTCACCTGGAACAGCCAGGGGCCTACAGGCAGCAATATTCCGGAATTCTTCCTAAGAAGCCTTGAAAGCAGTGAAAAGATCCTTTGTTGCAATAACTTAGAACCTCATTCTGAGTGTTCCCAGCAGAGGTCATTCGGCTGAACACAACCGTGGACTAATTAGAGCCAGATGTAGGCAATACCGTCCATAGTGCTGTTTGGACTGTGGTCGCGTGCCAAACAACTGAGCTCTAGTTCTCCAAACTTGCACAGAGTGTCATAAGTAGAGGTTCAAATTACTGCCCTGGTTGAGTAGAGTGTAGCCCTCAAAGCTGGAAAGAGTAGCACTCAGGTGAGAAGAACGGGAAGCAGATATACCTAGTCAGCTGGCAGTGTCCTAGGGGGACCAGCCTATCTGTCTGCCACGCATGAATATTTGCAACCGCGGCAGAGCTATGCAGGCAAAATAGTGCTGCAATGCTAACTGCGTACCCTTGCCAAGCTTCACGTGTGCGCAAGAAACCATGAGGCATTTACAAGGAGATATTCACCAGGAACACCTGGAGGCCTGCCGGCAGCAAGATTCGGGAATTCTTCCTAAGAAGCCTCGAAAACAGTGAAACGCTCTTATGTTACAAAAACTCAGAACCTAATTCTGAGTTTTCCCGGCAGAGGTCATTCGCCTGAACCCAACCGTGGACTAATTAGAGCCAGATGTAGGCAATACCGTCCATAGTGCTGGATGGACAGTGGTCGCGTGCCAAACAACTGAGCTCTAGTTCTCCAAACTTTCACAGAGTCCCATAAGTAGAGGTTCAAGTTACTGGTCCGGTTGAGTAAGGTGTAGCTGTCAAAGCTGGAATCAGTAGCACTCAGGTGAGAAGAATGGGAAGCAGATATACCCAGTCCGTTGGCAGTGTCCTATGGGGACCAGACTATCTGGCTGCCACGCCAAGGTCAGCAGAGCTATGCAAGCACAATTATGCAGCAATGCAAACTATGTACCCTGGCCAAATTAAACGGGTGTACAAGAAACCACGGGGGATTTACAAGATGTTCACCCTGAACACCCGGTGGCCTGCTGGCAGCAAGATTCCGGAATTCTTCCTAAGAAGCCTTGAAAGCAGTGAGACGCTCCTATGCTGCAATAACTCAGAACCTCATTCTGAGTGTTCCCGGCAGAGGTCATTCGGCTGAACACGACCTTGGACTATTTAGAACCAGGTGTAGGCAGTGTGCTTGCCTGCCAAACAACTGAGCTCTAGTTCTCCAAACTTTCACAGAGTGCCATAAGTAGAGGATCAACTTACTGCTCCGGTTGAGTAGAGTTTAGCTGTCAAAGCTGGAATCAGTAGCAGGCAGCTGAGAAGAACGGAAAGCAGATATACCCAGTCCACTGGCAGTGTCCTACGGGGACCAGACTATCTGGCTGCCTCGCCTGAATGTTTGCAACAGAGGCAGAGCTATGCAGGCCCAATTGGGCAGCAATGCAAACTGCTTACCCTGGCCAAACTTCATGGGTGTAAAGGGAATCATGGGGGATTCACAAGGAGATGTTCACCCGGAACAGCCTGAGGCCTGCCGGCAGCAAGATTCTGGAATTCTTTCTAAGAATCCGGGAAAGCAGTGAAACGCTCTTTGTTGCAAAAACTCAGAACCTCATTTGAGTGTTCCCAGCAGAGGTTATTCGGCTGAACACAACCGTGAACTAATTAGAGACAGTGGGAGGCAGTGGACTAATTAGAGCCAGGTTTAGGCAGTGTGGTCACATGCCAAACAACTGAGCTCTAGTTCTCCAAACTTTCACAGAGTGCCATAAGTAAAGGTTCAACTTACTGCTCCGGTTGAGTAGAGTATAGCTGTCAATGCTGGAATCAGTAGCACTTAGGTGAGAAGAACTGGAAGCAGATATAACCAGTCCGCTGGCAGTATCCTACGGGGAGTAGCCTATCTGGTTGCCATGCCTGAATGTCTGCAATCGAGGCAGAGCTATGCAGGCGTAATTGTGCAGCAATACAAACTGCCTACCCTGGCCAAACTTCACGGTTTTACAAGAAACCACGGGGGATTTCCACGGAGATGTTCACCCGCAACAGCCTGAGGAGTGCTGGCAGCATGATTCCGGAATTCTACCTAAGAAGCCTTGATAGCAGTGAAACGCTCCTCTGTTGCAATAACGCAGAACCTCATTCAGAGCGTTCCCGGCAGAGGTCATTTGGCTGAACACAACTGTGGACTAATTCGAGCCAGAGGTAGGCAATACCGTCCATAGAGCTGGATGGACAATGTTCGTGTGACAAACAACTGAGCTCTAGTTCTGCAAACTTTCACAGAGTCCCATAAGTAGAGGTTCAAGTTACTGGTCCAGTTGAGTAAAATGTAGCTGTCAAAGCTGGAATCAGTAGCACTCAGGTGAGAAGAACGGGTTGCAGTTATACCCAGTCCCCTGTCAGTGTCCTATGGGGACCAGCCTATCTGGCTGCCATGCCTGAATATTTGCAAACGCGGTAGAGCTATGCAGGCGCAATTGTGCAGCAATGCAAACTGGGTAACCTGGCCAAACTTCACGGGTGTACATGAAACCACGGGGATTTACAAGATATTCACTCAAAACAGCCCGGGGCCTGCCAGAATCAACATTCCGGAATTCTTCCTTAGAAGCCTTGAAAGTAGTGAAATGCTCCTATGTTGCAATAACTCAGAAACTCATTCTGAGTGTTCCCGGCAGAGGTCATTCCCCTGAACACAACCGTGGACTAATTAGAGCCAGATGTAGGCAGTTCTGTCCATAGTGCTGGATGGAGTGTGGTCGAGTGCCAAACGACTGAAATCTAGTTCTCCAAACTTTCACAGAGTGCCATAAGTAGAGGTTCAGCTTACTGTTCCGGTTGAGTAGAGTGTAGCTGTCAAAGCTGGAATCAATAGCACTCAGGTGAGAAGAACGGGAAGCAGATATATCCAGTCAGCTGGGTTTGTCCTACGGGGACCAGCATAACTGGCTGCCATGCCTGAATGTTTGTAACCGCGGCAGAGCTATGCAGACGAAATTGTGCAGCAATGCAAACTGCTTACCCTGGCCAAAATTCCCGGGTGTATAAGAAACCACGTTGGATTTACAAGGAGATGTTCACCCGGAAAAGCCGGAGGCCTGCCAGCAGCAAGATTCGGGAATTCTTCCTAAGAAGCCTTGAAAGCAGTGAAACGCTCCTGTGTTGCAATAACTCAGAACCTCATTCTTAGTGTTCCCGGCAGAGGTCATTTGGCTGAACACATCCGTGTTTTAATTAGAGCCAGATGTAGGCAGTGGACTAATTAGAACCCGGTGTAGGCAGTTTGGACGCATGCCAAACAACTGAGCTCTAGTTCTCAAAACTGTCACAGAGTGCCATAAGTAGACGTACAACTTACTGCTCCAGTTGAGTAGAGTGTAGCCGTCAGAGCTGGAATTACTAGCCCTCAGATGAGAAAAACGGGAAGCAGATATACCCAGTCAGCTGGCAGTGTCCTATGGGGACCAGCCTATCTGGCTGCCACGCCTGAATGTTTGCAAGCCTTGCAGAGCTATGCAGGCGCAATTGTGCAGCAATGCAAACTGCGTACCATGGCCAAACTTCACAGGTGTACAAGAAACCATAGTTGACTTACAAGGAGATGTTCACCCGGAACAGCTGGAGGCCTGCCAGCAGCAAGTATCCGGAATTCTTCCTAAGAAGCCTTGAAAGCAGTGAAACGCTGCTATGTTGCAATAACTCAGAACCTCAATGTGAGTGTTCCAAGCAGAGGTCATTCGGCTGAACACAACCGTGGACTAATTAGAGCCAGATGTAGGCAGTGCTGCCCATAGTGATGGATGGACAGTGGTCGCATGCCCTACAACTGAGCTCTAGTTCTCCAAACTTTCACAGAGTGCCATAAGTAGAGGTTACTGCTCCTCCATAGTGCTGGATGGACAGTGGTCGCGTGGCAAACAACTGAGCTCTAGTTCTCCAAACTTTCACAGAGTGCCATAAGTAGAGGTTCAACTTACTGCTCCGGTTGAGTAGAGTGTAGCCGTCAAAGCTGGAATCACAAGCACTAAGGTGAGAAGAATGGTAAGCAGATATTCCCAGTCCCCTGGCAGTGATCTAGGGGGATCATCCTATCTGGCTGCCACGCCTGAATGTTTGCAACAGAGGCAGAGCTATGCAGGAGGAATTGTGCAGCAACGCAAAATGTGCACCCTGGCCAAACTTCACGGGTGTACAAGAAACCACGGGGGATTTACAAGGAGATGTACACCCTGAACAGCCGGAGGCTTGCCGGCAGCAACATTCCGGAATTATTCATAAGAAGCCTTGAATGAAGTGAAACGCTTCTATGTTGCAATAACTCAGAACCTCTTTCTGAGTGTTTCTGGTAGAGTTCATTTTGCGTAACACAACCATTGACTAATTAGAGCCAGATGTAGGCAGTTGACTAATTAGAGCCAGATGTAGGCACTGTAGTTGCTTGACATACAACTGAGCTCTAGTTCTCCAAACTATCACAGAGTGCCATAAGTAGAGGTTCAACTTACTGATCCGGTTGAGTATAGTGTAGCCCTCAATGCTGGAAACAGTAGCCCTCAGGTGAGAAGAATGGGAGGCAGATATACCCAGTCCGCTGGCAGTGTCCTACGGGGACCAGCTTATCTGCCTGCCAGGCCTGAATGTTTGGAACCGCTGGAGAGCTATGCAGGCGCAATTGTGCCACAATGTAAACTGCGTACCCTGGCCAAATTTCACGGGTGTACAAGAAACCACGGGGTATTTACCAGGAGATGTTCACACGGAACAGCCAGAGGCCTGAAGGCAGCAAGATTCCGGAATTCTTCTTAAGAAGCCTTGAAAGCAGTGAAACCATCCTATGTTGCAATAACTCAGGACCTCATTCTGAAAGTTCCCGGCAGAGGTCATTCGGGTGAACAAAACCGTGGACTAATGAGAGCCAGATGTAGGCAGTGGACTAATTAGAGCCAGGTGTAGGCAGTGTAGTCGCGTGGCAAACAACT
>NW_012267385.1:405992-411046 GCF_000151885.1 Dipodomys ordii | reverse complement strand
GAGGTTCAACTTACTGCTCCGGTTGAGTAGAGTGTAGCCGTCAAAGCTGGAATCAGTAGCATACAGGTGAGAAGAATGGGAAGCAGATATAACCAGTCAGCTGGCAGTGTCCTACAGGGACCAGCCTATCTGGCTGCCACGCATAATGTTTGCAACCGTAGCAGAGCCCTGGAGGCGCAATTGTGCAGCAATGCAAACTGAATACCCTGGCCAAACTGCACGGGTGTACAACAAACCACAGGGGATTTACAAGGATATGTTCACCCGGAACAGCCGGAGGCCTGCCGGCAGCAAGATTCTGGAATTCTTCCTAAGAAGCCTTGAAAGCAGTGGAACGTTCCTATGTTGCAATAACCCAGAACCTCATTCTGAGTGTTCCCAGCAGAGGTCATTTGGCTGAACACAACCGGGGACTAATTAGAGCCAGATGTAGGCAGTGGACTAATTAGAGCCAGGTGTAGGCAGTGTGGTCGCATGGCAAACAACTTAGCTCTAGTTCTCCAAACTTTCACAGAGTGCCATAAGTAGAGGTTCAACTTACTGCTCCGGTTGAGTAGAGTGTAGCAGTCAAAGCTGGAATCAGTAGCATTCAGGTGAGAAGAATGGGAAGCAGATATAACCAGTCCGCTGGCTGTGTCCTACAGGGACCAGCCTATCTGGCAGCCACGCCTGAATGTTTGCAACTGCGGCAGTGCTATGCAGTCCCAATTGTGCAGATATACAAAATGCTTACCCTGGCCAAACTTCACGGGTGTACAAGAAAACACGCGGGATTTACAAGGAGTTGTTCACCCGGAACAGCAGGAAGCCTGCCGGCAACAAGATTGTGGAATTCTTCCTAAGAAGCCTGGAATGTAGTGAAATGCTCCTATGTTGCAATAAGTCAGAACTACATTCTGAGTGTTCCCGGCAGAGGTCATTCGGCTGAACACAACCATGGACTAATTAGAGCCAGATGTAGGGAGTTCTGTCCATAGTGATGGATGGAGAGTGGTCCCGTGCCAAACACCTGAGCTGTAGTTTTCCAAACTTTCACAGCATGCCATAAGTAGAAGTTCAACTTACTGCTCCGGTTGAGTACAGTGTAGGCGTCATAGCTGGAATCAGTAGCACTCAGCTGAGAAGAATGGGAAGCAGATTTACCCAGTCCGCTGGCACCCAGTCCTACGGGAAACAGCCTACCTGACTGCCATGCCTGAATGTTTACAACCGCGGCAGAGCTATGCAGGCACAATTGTGCCGCAATGAAAACTGCATATCCTGGCCAAACTTCACAGGTGTACAAGAAACCACGAGGGATTTACAAGGAGATGTTCACCTCAGGGTGAACAGCCAGAGAGCCTGCCGGTAGCAAGATTCCGGAATTGTTCCTAAGAAGCCTTGAAAGCAGTAAAACGCTCCTATGTAGCAATAACTCAGAACCTCATTCTGAGTGTTCCCGGCAGAGGTCATTGGGCTGAACACAACCGTGGACTAATTATAGGGAGATGTAGGCAGTGGACTAATTAGAGCCAGGTGTAGGCGGTGTGGTCGCCTGCCAAACAACTGAGGTCTAGTTCTCCAAACTTTCACAGAGTGCCATAAGTAGAGGTTCAACTTACTGCTCCTGTTGAGTAGAGTGAAGCCGTCAAAGCTGGAATCAGTAGCATTCAGGTGAGAAGAATGGGAAGCAGATATACCCAGTCCGATGGAAGTGTCCTATGGGGACCAGCCTATCTGGCTGCCATGCCTGAATGTTTGCAACCATGGCAGAGCTATGCAGGCGCAATTGTGCAGCAATGCTAACTGTGTACCCTGGCCAAACTTCACAGCTGTACAAGAAACCACGGGGGATTTACAAGGAGATGTTCACCCGCAACAGCCAGAGGCCTGCCGGCAGCAAGATTCCGGACTTCTTCCTAAGAAGCCTTGAAAGCAGTGAAACGATCCTACGTTGCAATAACTCAGAAACTCATTCTGAGTGTTCCAGGCAGAGGTCATTCGCCTGAACACAACCGTGGACTAATGAGAGCCAGATGTAGGCAGTGGAATAATTAGAGCCAGGTGTATTCAGAGTAGTCACGTGCCAAACAACTGAGCTCTAGTTCTCCAAACATTCACAGAGTGCCATAAGTAGAGGTTCAACTTACTCCTTTGTATGAATAGAGTGTAGCCCTCAAAGCTGGAATCAGTAGCATTCAGGTGAGAACAACGGGAAGCAGATATACCCTGTGCGCTGGCAGTGTCCTACTGGGACCAGACTACCTGGCTGCCACGCCTGAAAGATTGCAACCGCGGCAGAGCTATGCAGGCGCAATTGTGCAGCAATGCAATCTGCGTACCCTGGCCAAACGTCACCGGTGTACAAGAAACCACGGTGGATTTACAAGGAGACGTACACCCAGAACAGCCGGAGGCCTGCCGGCAGCAAGATTGCGGAATTCTTCCTAAGAAGCCTTGAAAGCACTGAAACGCTCCTATGTAGCAATAACTCAGAACCTCATTCTGAGTGTTCCCGGCAGAGGTCATTTGGGTGAACACAACCGTGGACTAATTAGAGCCAGATGTAGGCAGTGGACTAATTAGAGCCAGGTGTAGGAAGTTTGGTCACCTGACAAACAACTGAGCTCTAGTTCTCCAAACATTCACAGAGTGCCATAAGTAGAGGTTCAACTTACTGCTCCAGTTGAGTAGAGTGTAGCCGTCAAAGCTGGAATCAGTAGCACTCAGCTGAGAAGAACGGGAAGCAGATATACCCAGTCCGATGGAAGTGTAATACGGGGCCCAGCCTATCTGGCTGCCATGCCTGAATGTTTGCAACGGTGGCAGAGCTATGCAGGTGCAATTGTGCAGCAATGCAAACTGCGTACCCTGGCCAAACTTCACGGTTCTAGAAGAAACCATGGGGGATTTACAAGGAGATGTTCACCTGGAACAGCCAGATTCCTGCCGACAGCAAGATTCCGGAATTCTTCCTAAGAAGCCTTGAAAGCAGTGAAACGCTCCTATGTTGCAATAACTCAGAACCTCATTCTGAGTGTTCCCGTCAGAGGTCATTCTGCTGAACACAACCGTGGACTAATTATAGCCAGATGTAGGCAGTGGAATAATTAGAGCCAGGTGTAGGCAGAGTGGTCACGTGTCAAACAACTGAGCTATAGTTCTCCAAACTTTCATAGAGTGCCATAAGTAGAGGTTCAACTTACTCCTCCGGTTGAGTAGAGTGTAGCCCTCAAAGCTGGAATCAGTAGCACTCACATGAGAAGAACGGTAAGCAGATATTCCCTGTCCACTGGCAGTGTCCTACAGGGACCAGCCTACCTGGGTGCCACTCCTGAAAGATTGCAACCGCGGCAGAACTATGCAGGCGCAATTGTGCAGCAATGCAAACTGCGTACCCTGGCCAAACGTCACGGGTGTACTAGAAACCAGGTTGGATTTACAAGGAGATGTACACCCGGAACAGCTGGAGGCCAGCCGGCAGCAAGATTCCTGAATTCTTCCAAAGAAGCCTTGAAAGCAGTGAAACGCTCCTACGTTGCAATAACTCAGAACTTCATTCTGAGTGTTCCCGGGAGAGGTCATTCGGCTGAAAACAACCATGGATTAATTAGAGACAGATGTAAGCAGTGTCGTCCACAGTGCTGGATGGACAGTGGTCGCGTGCCAAACAACTGAGAACTAGTTCTCCAAACTTTCACAGAGTGCCATAAGTAAAGGTTCAACTTAGTGCTACGGTTGAGTAGAGTGTAGCCGTCAAACCTGGAATCAGTAGCACTCAGCTGAGAGTTACGGGAAGCAGATATACCCGGTCCGCTGGCAGTGTCTAACGGGGACCAGCCTACCTGGCTGCTACGCCTGAATGTTTGCAACCGTAGGAGAGCTATGCAGGCACAATTGTGCAGCAATGAAAACTGCATACTCTGTCCCATCATCACTGGTGTACAAGAAACCACGGGGGATTTACAAGGAGATGTTCACTGGGAACAGCAGGAGGCCTGCAGAAAACAAGATTACAGAATTCTTCCTAAGAAGCATTGAAAGCAGTGAAACGCTCCTATGTTGCAATAACTCAGAACCTGGTTCTGAGTGGTCCCTGAAGAGGTCATTAGAAGAACACATACATGGACTAATTAGATCCTGATGGAGGCAGTTCTGTCCATACTGCTGGATGGAAAATGGTCGCGTGCCAAACAACTGAGCTCTAGTTCTCCAAACTTTCACACAGTGCAATAAGTAGAGGTTCAACTTACTGCTCTGGTTGAGTAGAGTGTAGCCCTCAAAGCTGGAAAGAGTAGCACTCAGGTGAGAAGAACGCGCAGGAGATATACCCAGTCAGCTGGCAGTGTCCTTTGGGACCAGCCTATCTGGCTGCCACACCGGAAACTATGCAATGGCGGCAGAGCTATGCAGGCGCAATTGTGCAGCAATGCACACTGCGTACCCTGGCCAAACTTCACGGTGTACAAGAAACCACGGGGAATTTACCAGGAGATATTCACCTGGAACAGCCAGAGGCCTGCTCGCAGCAAGATTCCGGAATTCTTCCTAAGAATCCTTGAAAGCAGTTTAACCATCATATGTTGCAATAACTCAGAACCTCATTATGAGTGTTCCCGGAAGAGGTCATTTGACTGAACACAACCGTGGACTAATTACAGCCAGATGTAGGCAGTGGAATAATTAGAGCCAGGTGTAGGAAGTTTGGTCGCCTGACAAACAACTGAGCTCTAGTTCTCCAAACTTTCACAGAGCGCCATAAGTAGAGGATCAACTTACTGCGCCAGTTGAGTAGAGTGTAGTCTTTAAAGCTGGAATCAGTAGCACTCAGCTGAGAAGAATGGGAAGCAGATATACCCAGTCCGCTGGCAGTGTCCTACGGGGATCAGCCTTCCTGGCTGCTACGCCTGAATGTTTGCAACCGCTGCAGAGCTATGCAGGCGCAATTGTGCAGCAATGCAAACTGCGTACCCTGGTCAAACTTCACTGGTGTACAAGAAACCACGGGGGATTTACAAGGAGATGTTCACCAGGAACAGCCGGAGGCCTGCCGTCAGCAAGATTCTGGAATTCTT
>NW_012267385.1:403830-405924 GCF_000151885.1 Dipodomys ordii | reverse complement strand
AACTCAGAACCTCATTGTGAGTGTTCCCTGCAGAGGTCATTCGGCTGAACACAACCGTGGACTAATTAGAGCCAGATGTAGGCAGTGCTGTCAATAGTGCTGGATGGACAGTGGTCGCGTGCCAAACAACTGAGCTCTAGTTCTCCAAACTTTCACAGAGTCCCATAAGTAGAGGTTCAACTTACTTCTCTGGTTGAGTAGAGTTTAGCCGTCAAAGCTGGAATCAGTAGCCCTCACTTTAGAAGAACGGGTAGCAGATATACCCAGTCCACTGCATAGCCTGGCCAAACTTCACGGGTGTACAAGAAACCATGGGGGATTTACAAGGAGATGTACACTGGGAACAGCCCGAGGCCTGCCATCAGCAAGATTCCGGAATTCTTCCTAAGAAGCCTTGAAAGCAGTGAAACGCTCCTAGGTTGCAATAACTAAGAACCTCCTTCTGAGTGTTCCCCCAGAGGTCATTCAGGTGAACACATCCGTGGATTAATTAGAGCCAGATGGAGGCAGTGGACTAATTAGAGCCAGCTGTAGGCAGTGTGGTCGCGTGCCAAACAACTGAGCTCTAGTTCTCCAAACTTTCACAGAGTGCTATAAGTAGAGGTTTAACTTACTGCTCCGGTTGAGTAGCATTTAGCCGTCAAGCTGGAATCAGTAGCCCTCAGTTGAGAAGAACGGGAAGCAGATACACACAGTCTGCTCGCAGTGTCCTACGGGGACCAGCCTATCTGGCTGCCAAGCCTAAATGTTTGCAACTGCGGCAGATGTTTAGAGGCACAATTGTGCAGCAATGCAAACTGCATACTCTGGCCAAACTTCACGGGTGTACAAGAAACCCCGGGGATTTACCAGGAGATGTTTACCCAGAGCCGACAGAGGCCTGCCGGCAGCAAGATTCCGGAATTCTTCCTAAGAAGCCTTGAAAGCAGTGAAACACTCCTATGTTGCAGTAACTCAGAACCTCATTCTGAGTGTTCCAGGCAGAGGTCATTCGGCTGAACACAACCATGGACTAATTAGAGACAGATGTAGGCAGTTCGGTCAATAGTGCTGGATGTACAGTGGTTGCGTGCCAAACAACTGAGCTCTAGTTCTCCAAACTTTCACAAAGTGCCATAAGTAGAGGATCAAATTACAGCTCCAGTTAAATACAGTGTAGCCGTCAAAGCTGGAATCAGTATCATTCAGGTGAGAAGAACGGGAAGCATCTATACCCAGTCAACTGGCAGTGTCCTACGGGGACCAGCCTACCTGGCTACCACCCCTGAATGTTTGCAAGCACGGCAGAGCTATGCAGGCCCAATTGTGCAGTAATGTAAACTGTGTAACCTGGCCTTTCTTCACGGGTGTGTAAGAAACCACGGGGGATTTAGAAGCAGATGTTCACCCGGAAAGCCAGAGTCCTGCCAGAATTAAGATCCGGAATTCTTCCTAAGGTCCTTGAAAGCAGTGAAACGCTCCTATGTTGCAATAACTAACAACCACATTCTGAGTGTTCCCGGCGGAGGTCATTCGGCTGAAAACAACCGTGGACTAATTAGAGCCAGATGTAGGGAGTGCCTTACATAGAGCTGGATGTACATTTGTCGCGTGACAAACAACTGAGCTCTAGTTCTCCAAACTTTCACAGAGTGCCATAAGTAGAGGTTCAACTTACTGCTCTGTTTGAGTAGAGTGTTGCCCTCAAAGCTGGAAAGAGTAGCACTCAGGTGAGAAGAACGGGAAGCAGATATACCCAGTCAGCTGGCAGTGTCCTAGGGGGCCAGCCTATCTGTCTGCCACGCCTGATTGTTTGCAACCGCGGCAGAGCTATGCAGGCAAAATAGTGCTGCAATGCTAACTGCATACCTTTGCCAAACTTCACGGGTGTACAAGAAACCACGGGAGATTTACAAGGAGATGTTCACCAGGAACATCCGGAGGTCTGCCGGCAGCAAGATTTCGGAATTCTGGGGGAGGCGACAAGATGGCGGAGGAGAAGCTGGAATCTGAACAAGCTCTCGCATAGAAAGCAGTTTTAGAGTTCCAGTGAACAGTCCTAAGCCAGAGAAACACACCAAGTGTGCCATCACAGGACAGAGAGTTAGACAATTG
>NW_012267385.1:394950-398379 GCF_000151885.1 Dipodomys ordii | reverse complement strand
AGAGCTATGCAGGCGCAATTGTGCAGCAATGCAAACTGCTTACCCTGGCCAAACATCAGGGGTGTACTAGAAACCAAGTGGGATTTACAAGGAGATGTTCACCCAGAATAGCCGAAGGCCAGCCCGCAGCAAGGTTCCAGAATTCTTCCTAAGAAGCCTTGAAAGCAGTGAAACGCTCCTATGTTGCAATAACTGAGAACCTCATTGTGAGTGTGCCCGACAGAGGTCATTCCGCTGAACACAACCGAGGACTAAGTAGAGCAAGATGGAACAGTGGACTAATTAGAGCCAGATGTAGGCAGTGTGGTCACGCGCCAAACAACTGAGCACTAGTTCTCCAAACTTTCACAGAGTGCCATAAGTAGAGGTTCAACTTTCTGCTCCGGTTGAGCGGTGCAGAGTTCTGTAGGCGAAATTGTGCAGCAATGCGAACTGCGTACCCTGGCCAAATTTCATGGGTGTACAAGAAACCACGGGGGATTTACAAGGAGATGTTCACCCGGAACAGCCGGCGTCCTTCTGGCAGCAAGATTCCACAATTCTTCCTAAGAAGCCTTGAAGGCAGTGAAACGCTCCTATGTTGCAATAGCTCAGAACCTCATTCTGAGTGTTCCCGGCAGAGGTCATTCGGCTGAACACAACCGTGGACTAATTAGAGCCCAACCGTGGACTAATTACAAGGAGATGTAAGCAGTGCCGTCCATAGTGCTGGATGGACAGTGGTCGCGTGCCAAACAACTGAACTGTAGTTCTCCAAACTTTCACAGAGTGCCATAAGTAGAGGTTCAACTTACTGCTCATTCTGAGTGTTCCCGGCAGAGGTCATTCGGCTGAACACAACCGTGGCCTAATTAGAGCCAGATGTAAGCAATGGATTAATTAGAGCCAGATGTAGGCAGTGGGGTCGCGTGCCAAACAACTGAGCTCTAGTTCTCCAAACTTTCACAGAGTGCCATAAATAGAGGTTCAACTTACTGCTCCGGTTGAGTAGAGTGATACACTTCAATGCTGGAATCAGTAGCACTCAGGTGAGAGAAACGAGAAGCAGATACAACCAGTCCGCTGGCAGTGTCCTACGGGGACCAGCCTATCTGGCTGCCATGCCTGAATGTTTGCAACGGGGCAGATCTATGCAGGCGCAATTGTGCAGCAATGCAAACTGCGTATCCTGGCCAAACTTCACAGGTGTGGAAGAAACCACGGGGGATTTAGAAGCAGATGTTCACCCGGAACAGCCGGAGGCCTGCTGGCAGCAAGATTTCGGGATTCTTCCTAAGAAGCCCTGAAAGCAGTGGAACCCTCCTATGGTGCAATAACTCAGAACCTCATTCTGAGTGTTCCCGGCAGAGGTCATTCGGCTGAACACAACTGTGGACTAATTAGAGCCCGATGTAGGGAGTGCGGTCCGTAGTGCTGGATGTACAGTTGTCGCGTGACAAAAAACAGAGCTCTAGTTCTCCAAACTTTCACAGAGTGCCATAAGTAGAGGATCAACTTACTGGTCCGGTTGAGTAGAGTGTAGGCGTCAAAGGTGGAATCAGTAGCCCTCAAGAGAGAAGAACGGGAAGCAGATATACCCAGTCAATGACAGTGTCTTATGGGAACCAGCCTATGTGGCTGCCACGCCTGAATGTTTACAACTGTGGCAGAGCTATGCAGTAGCAATTGTGTAGCAATGCAAACTGTGTACCCTGGCCAAACTTCATGGCTGTACAAGAAACCACGGTGGATTTACAAGGAGATGTTCACCCGGAACAGCTGGAGGCCTGCCGGTAGCAAGATTTAGGAATTTTTCCTAAGAAGCCTTAAAAGCAGTGAAACCCTCCGATGTTGCAATAACTCAGAACCTCATTCTGAGTGTTCCCAGCAAAAGTCATTTGGCTGAACACAACCGTGTTCTAAATAGAGCCAGATGTAGGCAGTGCACAAATTAGAGCCAGGTGTAGGCAGTGTGGTCGCCTGCCAAACAACTGAGCTCTAATTCTCCAAACTGTCACAAAGTGCCATAAGTAGTGGTACAACTTACTGCTCGGTTTGAGTAGACTGAAGCCGTCAAAGCTGAAATCACTAGCCCTCAGGTGAGAAGAATGGGAAGCAGATATACCCAGTCAATGACAGTGTCTTATGGGAACCAGCCTATCTGGCTGCCACGCCTGAATGTTTGCAACCGCGGCAGAGCAATGCATGTGCAATTGTGCAGCAATGCAAACTGTGTACGCTGCCCAAACTTCACGGGTGTACAAGAAACCACGTGGGATTTACAAGGAGATGTTCACCTGGAACAGCCAGAGGCCTGCTGGCAGCAAGATTCCGGAATTCTTCCTAAGAAGCCTTGAAAGCAGTGAAAACCTTCTATGTTCCAATAACTCAGAACCTCATTCTGAGTGTTCCCGGCAGAGGTCATTCGGCTGAACACAGCCATGTTCTAATTAGGGTCAGATGTAGGCAGTAGACTAATTAGAGCCAGGTGTAGGCAGTTTGGACGCATGCCAAACAACTGAGCTCTAGTTCTCCAAGCTGTCTCAGAGTGCCTTAAGTAGAGGTATATCTTACCGCTCCGGCTGAGTAAAGTGTAGCCGTCAAAGCTGGAATCACTAGCCCTCAGGTGAGAAGAACGGGAAGCAGATATACCTAGTCAGCTGGCAGTGTCCTATGGGGACCAGCCAATCTGGCTGCCACGCCTGAATGCTTGCAACCGCGACAGAGCTTTGCATACAAAATTGTGCAGCAATGCAAACTGCGTACCCTGGCCAAACTTCACGGGTGTACAAGAAACTATGTGATATCTACAAGGAGTTGTTCACCAGGAACAGCTGGAAGCCTGCCGGCAGCAAGATTCTGGAAGTCTTCCTAAGAAGCCTTGAAAGCAGTGAAAAGCTCCTATGTTGCAATAACTCAGAACCTCATTCTGAGTGTTCCCGGCAGAGGTCATTCGGTTGAACACAACCATGGACTAGAGCCAGATGTTGGCAGTAGACTAATTAGAGCCATGTGTAGGCAGTTTGGACAAGTGCCAAACAACTTAGCTCTAGTTCTGCAAACTGTCTCAGAGTGCCATAAGTAGAAGTACAACTTACCGCTCCGGTTGAGTAGAGTGTAGCCGTCAATGCTGGAATCTCTAGCCCTCAGGTGAGAAGAACGGGAAGCAGATATACCCAGTCTGCTTGCAGTGTCCTACGGGGACCAGCCTATCTGGGAGCCACGCCGGAATATTTGCAACCACGGCAGAGCTATGCAGGCGCAATTGTGCAGCAACGCAAACAGCGTACCCTGGCCAAACCTCACGGCGTGCAAGAAACCACGGGGGATTTAGAAGCAGATATTCACCCGGAATGGCCAGAGTCCTGCCAGAATTAAGATCCGGAATTCTTCCTAAGAAGCCTTGAAAGCAGTGAAACGCTCCTATGTTGCAATAACTCACAACCTCAT
>NW_012267385.1:389004-390391 GCF_000151885.1 Dipodomys ordii | reverse complement strand
ACCAGCCTGTCTGGCTGCCACGCCTGAATGTTTGCAACCGTGGCAGCGCTATGCAGTAGCAATTGTGTAGCAATGCAAACTGTGTACCCTGGCCAAACTTCACGGCTGTACAAGAAACCACGGTGGATTTACAAAGAGATGTTCACCCGGAACAGCCGGAGGCCTGCCGGCAGCAAGATTTAGGAATTCTTCCTAAGAAGCCTTGAAAGCAGTGAAACGCTCCTATGTTGCAATAACTCAGAACCTCATTCTGAGTGTTCCCAGCAGAGGTCAATTGGCAGAACACAACCGTGTTCTAATTAGAGCCATATGTAGGCAGTGGACTAATTAGAGCCAGGTGTAGGCATTGTGGTCGCATGCCACACAACTGACCTCTAATTCTCCAAAATGTCACAGAGTGCCATAAGTAGTGGTAAAACTTACTGCTCAGTTTGAGTAGAGTGTAGCCGTCAAAGCTGGAATCTCTAGCCCTCAGGTGAGAAGAACGGGAAGCAGATATACCCAGTCAGCTGGCAGTGTCCTCCGGGGACCAGCCTATCTGGCTGCCAGGCCTGAATGTTTGCAACTTTGGCAGAGCTCTGCAGGCACAATTGTGCAGCAATGCAAAATGCATACCCTGGACAAACATCAGGGCTGGACAAGAATCCACGCGGGATTTACAAGGAGATGTTCACCCTGAACAGCCTGAGGCCTGCCAGCAGCAAGATTCCGGAATTCTTCCTAAGAAGCCTTGAAAGCAGTGAAACGCTCCTATGTTGTAATAACTCAGAACCTCATTCTGAGTGTTGCCCGCAGAGGTCATTCAGCTGAACACAACCATGGACTAATTAGACCCAGATGTAAGCAGTGGATTAATTAGAGCCAGATGTAGGCAGTGTGGTCGTGTTACAAACAACTGAGTTCTAGTTCTCCAAACTTACACAGAGTGCCATATGTAGAGGTTCAACTTACTGCTCCGGTTGAGTAGAGTGTAGCCGTCACAGCTGGAATCAGTACGACTCAGGTGAGAAGAACGGGAAGCAGATATACCCAGTCCTCTGGCAGTGCCCAACGGGGAGCAGCCTATCTGGCTGACAGGCCTGAATGTTTGCTAATGCGGCAGAGCTATGCAGGCGCAATTGTGCAGCAATGCTAACTTCTTACACTGGAAAAACTTCACGGGTGTACAAGAAACCACGGGGGATTTACAAGGAGTTGTTCACCCCGAACAGCCGGAGGCCTGCCGGCAGCAATATTCCGGAATTCTTCCTAAGAAGCCGTGAAAGCAGTGAAACGCTCCTTTGTTGCAATAACTCAGAACCTCATCCTGAGTGTTCCCGGCAGAGGTCATTCGGCTGAACACAACTGTGGACTAATTAGGGCCACATGTAGGCAGTGGAATAATTAG
>NW_012267385.1:386639-387867 GCF_000151885.1 Dipodomys ordii | reverse complement strand
GGCAGAGCTATGCAGGCGCAATTGTGCAGCAATGCAAACTGCGTATCCTGGCGAAACTTCATGGGTGTGCAAGAAACCACGGGGGATTTAGAAGCAGATGCTCTCCCGAAACAGCCAGAGTCCTGCAGAAATTAAGATCCGGAAATCTTACTAAGAAGCCTTGAAAGCAGTGAAACGCTCCTATGTTGCAATAACTCAGAAACTCATTCTGAGTGTTCCCTGCAGAGGTCATTCAGCTGAACACAACCGTGGACTACTTAGAGTCAGATGTAAGCAGTGGATTAATTAGAGCCAGATGTAGGCAGTGTGGTCGCGTGAAAACCTAGTGAGCTCTAGTTCTCCAAACATTCACAGAGTGCCATAAGTAGAAGTTCACCTTACTGCTCCGGTTGAGTAGAGTGTAGCCGTCAAAGCTGGAATCAGTAGCACTTAGGTCAGAAGAATGGGAAGCAGATATACCCCGTCCACTGGCAGTGTCCTATGTGGACCAGCCTATCTGGCTGCCACGCCTGAATGTTTGCAACTTCGGCAGAACTATGCAGGGCCAATTGTGCACCAATGCTAACTGCTTAACCCCGCCAAACTTTACGGGTGTACAAGAAACCACGGGGGATTTACAAGTAGATATTCACCCTAAACAGCTGGAGGCCTGCAGGCGGCAAGATTCCAGAATTCTTCCTAAGAAGCCTTGAAAGCAGTGAAACGCTCCTATGTTGCAATAACTCAGTAACTCATTCTGAGTGTTCCCGGCAGAAGTCATTCGGCTGAACACAACGGTGGACTAAGTAGAGCCAGATGTAGGCAGTGCCATCCATAGTGCTGGATGGAGAGTTTTCGCATGCCAAACAACTGAGCTCTAGTTCTCCAAACTTTCACAGAGTGCCATAAGTAGAGGTTCAACTTACTGCTCAGGTTGATTAGAGTGTCGCCGTCAAAACTGGAATAAGTAGCACTCAGGTGAGAAGAAGGGGAAGCAGATATACCCAGTCCTCTGGCAGAGTTCTACGGGGACCAGCCTATCTGGCTGCCACGCCTGAATGTTTGCAAGCGTGGCACAGCTATGAAGGCCCAATTGTGCAGCAATGCAAACTGTGTACCCTGGCCTTACTTCACGGGTGTACAAGAAAACACGGGGGATTTACAAGGAGATGATCACCCGGAACTGCCGGAGGCCTGCAGGCGGCAAGATTCCGGAATTCTTCCTAAGAAGCCTTGAAAGCAGTGAAAC
>NW_012267385.1:381105-382341 GCF_000151885.1 Dipodomys ordii | reverse complement strand
TGGACTAAGTAGAGCCAGATGTAGGCAGTGCCGTCCATAGTGATGGATGGACAGTGGTCGCATGCCAAACAACTGAGCTCTTGTTCTCCAAACTTTCACAGAGTGCCATAAGTAGACGTTCAACTTACTGCTCCGGTTGATTAGAGTGTCACCGTCAAAGCTGGAATCAGTAGCCCTCAGGTGAAATGAAACCGAAGCAGATATAGCCAGTCCGCTGGCAGTGTCCAACGGGGACCAGGCTATGTGGCTGCCACGCATGAATGTTTGGAACCTCGGCAGAGCTCTGCAGGCGGAATTGTGCAGCAATGCAAAATGTGTACCCTGGCCAAACTTTACGGGTGTACAAGAAACCACGGGGGATTTAAAAGAAGATATTCACCTGGAACAGCCAGAGGCCTTCTGGCATCAAGATTCCGGAATTCTTCCTAAGAAGCCTTGACAGCAGTGAAACGCTCCTATGTTGCAATAACTCAGAACCTCATTCTGAGTGTTGCCCGCAGAGGTCATTCAGCTGAACACAACCATGGACAAATTACAGCCAGATGTAAGCAGTGGATTAATTAGAGCCAGATGTAGGCAGTGTGTTTGCGTGCAAAATAACTGAGCTCTAGTTGTCCAAACTTTCACAGAGTGCCATAAGTAGAGGTTCAAATTACTGCTCCAGTTGAGTAGAGTTTAGCCATCAAAGCTGGAATAAGTAGCCCTCAGGTGAGAAAAACGGGAAGCAGATATAACCAGTCTGCTGCCAGAGTCCTACGGGGACCAGCCTACCTGGCTGCCACGCCTGAATGTTTGCAACCGCGGCAGAGCTATGCAGGCGCAATTGTGCAGCAATGCAAACTGCGTACCCTGGCCAAACTTCACGGGTGTACAAGAAACCACGGGGGATTTACAAGGAGATGTTCACCCGGAACAGCCGGAACCCTGCCGGTAGCAAGATTCCGGAATTCTTCCTAAGAAGCCTGGGAAAGAGTGAAAAGCTCCTATGTTGCAAAACCTCAGAACCTCATTCTGAGTGTTCTGGCAGAGGTCATTCGGCTGAACACAAACGTGGACTAATTAGAGCCAGATTTAAACAGTGGACTAATTAGAGCCAGGTGTAGGCAGTGTGGTCGTGTGACAAACAACTGAGCTGTAGTTTTCCAAACTTTCACAGAGTGCCATAAGTAGAGGTTCAACTTACTGTTCCGGTTGAGTAGAGTGTAGCCATCAAAGCTGGATTCAGTAGCACTCAGG
>NW_012267385.1:374615-378579 GCF_000151885.1 Dipodomys ordii | reverse complement strand
AGGAGATGTTCACCCTGAACAGCCGGAGTCCTTCTGGCATCAAGATTCCGGAATTCTTCCTAACAAGCTTTGACAGCATTGAAACGCTCCTATGTTGCAATAACTCAGAACCTCATTCTGAGTGTGCCCGGCAGAGGTCATTCGGCTGAACAACACCGTGGATTAAATAGAGCCAGATGTAGCCAGTGGACTAATTAGAGCCAGATGTAGGCATTGTGGTCAGGTGACAAACAATTGAGCTCTAGTTCTCCAAACTTTCAGAGAGTGCCATAAGTAGAGGTTCAGATTACTGCTCTGGTTGAATAGAGTGTAGCCGTCAAAGCTGGAATCTGTAGCCCTCTGGTGAGAAGAACGGGAAGCAGATATACCCAGTCAGCTGGTAGTGTCCTACGGACACCAGCCTATCTGGATGCCTTGCCTGAATGTTTGCAACCGCAGAAGAGCTATGCAGGCCCAATTGTACAGCAATGCTTTTTGTGTACCGTGGTCAATCTTGCTGGGTGTACAAGAAACCACGGGGGATTTACAAGGAGATGTTCACCCGGAACAGCCTGAGGCCTGCCGGCAGCATGATTCCGGAATTCTTCCTAAGAAGCCTTGAAAGCAGTGAAACGCTCCTATGTTGCAATAATTCAGAACCTCATTCTGAGTGTTCCCCGCAGAGGTCATTCAGCTGAACACAACCGTGGACTAAGTAGAGCCAGATGTACGCAGTGCCTTCCATAGTGATGGATGGACAGTGGTCGCATGCCAAACAACTGAGCTCTAGTTCTCCAAACTTTCATAGAGTGCCATAAGTAGAGGTTTAACTTACTGCTCCGGTTGAGTAGAGTGTAGCCATCAAAGCTGGAATCAGTAGGACTCCGATGAGAAGAACGGGAAGCAGATATACCCAGTGGGCTGGCAGTGTACTTCGGGGACCAGCCTATCTGGGTGCCACTCCTGAATGTTTGCAACCGGGGCAGAGCTCTGCAGGTGCAATTGTGCAGCAATGCAAACTGCGTACCCTGGCCTTACTTCACGGGTGTACAAGAAACCACGGGGGATTTACAAGGAGATGTCCACCTGGAACAGACTGAGGCTTGCCGGCAGCAAGATTCGGGAATTCTTCCTAAGAAGCCTTATAAGCAGTGAAACGCTTCTATGTTGCAATAACTCAGAACCTCATTCTGAGTGTTCCCGGCAGAGGACATTCATCTGAACACAGCGGTGGACTAATTAGAGCAAGATGGAAGCAGTGGACTAATTAGAGCCAGATGTAGGCAGTGTGGTCGCCTGCCAAACAACTGAGTTCTAGTCCTCCAATCTTTCACAGAGTGCCATAAGTAGAGGTTCAACTCAGTGCTCCGGTTGAGTAGAGTTTAGCCCTCAAAGCTGGAATCAGTAGCCCTCGGGTGAGAAGAACGGGAAGCAGATATACCCAGTCCGCTGGCAATGTCCTACGGGGACCAGCCTATCTGGCTGCCATGCCTGAATGTTTGCAACCGGGGCAGATCTATGCAGGCACAATTTTGCAGCAATGGAAACTGGGTATTCTGGCCAAACTTCACGGGTATGCAAGAAACCACTGGGGATTTAGAAGCAGATGTTCACCCGGAACAGCCAGAGTCCTGCGGGAATTAAGATCCGGAAATATTCCTAAGAAGCCTTGAAAGCAGTGAAACGCTCCTATGTTGCAATAACTCACAACCTCATTCTGAGTGTTGCCGCCGGAAGTCATTAAGCTGAAAACAACCGAAGACTAATTAGAGCCAGATGTAGGGAGTGCCGTCCCTAATGCTGGATGTACAGTGGTCGAGTGCGAAACAACCGAGCTCTAGTTCTCCAAACTTTCACAGAGTGCCATAAGTAGAGGTTCAACTTACTGCTCCAGTTTAGTAGAGTTTAGCCATCAAAGCTGGAATCTCTAGCCCTCAGGTGAGAAGAACGGGAAGCAGTTACACCCAGTCCACTGGCAGTGTCCTACGGGCACCAGCCTATCTGGCTCCCACGCCTGAATGTTTGCAACTGAGGCAGAGCTCTGCAGGCGCAATTGTGCAGCACTGCAAAATGCATACCCTTGCCAAACTTCACGGGTGTACAAGAAACCACGCGGGATTTACCAGGAGATGTTCACCCTGAACAGCCTGAGGCCTGCCCGCAGCAAGATTACGGAATTCTTCCTAAGAAGCCTTGAAAGCAGTGAAACGCTCCTATGTTGCAATAACTCAGAACCTCATTCTGAGTGTTGCCCGCAGAGGTCATTCAGCTGAACACAACCGTGGACTAATTAGAGCCAGATGTATGCAGTGCCGTCCATAGTGATGGATGGACAGTGGTCGCATGCCAAACAACGGAGCTCTAGTTCTCCAAACTTTCATAGAGTGCCATAAGTAGAGGTTTAACTTACTGCTCTGGTTGAGTAGAGTGTAGCCGTCAAAGCTGGAATCAGTAGTACTGAGGTGAGAAGAACGGGAAGCAGATATACCCAGTCAGCTGGCAGTGTCCTACGGACACCAGCCTATCTGGATGCCACGCCTGAATGTTTGCAACTGCAGCAGAGCTATGCAGCCCCAATTGTACAACAATGCAAACTATGTACCCTGGTCAATCTTGCTGGGTGTACAAGAAACCACGGGGGATTTACAAGGAGATGTTCACCCGGAACAGCCTGAGGCCTGCCGGCAGCAAGATTCCGGAATGCTTCCTAAGATGCCTTGAAAGCAGTGAAACTCTCTTATGTTGCAATAACTCAGAACCTCATTCTGAGTGTTCCCCACGGAGGTTATTCCGCTGAACACAACCGTGGACTAAGTAGAACCAGATGTACGCAGTGCCGTCCATAGTGATGGATGGACAGTGGTCGCATGCCAAACAACGGAGCTCTAGTTCTCCAAACTTTCATAGAGTGCCATAAGTAGAGGTTTAACTTACTGCTCTGGTTGAGTAGAGTGTAGCCGTCAAAGCTGGAATCAGTAGCACTCAGGTGAGAAGAACGGGAAGCAGATATACCCAGTGGGCTGGCAGTGTCCTTCGGGGACCAGCCTATCTGGGTGCCACGCCTGAATGTTTGCAAACAGGGCAGAGCTCTGCAGGTGCAATTGTGCAGCTATGCAAACTGCATTCCCTGGCCTTACTTCAAGGGTGTACCAGAAACCACGGGGGATTTACAAGGAGATGTCCACCCAGACAGCCTGAGGCCTGCCGGGAGCAAGATTCCGGAATTCTTCCTAAGAAGCCTTGAGAGCAGTGAAACGCTCCTATGTTGCAATAACTCAGAACCTCATTCTGAGTGTTCCCCACGGAGGTTATTCCGCTGAACACAACCGTGGACTAAGTAGAACCAGATGTACGCAGTGCCGTCCATAGTGATGGATGGACAGTGGTCGCGTGCCAAACAACTGAGCTCTAGTTCTCCAAACTTTCACAGAGTGCCATAAGTAGAGGTTCAGCTCAGTGCTCCGGTTGAGTAGAGTTTAGCCCTCAAAGCTGGAATCAGTAGCCCTCGGGTGAGAAGAACGGGAAGCAGATATACCAGTCCGCTGGCAATGTCCTACGGGGACCAGCCTATCTGGCTGCCATGCCTGAATGTTTGCAACCGGGGCAGATCTATGCAGGCGCATTTGTGTGGCAATGCAAACTGTGTATCCTGGCCAAACTTAACATGTGTGCAAGAAACCACTGGGGATTTAGAAGCAGATGTTCATCCGAAACAGCCAGAGTCCTGCGGGAATAAAGATACGGAAATCTTCCTAAGAAGGCTTGAAAGCAGTGAAACGCTCCTATGTTGCAATACCTCACAACCTCATTCTGAGTGTTCCCACCGAAGGTCATTTGGCTGAAAACAACCTTAGACTAATTAGAGCCCCATGTAGGGAGTGCTGTCCATAGTGCTGGATGTACAGTGGTCGCGTGCCAAACAACTGAGCTCTAGTTCTCCAAACTCTCACAGAGTGCCATAAGTAGAGGTTCAACTTACTGCTCC
>NW_012267385.1:368865-372196 GCF_000151885.1 Dipodomys ordii | reverse complement strand
CAGTTGCCCTTAGCTGAGAAGAAGAGGAAGCAGATATATCCAGTAAGCTGGCAATGTGCTACGGGTACCAGCCTATCTGGCTGCAACGACTGAATGTTTGCAACCGCGGCAGAGCTATGCAGGCGCAATTGTGCAGCAATGCAAAATGTGTACCCTGGCCAAATTTCACGGATGTACAAGAAACCACAGGGATTTACAAGGAGTTGTTCTTCCGGAACAGCCGGAAGCCTGCCAGAAGCAATGTTCCGAAATTCTTCCTAAGAAGCCTTGAAAGCAGTGAAACGCTCCTATGTTGTAATAACTCAGAATCTCATTCTAAGTGTTCCCGGCAGAGGTCATACGGCTGAACACAACCGTGGACTAATTAGAGCCAGATTTAGGCAGTATACTTATTAGAGCCAGGTGTAGGCAGTGTGGTCCCCTGACAAACAACTGACCTCTTGTTCTCCAAACTTTCACAGAGTGCCATAAGTAGAGGTTCCACTTACTACTCCGGTTGAGTAGAGTGTAGCCATCAAAGCTGGAATCAGTAGCCCTCAGCTGAAATGAAACTGAGGCAGATATACCCAGTCCACTGGCAGTGTCCAAGGGGGACCAGCCTATCTGGCTGCCACGCCTGAATGTTTGCAACCTCGGCAGAGCTCTGCAGGCGCAATTGTGCAGCAATGCAAAATATGTACCCTGGCCAAATTTTGTGGGTGTACAAGAAACCACGGGGGATTTAAAATGAGATGTTCACCCGGAACAGCCGTAGGCCTTCTGGCAGCAAGATTCTGGAATTCTCCCTAAGAAGCCTTGAAAGCAGTGAAACACACCTATGTTGCAATAACTCCGAACCTCATTCTGAGTGTTTCTGGAAGATGTCATTTGGCTGAACACAACCGTGGACTAATTAGGGCCAGATGTAGGCAGTGGACTAATTAGAGCCAGGAGTAGCCAGTGTGGTCACCTGCCAAACAACTGAGCTATAGTTCTCCAAACTTTCACGGAGTGCCATAAGTAGAGGATCAACTTACTGGTCTGGTTGAGCAGAGTGTAGCCGTCAAAGGTGGAATCAGTAGCCCTCAAGTGAGAAGAACGGGAAGCAGATATACCCAGTGTGCTGGCAGTGTCCTAAGGGGACCAGCATATCTGGCTGCCACGCCTGAATGTTTGCAACCACGGCAGATCTATGCAGGTCCAATTGTGCAGCAATGCAAACTGCTTACCCTGGCCAAAATCACCGGTGTACTAGAAACCACGCGGGATTTACAAGGAGATTTTCACCCTGAACACCCGGAGGCCAGCCGGCAGAAAGATTCCAGAATTCTTCGTAAGAAGCCTTGAAAGCAGTGAAATGCTCCTATGTTGCAATAACTCAGAACCTCATTCTGAGTGTTCCCGACAGAGGTCATTCGGCTGAACACAACCCTGGACTAATTAGAGCCAGATGTATGCATTGGACTTATTAGAGCCAGGTGTAGTCAGTGTGGTCCCCTGCCAAACAACTGAGCTTTAGTTCTCCAAACATTCACCGAGTGCCATAAGTAGAGGTTCACCTTACTGCTCCTGTGGAGTAGAGTGTAGCCATCAAAGATGGAATCAGTAGCACTCAGGTGAATAGAACGGTAAGCAGATATACCCAGTCCGCTGGCAATGTCCTACGTGGACCAGCCTATCTGGCTGCCACGCCTTAATATTTGCAACCGCGGCAGAGCTATGTAGGCGCAATTGTGCAGCAATGCAAACTGCGTACCCTGGCCATATTTTACGAGTGTACAAGAAACCAAGCGGGATTTACAAGGAGATATTCACACGGACAGCCCGATGCCTGCCGGCAGCAAGATTTCGGGATTCTTCCTGAGAAGCCTTGAAAGCAGTGAAACGCTCCTATGTTGCAATAACTCACAACCTCATTCTGAGTGTTCCCGCCGGAGGTCATTTGGCTGAAAACAACCATAGACTAATTAGAGCCAGATGTAGGGAGTGGCGTCCATAGTGCTGGATGTACAGTGGTCGCGTTGGAAACAACTGAGCTCTAGTTCTCCAAATTTCACAGAGTGCCATAAGTAGATGTTGAACTTATTGCTCCAGTTGAGTAGAGTTTAGCTATCAAAGCTGGAATCAGTAGCACTCAAGTGAAATGATACCGAAGGAGATATACCCAGTCCGCTGGCAGTGTCCAACGGGGACCACCCTATCTGGCTGCCACGCCTGAATGTTGGGAACCTCGGCAGAGCTCTGCAGGCGCAATTGTGCAGCAAGGAAAATGTGTACCCTGGCCAAACTTTACGTGTGTACAAGAAACTAGGGGAGATTTAATAGGAGATGTTCACCCTGAACAGCCGGAGGCCTTCTGGAAGAAAGATTTCGGAATTCTTCCTAAGAAGACTTGAAAGCAGTGAAATGCTCCTATGTTGCAATAACTCAGAACCTCATTCTGAGTGTTGCCGGCAGAGGTCATTCGGCTGAACAAAACCGTGGACTAAGTAGAGCATGATGTAGGCAGTGGACTAATTAGAGCCAGATGTAGGCATTGTGATCACGTGACAAACAACTGAGCTCTAGTTCTCCAAACTTTCAGAGAGTGCCATAAGTACAGGTTCAGATTACTGCTCTGGTTGAATAGAGTGTAGCCGTCAAAGCTGGAATTAGTAGCCCTCTGGTGAGAAGAACCGGAAGCAGATATACCCAGTCAGTTGGAAGTGTCCTACGGGGACCAGCCTGTCTGGCTGCCACGCCTGAATGGTAGCAATCGCGGCAGAGTTATGCAGGCCCAATTGTAGAGCAATGCAAACTGCGTACCCAGGCCAAACTTTATGGGTGTACAAGAAACCACGCGGGATTTACAAGGAGATGTTCACCCTGATCAGCCTGAGGCCTGCCGGCAGCAAGATTCTCGAATTCTTCCTAAGAAGCCTTGAAAGAAGTGAAATACTCCTATGTTGCAATAACTCAGAACCTCATTCTGAATGTTGCCCGCAGATGTCATTCAGCTGAACACAACCATGGACTAATTAGAGTCAGATGTAAGCAGTGGATTAATTAGAGCCAGATGTAGGCATTGTGGTCACGTGAAAAATAACTGAGCTCTAGTTCTCCAAACTTTCACAGAGTGCCATAACTAGAGGTTCAACTTACTGCTCCAGTTGAGTAGAGTGTAGCCATCAAAGCTGGAAACAGTAGCACTCAGGTGAGAAGAATGGGAAGCAGCTATACCCAGTGCGCTGGCAGTGTCTTAAGGGGACCAGCCTATCTGGCTGCCAGGCCTGAATGTTTGCAACCACGGCAGAGCTATGCAGGCGCAATTGTGCAGCAATGCTAACTGCTTACCCTGGCCAAACTTCACGGG
>NW_012267385.1:366092-368667 GCF_000151885.1 Dipodomys ordii | reverse complement strand
TCTGGCTGCCATGCCTGAATGTTTGCAACCGAGACAGAGCTATACAGGCGCAATTGGGCAGCAATGCAAACTGCTTACCCTGGCCAAACTTCATGGGTGTAAAAGAAACCACGGGGGATTCACAAGGAGATGTTCACCCGGAACAGACGGAGGCCTGCTGGCAACAAGATTCCGGAATTCTTCCTAAGAAGCCTTAAAAAGAGTGAAACGCTCCTATGCTGCAATAACTCAGAAACTCATTCTGACTGTGTTCCCGGCAGAGGTCATTTGGCTGAAAACAACGGTGGACTAATTAGAGCCAGATGTATGCAGTGGACTAATTAGAGCCAGATGTAGGCAGTGTGGTCAAGTGAAAAACAACTGAGCTCTAGTTCACCAAACTTTCACCGAGTGTCATAAGTTGATGTTCAACTTACTGCTCCGGTTAAGTAGAATGTAGCCGACAAAGCTGGAAACAGTAGCACTCATGTGAGAAGAATGGGAAGCAGATGTACCGAGTCTCCTGGCAGTGTCCTACGGGGACCAGCCTATCTGGCTGTCACGCCTGAATGTTTGCAACCCGAGCAGAGCTCTGCAGGCGAAATTGTGCAGCAACAAAAACTGCGTACCCTGGCCAAACCTCATGGCTGTGCAAGAAACCAAGGGTATTTAGAAGCAGATGTTGACCCGGAACGGCCAGAGTCCTTCCAGAATTAAGATCCGGAATTCTTCCTAAGAAGCCTTGAAAGGAGTGAAACGCTCCTATGTTGCAATAACTCACAACCTCATTCTGAGTGTTCCCGCCGGAAGTCATTCCGTTGAAAACAACCGTGGATTAATTAGAGCCAGATGTAGGGGGTGCCGTCGATAGTGCTGGATGTACAGTGGTCGCATGACAAACAACTGAGCTCTAGTTCTCCAAACTTTCACAGAGTGCCATAAGTAGAGGTTCAACTCAGTGCTCTGGTTGAGTAGAGTTTAGCCCTCAAAGATGGAATCAGTAGCCCTCGGGTGAGAAGAACGGAAAGCAGATATACCCAGTCCCCTGGCAATGTCCTACGGGGACCAGCCTATCTGGCTGCTACGCCTGAATGTTTGCAACTGCAGAAGAGCTTTGCAGGCGCAATTGGGCAGCAATGCAAACTTCCTACCCTATCCAAACTTTACGGGTGTACAGGAAACCACCCGGAATTTACAAGGAGATGTTCACCCGGAATAGCCTGAGGACTGCCGACAGCAATATTCCGGAAATCTTCCTAAGAAGCCTTGAAAGCAGTGAAACGCTCCTATGTTGCAATAACTCAGAACTTCATTCTGAGTGTTCCCTGCAGAGGTCATTCAGCTGAACACAACCGTGGACTAATTAGAGTCAGATGTAAGCAGTGGATTAATTAGAGCCAGATGTAGGCAGTATGGTTGCGTGACAAACAACTGAGCTCTAGTTCTCCAAACATTCACACAGTGCCAAAAGAAGAGGTTCACCTTACTGATCCGGTTGAGTAGAGTGTAGCCTTCAATGCTGGAATCAGTAGCACTTATGTGAGAAGAATGGGAAGCAGATATACTAAGTCCACTGGCAGTGTCCTATGTGGATCAGCCTATTTGGCTGCCACGCCTGAATGTTTGGAACCACGGCAGAGCTATGCATGCGCAATTGTGCAGCAATGCGAACTGCTTAACCTGGCCAAACTTCACGGGTGTGAAAGAAACCACGAGGGATTTACAAGGAGATATTCACCCTGAACAGCTGGCGTTCTGCAGGCAGCAAGATCCCGGAATTCTTCCTAAGAAGCCTTGAAAGCAGTGAAACACTACTATGTTGCAATAATTCAGAACCTCATTCTAGTTTTCCCTGCAGAGTTTATTCCACTGAACACAACCGTGGACTAAGTAGAGCCAGATGTAGGCAGTGCCGTCCATAGTGCTGGATGGATAGTGGTCACGTGAAAAACAACTGAGCTCTAGTTCTCCAAACTTTCACAGAGTGCCATAAGTAGAGGTTCAACTTACTGCTCCGGTTGAGTAGAGGGTAGCCATCAAAGTTGGAATAAGTAGCACTCCTGTGAGAAGAACGGGAAGCAGATATACCCAGTCCGCTTGCAGTGTCCTAAGTGGACCAACCTATCTGGCTGCCACGCCTGAATGTTTGCAACCGAGGCAGAGCTATGCAGGGGCAATTGTGCAGCAATGACAACTGCGTACCCTGTCCTAACTTCACGGGTGTGCAAGAAACCACGGGTGATTTAGAAGCAGATGTTCACGCGGAACAGCCTGAGGACGGCCAGCAGCAAGATTCCGGAATTCTTCCTAAGAAGCCTTGAAAGCAGTGAAACCCTCCGATTTTGCAATAACTCAGAACCTCATTCTGAGTGTTCCCAGCAGAGGTCATTTGGCTGAACACAACTGTGTTCTAATTAGAGCCAGATGGAGGCAGTGGCCTAATTAGAGCTAGGTGTAGGTAGTGTGGTCGCGTGCCAAACAACTGAGCTCTAATTCTCCAAACTGTCACAGAGTGCCATAAGTAGTGGTACAACTTACTGTTCGCTTTTAGTAGAGTGTAGCCGTCAAAGCTGGAATCTCTAGCCCTCAGGTGAGA
>NW_012267385.1:365382-365751 GCF_000151885.1 Dipodomys ordii | reverse complement strand
AGTTCTCCAAACTTTCATAGAGTGCCATAAGTAGAGGTTTAACTTACTGCTCCGGTTGAGTAGAGTGTAGCCGTTAAAGCTGGAATCAGTAGCACTCAGGTGAGAAGAACGGGAAGCAGATATACCGAGTGGGCTGGCAGTGTCCTTCGGGGACCAGCCTATCTGGCTGCCACGCCTGAATGTTTGCAACCCTGGAAGAGGTATGCAGGCCCAATTGTGCAGCAATTCAAACTTCCTACCCTATCCAAACTTTACGAGTGTACAGGAAACCACGCGGGATTTACAAGGAGATGTTCACCCTGAACAGCCTGAGGCCTGCCTGCAGCAAGGTTCCGGAATTCTTCCTAAGAAGCCTTGAAAGCAGTGAAA
>NW_012267385.1:363460-365332 GCF_000151885.1 Dipodomys ordii | reverse complement strand
AACCTCATTCTGAGTGTTCCCCGCAGAGGTCATTCAGCTGAACACAACCGTGGACTAATTAGGGCCAGATGTAGGCAGTGAACTAATTAGAGCCAAGTGTAGGCAGTGCTGTCTCCTGCCAAACAACTGAGCTCTAGTTCTTCAAACTTTCACAGAGTGCCATAAGTAGAGGATCAACTTACTGGTCCGGTTGAGTAGAGTGTAGCCGGCAAAGGTGGAATCAGTAGCCCTCAAGAGAGAAGAACGGGAAGCAGATATACCCAGTCAATGACAGTGTCTTATGGGAACCAGTCTGTCTGGCTTCCATTCCTGAATGTTTGCAACCGTGGCAGAGCTATGCAGGCGCAATTGTGGCAGGCGCAATTATGTAGCAATGCCAACTGTGTACCCTGGCCAAACGTCCCGGCTGTACAAGAAACCACGGTGGATTTACATGGAGATGTTCACCCGGAACAGCCGGAGGCCTTCGGGCAGCAAGATTTAGGAATTCTTCCTATGAAGCCTTGAAAGCAGTGAAACGCTCCTATGTTGCAATAACTCAGAACCTCATTCTGAGTGTTCCCGGCAGAGGTCATTCATCTGAACACAGCGGTGGACTAATTAGAGCAAGATGGAAGCAGTGGACTAATTAGAGCCAGATGTAGGCAGTGTGGTCGCTTGCCAAACAACTGAGCTCTAGTTCTCCAAACTTTCATAGAGTGCCATAAGTAGAGGTTTAACTTACTACTCCTGTTGCCATAAGTAGAGGTTTAACTTACTGCTCCGGTTGAGTAGAATGTAGCCGTCAAAGCTGGAATCAGTAGAACTCAGGTGAGAAGAACGGGAAGCAGATATACCCAGTGGGCTGGCAGTGTCCTTCGGGGATCAGCCTATCTCGGTGCCACGCCTGAATGTTTGACACTGGGGCAGAGCTCTGCAGGCGCAATTGTGCAGCATTGCAAACTGCGTACCCTGGCCTTACTTCACGGGTGTACAAGAAACCACGGGGGATTCAAAAGGAGCTGTCCACCCTGTACAGCCCGAGGCCTGCCGGCAGCAAGATTCCGGAATTCTTCCTAAGAAGCCTTGCGGGGACCAGACTATCTGGCTGCTAGGCTGAATGTTTGCAACCGCGGCAGAGCTATGCAGGCGCAATTGTGCAGCAATGCAAACTGCGTACCCTGGCCAAACTTTACCGGTGTACAAGAAACCACGGGGGATTTACAAGGAGATGTTCACCCGGAACTTCCGGAGGCCTGCCGGCAGCAAGATTCCGGAATTCTTGATAAGAAGCCTTGAAAGCAGTGAAACGCTCCTATGTTGCCACTCCTATGTTGCAATAACTCAGAACCTCATTCTGAGTGTTCCCGGCAGAGGTCATTCGGCTGAACACAACCGTGGACTAATTAGAAACACAACCGTGGACTAATTAGAGCCAGATGTAGGCAGTGCCGTCCATAGTGCTGGATGGACAGTGGTCGCGTGGCAAACAACTGAGCTCTAGTTCTCCAAACTTTCACAGGCTGAACACAGCGGTGGACTAATTAGAGCAAGATGGAAGCAGTGCACTAATTAGAGCCAGATGTAGGCAGTGTGGTCGCGTGCCAAACAACTGAGCTCTAGTTCTCCAAACGTTCCCAGAGTGCCATAAGTAGAGGTGCAACTTACCACTCCGGTGGAGTAGAGTGTAGCCATCAAAGCTGGAATCAGTAGCACTCAGGTGAGAAGTACGGGAAGCAGACATACCCAGTCCGCTGGCAATGTCCTACATGGACCAGCCTATCTGGCTGCCATGCCTGAATGTTTGCAAACTCGGCAGAGCTGTGAAGGCGCAATTGTGCAGCAATGCAACCTGCGTACCCTGGACAAACTTCACGGGTGTACAAGAAACCA
>NW_012267385.1:360348-363006 GCF_000151885.1 Dipodomys ordii | reverse complement strand
TGCAAAAACTCAGAACCTCATTCTGAGTGTTCTGGCAGAAGTCATTCGGCTGAACACAACCGTGGACTAATTAGAGCCAGATGTATGCAGTAGACTAATTAGAGCCAGGTGTAGGCAGTTTGGACGCGTGCCAAACAACTGAGCTCTAGTTCTCCAAACTGTCTCAGAGTGCCATAAGTAGAGGTACATCATACCAATCCGGTTGAGTAGAGTGTAGCCAACAAAGCTGGAATTACTAGCCCTTGGGTGAGAAGAACGGGAAGCTGATATACCCAGTCAGCTGGCAGTGTCCTATGGAACCAGCCTATCTGGCTGCCATGCCTGAATGTTTGCAACCGAGGCAGAGCTATGCAAGCGCAATTGTGCAGCAATGCAAACTGCGTACTCTGGCCAAACTTCACGGGTGTGCAAGAAACAACGGGGGATTTAGAAGCAGATGTTCATCCGGAACAGCCGGAGCCCTGTCCGCAGCAAGATTCCGGAATTCTTCCTAAGAAGCCTGGAAAAAGGTGAAAAGCTCCTATGTTACAAAAACTCAGAATCTTATTCTGAGTGTTCCCGGCAGTGGTCATTGGGCTGAACACAACCCTGGACTAATTAGAGCCAGATGTAGCCAGTGGACTAATTAGAGCCAGGTGTAGGCAGTGTGTTCGCCTGCCAAACAACTGAGCTCTAGTTCTCCAAACTTTCACAGAGTGCCATAAGTAGAGGATCAACTTACTGCTACAGTTGAGTAGAGTTTGGTTGTCAAGGCTGGAATCAGTAGCCCTCAAGTGAGAAGAACCGGAAGCAGATATACCCAGTCCAATGCAGTGTCTTACCGGGACCAGCCTATCTGGCTGCCACGCCTGAATGTTTGCAACGGCTGCAGAGCTATGCAGGCGCAATTGTGCAGCAATAGAAACTGCATTCCCTGGCCAAACTTCACGAGTGTACAAGAAAACACGGGGGATTTACAAGGAGATGTCCATCCGGAACAGCCTGAGTCCTGCCCGCAGCAATATTCTGGACTTCGTCCTAATAAGCCTTGAAAGCAGTGAAACGCTCCTATGTTGCAATAACTCAGAACCTCATTCTGAGTGTTCACGGCCGAGGTCATTCGGGTGAACACAAACGTGGACTAATTAGAGCCAGATGTAGGCAGTCCTGTCCATTGTGCATGATGGAGAGTGTTCGCGTGACAAACAACTGAGCTATAGTTGTCCAAACTTTCACAGAATGCCATGAGTAGAGGTTGCAATTACTGGCCCGGATGAGTAGAATGTAGCTGTCAAAGCTGGAATCAGTAGTACTCAGTTGAGAAGAACAGGAAGCAGATATACCCAGTCCGCTGGCAATGTCCTATGGGGGCCAGCCTATCTGGTTGCCACGCCTGAATGTTTGCAACCAGGGCAGATCTATGCAGATGAAATTTTGCAGCAATGCAAACTGCATACCTTAGCCAAACTTCACGGGTGTACAAGAAACCAAGCAGGATTTACAAGGAGATGTACACCTGGAACCGCCAGAGGCCTGTCGGCAGCAAGATTCTGGAATTCTTCCTAAGAAGTCTTGAAAGCAGTGAAACCATTCTATGTTGCAATAACTGAGAAACTCATTCTGAGTGTTCCTGGCAGATGTCATTCGGCTGAACACAACCATGTTCTAATTAGGGCCAGATGTAGGCAGTAGACTAATTAGAGACAGGTGTAGGTAGTTTGGACGCGTGCCAAACAACTGAGCTATAGTTCTCCAAACTGTCTCAGAGTGTCTTAAGTACAGGTTCAAATTACTGGTCCGGTTCAGTAGAGTGTGGTGTTCAAAGCTGGAATCAGTAGCACTCAGTTGTGAAGAACGGGAAGTAGATATACACATTCCGCTGGCAGTGTCCTACGGGGAGCAGCCTATGTGGCTGCCACGCCTGAATGTTTGCAAGCACGGCAGAGCTATGAAGGTGCAATTGTGCAGCAATAGAAACTGCATACCCTGGCCAAACTTCACGGGTGTACAAGAAACCACGGGGGATTTACAAGGAGATGTCCATCCGGAACAGCCTGAGTCCTGCCCGCAGCAATATTATGGAATTTGTCCTAAGAAGCCTTGAAAGGAGTGAAACGCCCCTATGTTGCAATAACTCAGAATCTCATTCTGAGTGTTCCCGGCCGAGGTCATTTGGCTGAACACAACTGTGTTCTAATTAGAGACAGATTTAGGCAGTGGACTAATTAGAGCCAGGTATAGGCAGTGTGGTCGCGTGCCAAACAACTGCGCTCTAATTCTCCAAACTGTCACAGAGTGCCATAAGTAGTGGTACAACATACTGTTCCGTTTGAGTAGAGTGTAGCCGTCAAAGGTGGAATCTCTAGCCCTCAGGTGAGAAGAACGGGAAGCAGATATACCCAGTCCACTGGCAGTGTCCTACGGGGACCAGCCTATCTGGCTGCCAGGCCTGAATGTTTGCAATTGCGGCAGAGCTTTGCAGGCGCAATTGTGCAGCAATGCAAAATGCATACCCTGGCCAAACTTCATGGGTGTACAAGAAACCATGGGGGATTTAAAGGAGATATTCACCCAGAACAGCTGGAGGCCTTCTGGCAGCAAGATTCCGGAATTCTTCCTAAGAAGCCTTGAAAGCAGTGAAACGCTCCTATGTTGCAATAACTCAGAACCTCATTCTGA
>NW_012267385.1:357750-359123 GCF_000151885.1 Dipodomys ordii | reverse complement strand
AATTCTTCCTAAGAAGCCTTGAAAGCAGTGAAACGTTCCTATGTTGCAATAACTCAGAACCTCATTCTGAGTGTTCCCGGCAGAGGTCATTCAGCTGAACAAAACCGTGGACTAATTAGAGCCAGATTTAGGCAGTGGACTAATTAGAGCCAGGTGTAGGCAGTGTGGTCGCCTGCCAAACAACTGAGCTCTAGTTCTCCAAACTTTCACAGAGTGCAATAAGTAGAGGTTCTGCTTACTGCTCCTGTTGAGTAGAGTGTAGCCGTCAAAGCTGGAATCAGTAACCCTCAGCTGAAATGAAACCCAAGCAGATATACCCAGTCCACCGGCAGTGTCTTACGGGGACCAGCCTATCTGGCTGCCACATCTGAATGTTTTCAACCTCGGTTGAGCTATGCAGGCACAATTGTGCAGCAATGCAAACTGCTTACCCTAGACAAACTTCACGGGTGTACAAGAAACCACGGGGGATTTACAAGGAGATGTTCACCAGGAACAGCCGGAAGCCTGCCGGCAGCAAGGTTCCGGAAATCTTCCTAAGAAGCCTTGAAAGCAGTGAAACGTTCCTGTGTTGCAATAACTCAGAACCTCATTCTAGTGTTCCTGGCAGAGGTCATTCCGCTGAACACAACCCTGGACTAATTAGAGCCAGATGTACTCAGTGCCGGCCATAGTGCTGGATGGACAGTGGTCGCATGCCAAACAACTGAGCTCTAGTTCTCCAAACTTACACAGAGTGACATAAGTAGAGATTCAACTTACTGCTCCCGTTGAGTAGAGTGTAGCTGTAAAAGCTGCAATCAGTAGCACTCAGGTGAGAAGAACGGGAAGCAGATATACCCAGTCCTCTGGCAATGTCTTACGGGGACCAGCATATCTGGCTGCCATACCTGAATGTTTGCAACCGCGGCAGAATTATGCAGGCGCAATTGTGCAGCAATGCAAACTGCATACCCAGGCCAAACTTTATGGGTGTACAAGAAAGCACGGGGGATTTACAAGGAGATATTCACCCAGAACAGGCAGAGACATGCCGGAAGCAAGATTCCGGAATACTACCTAAGAAGCCTTGAAAGCAGTGAAATGCTCCTATGTTGCAATAACTCAGAACCTCATTCTGAGTGTTCCCCGCAGATGTCATTCAGTCGAAAACAACCGTGGACAATTAGAGTCAGATGTAAGCAGTGGATTAATTAGAGCCAGTTGTAGGCAGTGTGGTTGCGTGACAAACAACTGAGCTCTAGTTCTCCAAACTTTCATAGAGTGCCATAAGTAGAGGTTTAACTTACTGCTCCAGTTGAGTAGAGTGTAGCCGTCAAAGCTGGAATCAGTAGCACTCAGGTGAGAAGAACGGGAAGCAGATATACCCAGTG
>NW_012267385.1:351790-354262 GCF_000151885.1 Dipodomys ordii | reverse complement strand
GCAGAGGTCATTCAGCTGAACACAACCGTGGACTAAGTAGAGCCAGATGTAGGCAGTGCCGTTCATAGTGATGGATGGACAGTGGTCGCATGCCAAATAACTCAGCTCTAGTACTCCAAACTTTCACAGAGTGCCATAAGTAGAGGTTCAACTACCGCTCCGGTGGAGTACAGTGTAGCCATCAAAGCTGGAATCAGTAGCACTCAGGTGAGAATAACGGGAAGCAGATATACCCAGTACTCTGGCAATGTCCTTTGTGGACCAGCCTATCTGGCTGCCACGCCTGAATGTTTGCAACCCCGGCAGAGCTATGCAGGCCCAATTATGCAGAAATGCCAACTGCGTACCCTGGCCAAACTTCACGGGTGTACAAGAAACCACGCCGGATTTACAAGGAGATGTTCACCCAGAACAGCCGGAGGCCTTCTGGAAGCAAGATTCCGGAATTCTTAGTAAGAAGCCATGAAAGCAGTGAAACGCTCCTATGTTGCAATAACTCAGAACCACATTCTGAGTTTTCTCGGTAGAGGTAATTCATCTGAACACAACGGTGGACTAATTAGAGCAAGATGGAAGCAGTGGACTAATTAGAGCCAGATGTAGGCAGTGTGGTTGTGTGCCAAACAACTGAGCTCTAGTTCTCCAAACTTTCACAGAGTGCCATAAGTAGAGGTTCCATTTACTGCTCCAGTTGAGTAGAGTGTAGCCATCAAAGCTGGAATCATTAGCCCTCAGGTGAAAAGAAACGGAAGCAGATATACCCAGTCCGCTTGCATTGTCCAACGGGGACCAGCCTATCTGGCTGCCACGCCTGAATGTTTGCAAACTCGGCAGAGCTCTGAAGGTGCAATTGTGCAGCAATGCGAACTGCGTACCCTGGAAAAACTTCACGGGTGTACAAGAAACCAAGCAGGATTTACAAGGAGATGTACACCTGGAACAGCCGGAGGCCTGCCGGCAGCAAGATTCCGGAATTCTTCCTAAGAATCTTTGAAAGCAGTGAAACGCTCCTATGTTGCAATAACTCAGTAACTCATTCTGAGTGTTCCCGGCCGAAGTCATTCGGCTGAACACAACCGTGGACTAAGTAGAGCCAGATGTAGGCAGTGCCGTCCATAGTGCTGGATGGACAGTGGTCGCATGCCAAACAACTGAGCTCTAGTTCTCCAAACTTTCACAGAGTGCCATAAGTAGAGGTTCAACTTACTGCTCCCATTGAGTAGAGTGCTACACTTCAAAGCAGTGCCGTCCATAGTGCTGGATGGACAGTGGTCGCATGCCAAACAACTGAGCTCTAGTTCTCCAAACTTTCACAGAGTGCCATAAGTAGAGGTTCAACTTACTGCTCCAGTTGAGTAGAGTGTAGCCTTCAAAGCTGGAATCAGTAGCACTCAGGTGAGAAGAAAGGGAAGCAGATATACCCAGTCCTCTGGCAGAGTTCTACGGGGACCAGCCTATCTGGCTGCCACGCCTGAATGTTTGCACCGTCGGCAGAGCTATGCAGGCCCAATTGTTCAGCAATTCAAACTGTGTACCCTGGCCTTACTTCACGGGCGTACAAGAAAACACGGGGGATTTACAAGGAGATGATCACCCAGAAACCGGAGCCCTGCAGGTGGCAAGATTCCGGAATTCTTCCTAAGAAGCCTTGAAAGCAGTGAAACGTTCCTATGATGCAATAACTCAGAACCTCATTCTGAGTGTTCCTGGCAGAGGTCATTCGGCTGAACACAACCGTGGACTAATTAGAGCCAGATTTAGTCAGTGGGCTAATTAGAGCCAGGTGTAGGCAGTGTGGTCGCGTGACGAACAACTGAGCTCTAGTTCTCCAAACTTTCACAGAGTGCCATAAGTAGAGGTTCTGCTTACTGCTCCGGTTGAGTAGTGTGTAGCCTTCAAAGCTGGAATCAGTTGCCCTCAGCTGAAATGAAACCAAAGCAGATATACCCAGTCCACCGGCAGTGTACCACGGGGACCAGCCTATCTGGCTGCCACCCCTGAATGTTTGAAACCTCGGTAGAGCTATGCAGGCGCAAATGTGCAGCAATTCAAACTGCGTACCCTAGACAAACTTCATGGGTGTACAAGAAACCACGGTAGATTTACAAGGAGATGTTCACCCGGAACAGCCGGAGGACTGCAGTCGGCAAGATTCCGGAATTCTTCCTAAGAAGCCTTGAAAGCAGTGAAACGCTCCTATGTTGCAATAACTCAGAACCCCATTCCAGTGTTCTTGACAGAGGTCATTCCGCTGAACACAACCGTGGACTAATTAGAGCCAGATGTAGGGAGCGCCGTCCATAGTGCTGGATGGACAGTGGTCGCATTCCAAACAACTGAGCTCTAGTTCTCCTAACTTTCACAGAGTGCCATATGTAGAGATTCAACTTACTGCTACCGTTGAGTAGAGTGTTGTCTTAACGCTGGAATCAGTAGCACTCAGGTGAGAAGAACGGGAAGCAGATATACCCA
>NW_012267385.1:349546-350356 GCF_000151885.1 Dipodomys ordii | reverse complement strand
GAGTGCCATAAGTAGAGGATCAACTTACTGGTCCGGTTGAGTAGAGTGTAGCCATGAAAGGTGTAATCAGTAGCCCTCAAGTGAGAAGAACAGGGAGCAGATATACCCAGTCAATGACAGTGTATTATGGGAACCAACCTGTCTGGCAGCCACGTCTGAATGTTTGCAACCGAGGCAGAGCTATGCAGTTGCAATTGTGTACAATGCAAACTGTGTACCCTGGCCAAACTTCACGGCTGTACAAGAAACCACGGTGGATTTACAAGGAGATGTTCACCCGGAACAGCCGGAGGCCTGCCGGCAGCAAGATTTAGGAATTCTTTCTAAGAAGCCTTGAAAGCAGTGAAACACTCCGATGTTGCAATAACTCAGAACCTCATTCTGAGTGTTCCCAGCAGAGGTCATTTGGTTGAACGCAACCATATTCTAATTTTAGCCAGATGTAGGCAGTGGACTAATTAGAGCCAGGTGTAGGCAGTGTGGTCGGATGCCAAACAACTGAGCTCTAATTCTCCAAAGTGTCACAGAGTGCCATAAGTAGTGGTACAACTTACTGCTGGGTTTGAGTAGAGTGTAGCCGTCAAAGCTGGAATCAGTAGCCCTCAGGTGAGAAGAACGGGAAGCAGATATACCGAGTCCACTGGCAGTGTCCTACGGGGATCAGCCTACCTGGCTGCCACGCCTGAATGTTTGCAACTGCGTCAGAGCTCTGCAGGCGCAATTGTGCAGCAATGCAAAATGCATACCCTGGCCAAACTTCACGGCTGTACAAGAAACCACGCGGGATTTACAAGGAGATGTTCACTCTGA
>NW_012267385.1:348698-349496 GCF_000151885.1 Dipodomys ordii | reverse complement strand
GCTCCTATGTTGCAACAACTCAGAACCTCATTCTGAGTTTTCCTGCAGAGGTAATTCGGCTGAACACAAACGTGGACTAATTAGATCCAGATGTACGCAGTGGACTAATTAGAGCCAGATGTAGGCAGTGTGGTCGCCTGCCATACATCTGGGCTCTAGTTCTCCAAACTTTCACAGAGTGCCATAAGTAGAGGTTCAAATTACTGCTCCAGTTGAGTAGAGTGTAGCCCTCAAAGCTGGAATCAGTAGCACTAAGGCGAGAAGAATGGGAAGCAGATATACCCAGTGGGCTGGCAGTGTCCAACGGGGACCAGCCTACCTGGCTGCCAGGCCTGATTGTTTGCAACCGCGGCAGAGCTATGCAGGCACAATTGTGCAGCAATTCAAACTGCATACCCTGGCCAAACTTCGGGGGTGTACAAGAAACCAAGCGGGATTTACAAGGAGATGTTCACCCAGAACAGCCGGAGGCCTGCCGGCAGCAAGATTCCGGAATTCTGCCTAAGAAGCCTTGAAAGCAGTGAAACGCTCCTATGTTGCAATAACTCAGAACCTCATTCTGAGTGTTCCCAGCAGAGGTCATTCGGCTGAACACAATCCTGGACTAATTAGATCCAGATGTTGTCAGTTCTGTCCATATTGCCGGATGGAGAGTGGTCGCGTGCCAAACAACTGAGCAATATTTCTCCAAACTTTCACAGAGTCACTTAAGTACAGGTTCAAATTACTGGTCCAGTTGAGTAGAGTGTAGTGGTCAAAGCTGTAATCAGTAGCACTCAGTTGAGAAGAACGGGAAGC
>NW_012267385.1:343316-348648 GCF_000151885.1 Dipodomys ordii | reverse complement strand
CAGCCGGAGGCCTGCCGGCAGCAAGATTCCGGAATTCTTCCTAAGAAGCCTTGAAAGCATGAAACACTCCTATGTTGCAATAACTCAGAACCTCATTCTGAGTGTTGCCCGCAGAGGTCATTCAGCTGAACAAAACCATGGACTAATTAGAGCCAGATGTAAGCAGTGGATTAATTAGAGCCAGATGTAGGCAGTGTGGTCGAGTGAAAAACAACTGAGCTCTAGTTCACCAAACTTTCACCAAGTGCCATAAGTAGATGTTCAACTTACTGCTCCGGTTAAGTAGAATGTAGCCGACAAAGCTGGAAACAGTAGCACTTAGGTGAGAAGAACGGGATGCAGATATACCCAGTCAGCAGGCAGTGTCTTATGGGGACCATCCAATCTGGCTTCCAGGCCTGAATGTTTGAAATCACGACAGAGCTATGCAGGCGAAATTGTGCAGCAATGCAAACTTTGTAGCCTGGCCAAATTTCACCGGTGTACAAGAAACCACGTGGGATTTACAAGGAGATGTTCACCTGGAACTGCCAGAGGCCTGCCGGCAGTAAGATTCCGGAATTCTTCGTAAGAAGCCTTGAAAGGAGTCAAACCCTTGTATGTTCCAATAACTCAGAAACTCATTCTGAGTGTTCTTGGCAGAGGTCATTCGGCTGAACACAACCATGTTCTAATTAGGGCCAGATGTAGGCAGTAGACTAATTAGAGCCAGGTGTAGGCAGTTTGGACGCGTGCCAAACAACTGAGCTCTAGTTCTTCAAACTGTCTCAGAGTTCCCTAAGTAGAGGTACATCTTACCGATCCGGTTGAGTAGAGTGTATCCATCAAACCTGGAATCACTAGCCCTCAGGTGAGAAGAACGGGAAGCAGGTATACCTAGTCAGCTGGCAGTGTCCTACGGGGACCAGCCTATCTGGCTGCCACGCCTGAATGTTTGCAACCGCAACAGAGCTATGCATGTGGAATTGTGCAGCAATGCAAACTGCATACCCTGGCCAAACTTCATGGTTGCACAAGAAACCACGGGGGATTTACAAGGAGTTGTTCACCAGGAACAGACGGAAGCCTGCCAGCAGCAAGATTCCGGAAGTCTTCCTAAGAAGCATTGAAAGCAGTGAAAAGCTCCTATGTTGCAATAACTCAGAACCTCATTCTGAGTGTTCCCGGCAGAGGTCATTGGGCTGAACACAACCGTGGACTAATTAGAGCAAGATGTAGGCAGTGGAGCAATTAGAGCCAGCTGTAGGCAGTGTGGTCTTCTGCCAAACAACTGAGATCTAGTTCTCCAAACTTTCACAGAGAACCATAAGTATAGGATCAACTTACTGCTACAGTTGAGTAGAGTTTAGCCCTCAAGGCTTGAATCAGTAGCCCTTAAGTGAGAAGAACAGGAAGCAGATATACCCAGTCCAATGGCAGTGTCTTACGGGGACCAGCCTATCTGGCTGCCACGCCTGAATGTTTGCAACCGCGGCAGAGCTATGCAGGCGCAATTGTGCAGCAATGCAAACTGCGTACACTGGCCAAACTTCACGGGTGTACAAGAAAACAGAGGGGATTTACAGGGAGAGATTTACAGGGAGATGTTCACCCGGAGCAGCCGGAGGCCTGCCGGCAGCAAGTTCCGGAATTCTTCCTAAGAAGCCTTGAAAGCAGTGAAACGCTCCTATGTTGCAATAACTCAGAACCTCATTCTAGTATTCCTGGCAGAGGTCATACGGCTGACCACAACCCTGGACTAAGTAGAGCCATATGTAGGCAGTGCCGTCCATAGTGCTGGATGGACAGTGGTCGCATGCCAAACAACTGAGCTCTTGTTCTCCAAACTTTCACAAAGTGCCATAAGTAGAGTTTCAACTTACTGCTCCGGTTGAGTAGAGTGTCGCTCTCAAAGCTGGAATCAGTAGTCCTCAGGTGAAATGAAACCGAAGCAGATATACGCAGTCCGCTGGCAGTGTCCTACGGGGACCAGCCTATCTGGCTGTTACGCCTGAATATTTGCAACCTCGTCAGAGCTCTGCAGGCACAATTGTGCAGCAATGCAAAATGTGTACCCTGGCCATACTTTACGGGTGTACAAGAAACCATGGTTGATTTAAAAGAAGATGTTCACCCGGAACAGCCGGAGGCCTTCTGGCATCAAGATTCCGGAATTCTTCCTAAGAAGCCTTGAAAGAAGTGAAAAGCTCCTATGTTGCAATAACTCAGAACCTCATTCTGAGCGTTCCCGGCAGAGGTCATTCGGCTGAACAAAACCGTGGACTAATTAGAGCCAGATGTAGGCAGTGCCGTCCATAGTGCTGGATGGACAGTGGTCTTCATGCCAAACAACTGAGCTCTAGTTCTCCAAACTTTCACAGAGTGCCATAAGTAGAGGTTCAACTTACTGCTCCGGTTGAGTAGAGTGTCGCCGTCAAAGCTGGAATCAGTAGCCCTCAGGTGAAATGAAATTGAAGCAGATATACCCAGTCCACTGGCAGTGTCCAACAGGGACCAGCCAATCTGGCTGCCACCCCTGAATGTTTGCAACCTCGGTAGAGCTATGCAGGCGCAATTGTGCAGCAATGCAAACAGCGTACCCTAGACAAACTTCACGGGTGTACAAGAAACCACGCGGGATTTACAAGGAGATGCTCACCCGAAACAGCCGGAGGCCTGCTGGTGGCAAGATTCCGGAATTCTTCCTAAGAAGCCTTGAAAGCAGTGAAACGCTCCTATGTTGCAATAACTCAGAACCTCATTCTGAGTGTTCCCGGCAGAGGTCATTCGGCTGAACACAACCGTGGACTAATTAGAGCCAGATGTAGGCAGTGCCGTCCATAGTGCTGGATGGACAGTGGTCGCATGCTAAACAACTGAGATCTTGTTCTCCAAACTTTCATAGAGTGCCATAAGTAGAGGTTCTGCTTACTGCTCCGGTTGAGTAGAGTGTCGCCATCAAAGCTGGAATCAGTAGCCCTCAGGTGAAATGATACCGAAGCAGATATACCCAGTCCACTGACAGTGTCCAACAGGGACCAGCCAATCTGGCTGCCACCCCTGAATGTTTGCAACCTCGGCAGAGCTCTGCAGGCGCAATTGTGCAGCAATGCAAAATGTGTACCCTGGAGAAAATTCACGGGTGTACAAGAAACCACGGGGGATTTAAAAGGAGATGTTCACCCGGAACAGCAGGAGGCCTTCTGGCATCAAGATTCCGGAATTCTTCCTAAGAAGCCTTGAAAGCAGTGAAACGCTCCTATGTTGCAATAACTCAGAACCTCATTCTGAGTGTTCTGGCAGAGGTCATTCGGCTGAACAAAACCGTGGACTAATTAGAGCCAGATGTAGGCAGTGGACTAGTTAGAGCCACATGTAGGCATTGTTGTCACGTGACAAACAACTGAGCTCTAGTTCTCCAAACTTTCACAGAGTGTCATAAGTAGAGGTTCCTTTTCCTGCTCCGGTTGAGTAGAGTGTAGCCGTCAAAGCTGGAATCAGTAGCCCTCAGCTGAAATGAAACTGAAGCAGATACACCCAGTCCACTGGCAGTGTCCTAAGGGAACCAGCCTATCTGGCTGCCTGGCCTGAATGTTTGCAACCGCGGCAGAGCTCTGCAGGCGCAATTGTGCAGCAATGCAAACTGCGTACTCTGGAGAAACCTCATGGGTGTACAAGAAACCACGGGGGATTTAAAAGGAGATGTTCACCCTGAACAGCCTGAGGCCTGCCGGCTGCAAGATTCCGGAATTCTTCCTAGGAAGCCTTGAAAGCAGTGAAACCCTCCTATGTTGCAATAACTGAGGACCTCATTGTGAGTGTGCCCGGCAGAGGTCATTCCGCTGAACACAACCGTGGACTAAGTAGAGCAAGATGGAAGCAGTGGACTAATTAGAGCCAGATGTAGGCAGTGTGCTCGCGTGTGAAACAACTGAGCTCTAGTTCTGAAAACATTCACAGGGTGCCATAAGTAGAGGTTCACCTTACTGCTCCGGTTGAGTAGAGTGTAGCCGTCAAAGCTGGAATCAGTAGCACTTAGGTGAGAAGAATGGGAAGCAGAAATACCCAGTCCACTGGCAGTGTCTTTTGTGGACCAGCCTATCTGGCTGACACTCCTGAATGTTTGCAACCACGGCAGAGCTCTGCAGGGGCAATTGTGCAGCGATTCTAACTGCTTAACCTGGCCAAACTTCACGGGTGTACAAGAAACCACGGGGGATTTACAAGGAGATATTCACCCTGAACAGCTGGAGGCCTGCAGGCGGCAAGATTCCGGAATTCTTCCTAAGAATCCTTGAAAGCAGTGAAACACTGCTATGTTGCAATAACTCAGAACCTCATTCTAGTTTTCCCGGCAGAGGTCATTCGGCTGAACAAAACCGTGGACTAATTAGAGCCAGATGTAGGCAGTGGACTAATTAGAGCCAGATGTAGGCATTGTGGTCACATGACAAACAACTGAGCTCTAGTTCTCCATACTTTAAGAGAGTGCCATAAGTACAGGTTCAGATTACTGCTCTTGTTGAATAGAGTGTAGGCGTCAAAGCTGAAATCAGTAGCCCTCTGGTGAGAAGAACGGGAAGAAGATATACCCAGTCAGTGGGCAGTGTCCTATGGAGACCAGCCTATCTGGCTGCCACGCCTGAATGTTTGCAACCACGGGAGAGCTATGGAGGCCCAATTGTACAGCAATGCAAACTGCATACCCTGGCCAAACTTTTCGGGTGTACCAGAAACCATGCGGGATTTACAAGGAGGTGTTCTCCCTGAACAGCCTGAGGCCTGCCGGGAGCAAGATTCCCGAATTCTTCCTAAGAAGCCTTGAAAGCAGTGAAACGCTCTTATGTTGCAAAAACTCAGAACCTCATTCTGAGTGTTCCCGGCAGAGGTCATTCGGCTGAACACAACAGTGGACTAGAGCCAGATGTAGGCATTAGACTAATTACAGCCAGGTGTATACAGTTTGGACAAGTGCCAAACAACTTAGCTCTAGTTCTCCAAACTGTCTCAGAGTGCTATAAGTAGAGGTACAACTTACCGCTCCGGTTGTGTAGAGTGTAGCCGTCAAAGCTGGAATCACTAGCCCTCAGGTGAGAAGAACGGGAAGCAGATATACCCAGTCCGGTGGCAGTGTCCTACGGGGACCAGCCTATCTGGCTGCCACGCCTGAATATTTGCAACCCCGGCAGAGCTATGCAGGCGCAATTGTGCAGCCACGCAAACTGTGTACCCTGGCCAAACCTTACGGCTGTGCAAGAAACCACGGGGGATTTAGAAGCAGATGTTCACCCGAAACAGCCAGAATCCTGCGGGAATTAAGATCCGGAAATCTTCCTAAGAAGCCTTGAAAGCA
>NW_012267385.1:341673-342556 GCF_000151885.1 Dipodomys ordii | reverse complement strand
TCACAACCTCATTCTGAGTGTTCCCGCCGGAGGTCATTCGGCTGAAAACAACCTTAGACTAATTAGAGCCAGATGTAGGGAGTGCCGTCCAAAGTGCTGGATGTAGAGTGGTCAAGTGCGAAACAACTGAGCTCTAGTTCCCCAAAGTTTCACAGAGTGCCATAAGTAGAGGTTCAACTTACTGCTCCAGTTGAGTAGAGTTTAGCCGTCAAAGCTGGAATCAGTAGCACTCAGGTGAAATGAAACCGAAGCAGATATACCCAGTCAGCTGGCAATATCCTACGTGGACCAGCCTATCTGGCTGCCACGTCTGAATGTTGGCAACCATGGTAGAGCTATGAAGGCACAATTGTGCAGCAATGCTAACTGCTTAAACTGGCCAAACTTCACGGGTGTGCAAGAAACCACGGGGGATTTAGAAGCAGATGTTCACCTGAAACAGCCAGAGTCCTGCGGGAATTAAGATCCGGAAATCTTCCTAAGAAGCCTTGAAAGCAGTGAAACACTACTATATTGTAACAACTCAGAACCTCATTCTAGTTTTCCCGACAGAGGTTATTCCGCTGAACACAACCGTGGACTAAGTAGAGCCAGATGTAGGCAGTGCCATTCATAGTGCTGGATGGATAGTGTTCACGTGACAAACAGCTGAGCTCTAGTTCTCCAAACTGTCATAGAGTGCCATAAGTAGAGGTTCAACTTACTGAGCCGGTTGAGTAGAGTGTCGCCGCCAAAGCTGGAATCAGTAGCCCTCAGGTGAAATGAAAGCGAAGCAGATATACCCAGTCCGCTGGCAATGTCCTACGTGGACAAGCCTATCTGGCTGCCACGCCTGAATGTTTGCAACCACGGCAGAGCTATGCAGGCGCAATTGTGCAGCAAT
>NW_012267385.1:338149-339942 GCF_000151885.1 Dipodomys ordii | reverse complement strand
CAGCCTATCTGGGTGCCACACCTGAATGTTTGCAACCGCGGCAGAGCTATGCAGGCGCAATTGTGCAGCAATGCAAACTTCCTACCCTATCCAAACTTTACGGGTGTACAGGAAACGACGCGGAATTTACAAGGAGATGTTCACCCGCAACAGCCTGAGGCCTGCTGGCAGCAAGATTCCGGAATTCTTCCTAAGAAGCCTTAAAAGCAGTGAAATGCTCCTATATTGTGATAACTCAGAACCTCATTCTGAGTGTTGCCCGCAGAGGTCCTTCAGCTGAACACAACCATGGACTAATTAGAGCCAGATGTAAGCAATGGATTATTTAGAGCCAGATGTAGTCAGTGTGTTTGTGTGCCAAATAACTGAGCTCTAGTTCTCCAAACTTTCACAGAGTGCCATAAGTAGAGGTTCAACTTACTGCTCCAGTTGAGTAGAGTGTAGCCGTCAAAGGTGGAATCAGTAGCACTCAGGTGAGAAGAATGGGAAGCAGATAAACCCAGTGCGCTGGCAGTGTCCTACGTGAACCAGCCTATCTGGGTGCCACGCCTGAATGTTTGCAACTTCGGCAGAGCTATGCAGGCGCAATTGTGCCGCAATGCAAAATTCCTACCCTATCCAAACTTTACGTGTGTACAGGAAACAACGTGGGATTTACAAGGAGATGTTCACCCTGAACAGCCTGAGGCCTGCCGGCAGCAAGACTCCGGAATTCTTTCTAAGAAGCCTTGAAAGTAGCGAAATGCTCCTATGTTGCAATAACTCAGAACCTCATTCTGAGTGTTGGCCGCAGAGGTCATTCGGCTGAACACAACCATGGACTAATTACAGCCAGATGTAAGCAGTGGATTATTGAGAGACAAATGTAGGCAATGTGGTCGCGTGTCAAACAACTGAGCTCTAGTTCTCTAAACTTTCACAGAGTGCCATAAGTAGAGGTTCAACTTACTGCTCCGGTTGAGTAGAGTGTAGCCATAAAAGCTGGAAACAGTAGCACTCAGGTGAGAAGAACGGGAAGCAGATATACCCAGTCAGCTGGCAGTGTCCTATGGGGACCAGCCTAGCTGGCTGCCATGCCTGAATGTTTGCAACGATGAAAGGGCTATGCAGGCGAAATTGTGCAGCAATGCAAACTGCATACCCTGGCCAAGTTTCACGGATGTACAAGAAACCACGGGGGATTTACAAGGAGACGTTCACGTGGAACAGCCAGAGGACTGCCGGCAGCAAGATTCTGGAATTCATTCTAAGAAGCCTTGAAAGCAGTGAAACTCTCATATGTTGCAATAACTCAGAACCTCATTCGGGGTGTTCCCCGCAGAGGTCATTCGGCTGAACACAACCGTGGACTAATTAGAGCCAGATGTAGGCAGTGCTGTCAATAGTGCTGGATGGACAGTGGTCGTGAGCCAAACACCTGAGCTCTAGTTCTCTAACCTTTCAAAAAATGGCATAAGTAGAGGTTAAACTTACTGCTCCCGTTGAGTTGAGTGTTGCTGTCAAAGGTGGAATCAGTCGCCCTTAGCTGAGCAGAAGAGGAAGCAGATATATCCAGTCCACTGGCAATGTGCTACGGGTACCAGCCTATCTGGCTGCAACAACTGAATGTTTGCAACCGCGGCAGAGCTATGCAGGCACAATTGTGGAGCAATGCAAAATGCGTACCCTGGCCTAACTTCATGGGTGTACAAGAAAACACAGGGATTTACAAGGAGTTGTTCTCCCGGAACAGCCGGAAGCCTGCCGGCAGCAATATTCCGGAATTCTTCCTAAGAAGCCTTGAAAGCAGTGAA
>NW_012267385.1:335150-337356 GCF_000151885.1 Dipodomys ordii | reverse complement strand
AAGCAGATATACCCAGTCCGCTGGCAGTGTCCTACGGGGAGCAGCCTATCTGGCTGCCATACCTGAATGTTTGCAACCGCGGCAGAACTATGCAGGCGCAATTTTGCAGCAATGCAAACTGCATACCCTGGCCATACTTCACGGGTGTACAAGAAAGCATGGGGGATTTACAAGGAGATATTCACCCGGAACAGGCGGATACATGCCGGAAGCAAGATTCCGGAATACTACCTAAGAAGCCTTGAAAGCAGTGAAATGCTCCTATGTTGCAACAACTCAGAACCTCATTGTGAGTGTTCCTGCAGAGGTAATTCGGCTGAACAGAAACGTGGACTAATTAGATCCAGATGTAGGCAATGGACTAATTGGAGCCAGATGTAGGCAGTGTGGTCGCCTGCCATACAACTGGGCTGTAGTTCTACAAACTTTCACAGTGTGCCATAAGTAGAGGTTCAAATTACTGCTCCAGTTGAGTAGAGTGTAGCCCTCAAAGCTGGAATCAGTAGCACTCATGTGAGAAGAATGGGAAGCAGATATACCCATTGGGCTGGCAGTGTCCTACGGGGACCAGCCTACCTGGCTGCCACTCCTGATTGTTTGCAACCGCGGCAGAGCTATGCAGGCACAATTGTGCAGCAATTCAAACTGCTTACCCTGGCCAAACTTCACGGGTGTACAAGAAACCACGGGGGATTTACAATGAGATGGTCACCCTGAACAGCCGGAGGCCTGCTGGCAGCAAGTTTCCGGAATTCTTCCTAAGAAGCCTTGAAAGCAGTGAAACGCTCCTATGTTGCAATAACTCAGAAAATTATTCTGAGTGTTCCGGGCAGAGGTCATTCGGCGGAACACAACCCTGGACTAATTAGAGCCAGATGTAGTCAGTTCTGTCCATAGTGCTGGACGGAGAGTGGTTGCGTGCCAAACAACTTTCACAGAGTCCCATAAGTACAGGTTCAAATTACTGGTCGAGTTGAGTAGAGTGTAGTGGTCAAAGCTGGAATCAGTAGCACTCAGTTGAGAAGAACGGGAAACAGATACACACAGTCTGCTGGCAGTGTCTTACGGGGAGCAGCCTATCTGGCTGCCACGCATGAATGTTTACAAGCGCAGAAGAGCTATGCAGGCACAATTGTGCAGCAATAGAAACTGCGTACCCTGGCGAAACTTCCCGGGTGTACAAGAAACCACGGGGGATTTACAAGGAGTTGGCCACCCGGAACAGCCCGAGGCCTGCCGGCAGCAATATTCCGGAATTCTTCCTAAGAAGCCTTGAAAGCAGTGAAACGCTCCTATGTTGCAATAATTCAGATCATCATTCTGAGTGTTCTTGACGGAGGACATTCATCTGAGCACAGCGGTGGACTAATTAGAACAAGATGGAAGCAGTGGACTAATTAGAGCCAGATGTAGGCAGTGTGGTCACGTGCCAAACAACTGAGCTCTAGATCTCCAAACTTTCACAGAGTGCCGTAAGTAGAGGATCAGCTTACTGCTCCGGTGGAGTAGAGTGTAGCCATCAAAGCTGGAATCAGTAGCACTCAGGTGAGAAGAACGGGAAGCAGATATACCCAGTCAGCTGGCAATGTCCTACGTGGACCACCCTATCTGGCTGCCACCACTGAATGTTTAAAACCGCGGCAGAGCTATGCAGGCCCAATTGTGCAGCAATGCAAACTTCGTACCCTGGCCAAACTTCACGGGTCTACAAGAAACCACACGGGATTTACAAGAAGATGTTCACCCGGAACAGCCGGAGGCCTGCCGGCAGCAAGATTCCGGAATTCTTCCTAAGAATCCTTGAAAGCTGTGAAACGCGCCTATGTTGCAATAACTCAGAACCTCATTCTGAGTGTTCCCCGCAGAGGTCATTCAGCTATACACAACCGTGGACTAAGTAGGGCCAGATGTAGGCAGTGCTGTCCATAGTGCTGGATGGACATTGGTCGCATGACAAACAACTGAGCTCTAATTCTCCAAACTTTCACAGAGTGCCATAAGTAGAGGTTCAACTTATGGCTCCGGATGAGTAGAGTGTAGCCATCAAAGCCGGAATCAGTAGCACTCAGGTGAGAAGAACGGGAAGCAGATATACCGAGTCCTATGGCAGAGTTCTACGGGGACCAGCCTATCTGGCTGTCACGCCTGAATGTTTGCACCCGTGGCAGAGCTATGCAGGCCCAATTGTGCAGCAATGCAAACTGTG
>NW_012267385.1:332886-335000 GCF_000151885.1 Dipodomys ordii | reverse complement strand
CTACTATGTTGCAATAACTCAGAACCCCATTCTAGTGTTCCCGGCAGAGGTCATTCTGCTGAACACAACCGTGGACTAAGTAGAGCCAGATGTATGCAGTGCCGACCATAGTGCTGGAAGGATAGTGGTCGCGCGCCAAACACCAGAGCTCTAGTTCTCCAAATTTTCACAGAGTGCCATAAGTAGAGGTTCAACTTACTGCTCCGGTTGAGTAGAGTGTCGCCGTCAAAGCTGGAATCAGTAGCCCTCTGGTGAGAAGAACGGGAAGCAGATACACCCAGTCAGCTGGCAGTGTCGTTCGAAGACCAGCTTATTGGCTGCCACGCCTGAATGTTTGCAACCGCGGCAGAGTTATGCAGGCCCAATTGTACAGCAATGCAAACTGCGTACCCTGGCCAAATTTTACGGGTGTACAAGAAACCATGAGGGATTTACAAGGAGATGTTCACCCTGAACAGCCTGAGTCCTGCCAGGAGCAAGATTCCGGAATTCTTCCTAAGAAGCCTTGAAAGCAGTGAAATGCTCCTATATTGCAATAACTCAGAACCTCATTCTGAGTGTTCCCGGCAGAGGTCATTCGGCTGAACACAACCGTGGACTAATTAGAGTCAGATGCAACAGTGGATTAATTAGAGCCAGTTGTAAGCAGTGTGGTGGAGTGACAAACAACTGAGCTCTAGTTCTCCAAACTTTCATAGAGTTACATAAGTAGAGGTTCTGCTTACTGCTCCGGTTGAGTAGAGTTTAGTCATCAAAGCTGGAATAAGTAGCACTCAGGTGAGAAGAACGGGAAGCAGATATACCCAGTCCGCTGGCAATGTCCTACGTTGAACAGCCTATCTGGCTGCTATGCCTGAATGTTTGCAACCGCGGAAGGGCTATGCAGGCGCAATTGTGCAGCAATTCAAACTTCCTACCCTATGCAAACATTACGGGTGTACAGGAAACCATGCGGGATTTACAAGGAGATGTTTACCCCGAACAGCCTGAGGACTGCCGGCAGCAAGATTTCGGAATTCTTCCTAAGAAGAATTGAAAGCAGTGAAACGCTCCTATGTTGCAATAACTCAGAACATCATTCTGAGTGTTTCCCGCAGAGGTCATTCAGCTGAACACAACCGTGAACTAATTAGAGTCCAATGTAAGCAGTGGATTAATTAGAGCCAGATGTAGGCTGTGTGGTCGCATGAAAAACAACTGAGCTCTAGTTCTCCAAACATTCACAGAGTACCATAAGTAGAGGTTCACCTCACTGCTCCGGTTGAGTAGAGTGTAGCTGTCAAAGCTGGAATCAGGAGCACTTAGGTGAGAAGAATGGGAAGCAGATATACCCAGTCCACTGGCAGTGTCCTATGTGGACCAGCCTATCTGGCTGCCACGCCTGAATGTTTGCAACCACGGCACAGCTCTGCAGACGCAATTGGGCAGCAATGCTATCTGCTTAAACTGGCCAAACTTCACGGGTGTACAAGAAACCACAGGAGATTTACAAGGAGATATTCACCCCGAACAGCTGGAGGCCTGCAGAAGGCCAGATTCCGGAATTCTTCCTAAGAAGCCTTGAAAGCAGTGAAAAACTACTATGTTGCAATAACTCAGAACCTCATTCTAGTTTTCCCGGCAGAGATCATTCGGCTGAACACAACCGTGGACTAAGTAGAGCCAGATGCAGGCAGTGCCGTCCATAGTGCTGGATGGATAGTGGTCACATGACAAACAACTGAGCTCTAATTCTCCATACTTTCACAGAGTGCCATAAGTAGAAGTTCAACTTACTGCTCAGGTTGAGTAGACTGTTGCCGTCAAAGCTGGAATCAGTAGCCCTCTGGTGAAATGAAACCGAAGCAGATATACCCAGTCCGCTGGCAGTGCCCTACGGGGACCAGCCTATCTGGTTGCCACGCTTGAATGTTTGCAACTTCGGCAGAGCTCTGATGGCGCAATTGTGCAGCAATGCAAAATGTGTACCCTGGCCAAACATTACGGGTGTACAAGAAACCTTGGGGGATTTACAAGGAGATGTTCACCGGGAACAGCCGGAGGCCTGCCCGCAGCAAGATTCTGGAATTCTTCCTCAGAAGCCTGAAAAACATTGAAAAGCTCCTATGTTGCAA
>NW_012267385.1:329048-330863 GCF_000151885.1 Dipodomys ordii | reverse complement strand
TGAGTAGAGTGTAGCCGTCAAAGGTGGAATCAGTAGCCCTCAAGTGAGAAGAACGGGAAGCAGATATACCCAGTCAATGACAGTGTCTTATGGGAAACAGCCTGTCGGGCTGCCACGCCTGAATGTTTGCAACCTTGGCAGAGCTAAGCAGTAGCAATTGTGTAGCAATGCAAACTGTGTACCCTGGCCAAACATTACGGGTGTAGAAGAAACCACGGTGGATTTACAAGGAGATGTTCACCTGAACAGCCGGAGGCCTGCCGGCAGCAAGATTCCGGAATTCTTCCTAAGAAGCCTTGAAACCAGTGAAACGCTCCTATGTTGCAATAACTCAGAACCTCTTTCTGAGTGTTGCCCACAGAGGTCATTCAGCTGAACACAACCATTGACTAATTAGAGCCAGATGTAAACAGTGGATTAATTAGAGCCAGATGTAGTCAGTGTGTTTGCGTGCCAAATAACTGAGCTCTAGTTCTCCAAACTTTCACAGAGTGCCATAAGTAGAGTTTCAACTTACTGCTCCAGTTGAGTAGATTGTAGCCTTCAAATCTGGAATCAGTAGCACTCAGGTGAGAAGAATGGGAAGCAAATATACCCAGTGCGCTTGCAGTGTCCTAAGGGGACCAGCCTATCTGGCTGCCAGGCCTGAATGTTTGCAACCACGGCAGAGATGTGCAGGCCAAATTGTGCAGCAATAATAACTGCTTACCCTGGCCAAACATCCCGGGTGTACAAGAAACCACGGGGGATTTACAAGGAGTTGTTCACCCAAAACAGCCAGAGGCTTGCCTGCAGCAAGATTCCAGAATTCTTCCTAAGTAGCCGTGAAAGCAGTCAAACGCTCCTTTGTTGCAATAGCTCAGAACCTCATTCTGAGTGTTCCCGGCAGAGGTCATTCGGCTGAACACAACCGTGGACTGATTAGAGCCAGATGTAGGCAGTGCCGTCAATAGTGCTGGATGGACAGTGGTCGTGAGCCAAACAACTGAGCTCTAGTTCTCTAACCTTTCAAAAAGTGCCATAAGTAGAGGTTCAAATTACTGCTCCAGTTGAGTAGAGTGTAGCCGTCAAACTGGAATCAGTAGCACTCAGGTGAGAAGAACGGGAAGCAGATATAACCAGTCAGCTGGCAGTGTCCTACGGGGACCAGCCTACCTGGCTGCCACACCTGAATGTTTGCAACCCCGGCAGAGCTATGCAGGCCCAATTGTGCAGCAATGCAAACTGTGTACCCTGGCCTTACTTCACGGGTGTACGAGAAAACACAGGGGCTTTACAAGGAGATGATCACCCGGAACTGCCGGAGGACTGCAGGGGGCAAGGTTCCAGAATTCTTCCTAAGAAGCCTTGAAAGCAGTGAAACACTACTATGTTGCAATAACACAGAACCCCATTCTAGTGTTCCCGGCAAAGTTCATTCTGGTGAACACAACCGCGGATTAAGTAGAGCCAGATGTAGGCAGTGCCGACCATAGTGCTGGATGGATAGAAGTCGGGTGACAAACAACTGAGCTCTAGTTCCCCAAACTTTCACAGAGTGCCATAAGTAGAGGTTCAACTTACTGCTCCAGTTGAGTAGAGTGTCGCCGTGAAAGCTGGAATCAGTAGCCGCAGGTGAAATGAAACCGAAACAGATATACCCAGTCTGCTGGCAGTGTCCAACGGGGACCAGCCTATCCGGTTGCCACGCCTGAATGTTTGCAATTTCAGCAGAGCTCTGAAGGCGCAATTGTGCAGTAATGCAAAATGTGTACCCTGGCCAAACTTTACGGGTGTACAAGAAACCACCGGGGATATAAAAGGAGATGTTCACCC
>NW_012267385.1:326824-327779 GCF_000151885.1 Dipodomys ordii | reverse complement strand
CAGCAAGATTCCGGAATTCTTCCTAAGAAGCCTTGAAAGCAGTGAAACGCTCCTATGTTGCAATAACTCAGAACCTCATTCTGAGTGTTCCCCGCTGAGGTCATTCAGCTGAACACAACCCTGGACTAAGTAGAGCCAGATGTAGGCAGTGCCGTCCATAGTGATGGTTGGACAGTGGTCGCATGCCAAACAACTGAACTCTAGTTCTCCAAACTTTCATAGAGTGCCATAAGTTGAGTTTTAACTTACTGCTCCGGTTGAGTAGAGTGTAGCCGTCAAAGCTGGAATCAGTAGTACTCAGGTGAGAAGAACGGGAAGCAGATATATGCAGTGGGCTGGCAGTGCCCTTCGGGGACCAGCTTATCTGGGTGCCATGCCTGAATGTTTGCAACCGGGGCAGAGCTCTGCAGGCGCAATTGTGCAGCAATGCAAACTGCGTACCCTGGCCTTACTTAGCGGTTGTACAAGAAACGATGGGGGATTTACAAGGAGATGTCCACCCGCAACAGCCAGAGGCCTGTGGGCAGCAAGATTACGGAATTCTTCCTAAGAAGCCTTGAAAGCAATGAAACACTCCTGTGTTGCAATAACTCAGAACCTCATTCTGAGTGTTCCCGGCAGCGGTCATTCAGCTGAACACAACCGTGGACAAATTAGAGCAAGATGGAAGCAGTGGACTAATTAGAGCCAGATGTAGGCCTTGTGGTCGCGTGCCAAACAACTGAGCTCTAGTTCTCCAAACTTTCACAGAGTGCCATAAGTAGTGGTTCCGTTTATTGCTCCAGTTGTGTAGAGTAGCCGTCAAAGCTGGAATCAGTAGCCCTCAGGTGAAAAGAAAAGGAAGCAGATATACCCAGTCCTCTGGCAGTGTCCAACGGGGACCAGCCTATCTGGTGGCCCCGCCTGAATGTTTGCAACATCGGCAGAGCTCTGCAGGCGCAATTGTGCAGCAATG
>NW_012267385.1:321540-323600 GCF_000151885.1 Dipodomys ordii | reverse complement strand
AGTACAGGTTCAGATTACTGCTCTTGTTGAATACAGTGTAGCCGTCAAAGCTGGAATCAGTAGCCCTCTGGTGAGAAGAACGGGAAGCAGATATACCCAGTCAGCTGGCAGTATCCTACGAAGACCAGCCTATCTCGCTGCCATGCCTGAATGTTTGCAACCGGGGCAGATCTATGCAGGCGCAATTGTGCAGCAATGCAAACTGCGTATTCAGGCCAAACTTCACGGGTGTGCAAGAAACCACGGGGGATTTAGAAGCAGATGTTCACCAGAAACAGCCAGAGTCCTGCGGGAATTAAGATCCGGAAATCTTCCTAAGAAGCCTTGAAAGCAGTGAAACGCTCCTATGTTGCAGTAAATCACAACCTCATTCTGAATGTTCCCGCCAGAGGTCATTCGGCTGAAAACAACCGTAGACTAATTAGAGCCAGATGTAGGGAGTGAAGTCAATAGTGCTGGATGTACAGTGGTCGCATGCGAAACAGCTGAGCTCTAGTTCTCCAAACTTTCACAGAGTGCCATAAGTAGAGTTTCAACTTACTGCTCCAATTGAGTAGAGTGTAGCCATCAAAGCTGGAATTAGTAGCCCTCAGGTGAGAAAAACGGGAAGCAGATAAAACCAGTCATCTGGCAGAGTCCTACGGGGACCAGCCTAACTGGCTGCCATGCCTGAATGTTTGCAACCGCGGCAGAACGATGCAGGCACAATTGTGCAGTAATGCAAACTCCGTACCCTGGCCAAACTTTACGGGTGTACAAGAAACCACGGGAGATTAACAAGGAGATGTTCACCCGGAACAGCCGGAGCCCTGCCGGCAGCAAGATTCCGGAATTCTTCCCAAGAAGCCTGGAAAACAGTGAAAAGCTCCTATGTTGCACAAACTCAGAACATCATTCTGAGTGTTCCTGGCAGAGGTCATTCGGCTGAACACAACCGTGGACTAATTAGGGCCAGATGTAGGCAGTGGACTAATTAGAGCCAGGTGTAGGCAATGTGGTCGCCTGCCAAACAACTGAGCTCTAGTTCTTCAAACTTTCACCGAGTGCCATAAGTAGAGGATCAACTTACTGGTCCGGTTGAGTAGAGTGTAGCTGTTAAAGGTGGAATCAGTAGCCTTCAAGTGAGAAGAACGGGAAGCAGATATACCCAGTCAATAACAGTGTCTTATGGGAACCAGCTTGTCTGGCTGCCACGCCTGAATGTTTGCAACCGAGGCAGAGCTATGCAGTAGCAATTGTGTAGCAATGCAAACTGTGTACCCTGGCCAAACTTCACTGCTGTACAAGAAACCACGGTGGATTTGCAAGGAGATGTTCACCCGGAACAGCCGGAGGCTTTCCGGCAGCAAGATTTAGGAATTCTTCCTAAGGAGCCTTGAAAGTAGTGAAACCCTCCGATGTTGCAATAACTCAGAACCTCATTCTGAGTGTTCCCAGCAGAAGTCATTTGGCTGAACACAACCATGTTCTAATTAGAGCCAGATGTAGGCAGTAGACTAATTAGAGCCAGGTGAAGGCAGTGTGGTCCCGTGCCAAACTACTGAGTTCTAATTCTCCAAACTGTCACAGAGTGCCATAAGTAGAGGTTCAACTTACTGCTCCGGTTGAGTAGAGTGTAGCCGTCAAAGCTGGAATCTCTAGCCCTCAGGTGAGAAGAACGGGAGGCAGATATACCCAGTCCACTGGCAGTGTCCTACGGGGACAAGCCAATCTGGCAGCCTCTCCTGAATATTTGCAACTGCGGCACAAGTATGCAGGCGCAATTGTGCAGCAATTCAAAATGCATACCCTGGCCAAACTTCCCGGATGTACAAGAAACCACGCAGGATTTACAAGGAGATGTTCACCCTGAACAGACTGAGGCCTGCAGGCAGCAAGATTCCGGAATTCTTCCTAAGAAGCCTTGAAAGCAGTGAAACACTCCTATGTTGCAATAACTCAGAACCTCATTCTGAGTGTTTCCCGCAGAGGTCATTCAGATGAACACAACCATGGACTAATTAGAGCCAGATGTAAGTAGTGGATTATTTAGAGTCAGATGTAGGCAATGTGGTCGCGTG
>NW_012267385.1:314893-321171 GCF_000151885.1 Dipodomys ordii | reverse complement strand
AGGCTTACCGGCAGCAAGATTCCGGAATTCTTCCTAAGAAGCCTTGAAAGCAGTGAAACGCTCCTATTTTGCAATAACTCAGAACCTCATTCTGAGTGTTCCCGGCAGAGGTCATTCGGTTAAACACAACCGTGGACTAATTAGGGCCAGATGTAGGCCGTGGACTAATTAGAGCCAGGTGTAGGCAGTGTGGTCCATGGCAAACAACTGAGCTCTAGTTCTCCAAACTTTCACAGAGTGCCATAAGTAGAGGATCAACTTACTGCTCCGGTTGAGTAGAGTGTAGCCATAAAAGCTGGAAACAGTAGCACTCACGTGAGAAGAACGGGAAGCAGATATACCCAGTGTGCTGGCAGTGTCCTATTGGGACCAGCCTACCTGGCTGCCACGCTTGAATGTTTGCCACCGTGACAGAGGTATGCAGGCGCAATTGTGCAGCAATACAAACTGCGCACCCTGTCCAAATTTCACGGGTGTACAAGAAACCAAGGGGGATTTTAAAGGAGATGTTCTTGTGGAACAGCCAGAGGCCTTTCGGCAGCAAGATTTCGGAATTCTTTCTAAGAAGGCTTGAAAGCAGTGAAACGCTCATGTGTTGCCAAAACTCAGAACCTCATTCTGAGTGTTCCCGGCAGAGGTCATTCGGCTGAACACAACCGTGGACTAATTAGAGCCAGATGTACGCAATGCCGTCAATAGTGCTGGATGGACAGTGGTCGCATGCCAAACAACTGAGCTGTAGTTCTCTAACCTTTCAAAAAGTGCCATCAGTAGAGGTTCAAATTACTGCTCCAGTTGAGTAGAGTGTAGCCGTCAAAGGTGGAATCAGTAGCCCTCAAGTGAGAAGAACGGGAAGCAGATATACCCAGTCCGCTGGCACTGTCCTACGGGGACGAGCCTACCTGGCTGCCACGCCAGAATGTTTCCAACCACGGCAGAGCTATGCAGGCGCAATTGTGCAGCAATGCAAACTGCGTACCCTGGCCAAACTTCACGGGTGTACCAGAAACCACGGGGGATTTACAAGATGTTCACCCGCAACAGCCGGAGGCCTGACGGCAGCAATATTTCGGAATTCTTCCTAAGAAGCCATGAAAACAGTGAAACGCTCCTATGTTGCTATAACTCAGAACCTCATTCTGAGTGTTCCCGTCAGAGGTCATTTGGCTGAACACAACCGTGCTCTAATTAGACCCAGATGTAGGCAGTAGACTAATTAGAGCCAGATGTTGGCATTGTGGTCACGTGACAAACAATTGAGCTCTAGTTCTCCAAACTTTCAGAGAGTGCCATAAGTACAGGTTCAGAATACTGCTCTGGTTGAATAGAGTGTAGGCGTCAAAGCTGGAATCAGTATCCCTCTGGTGAGAAGAACGGGAAGCAGATATACCCAGTGAGCTGGCAGGGTCCTAGGGACATCAGCCTATCTGGATACCACGCCTGAATGTTTGCAACCGCACCAGAGCTAAGCAGGCCCAATTGTACAGCAATGCAAACTGTGTGCCCTGGTCAATCTTGCTGGGTGTACAAGACACCACAGGGGCTTTACAAGGAGATGTTCACCCGGAACATGCTCAGGCCTGCCAGCAGCAAGATTCCGGAATTCTTCCTAAGAAGCCTTGAAAGCAGTGAAACGCTCCTATGTTGCAATAACTCAGAACCTCATTCTGAGTGTTCCCGGCAGAGGTCATTCGGCTGAACACAACCTGGACTAATTAGAGCCAGATGTAGGCAGTGTGGTCGCGTGCCAAAGAACTGAGCTCTAGTTCTCCAAACTTTCACAGAGTGTTATAAGTAGAGGTTCAACTTACTGCTCCGGTTGAGTAGAGTGTAGCCATAAAAGCTGGAAACAGTAGCACTCAGGTTAGAAGAACGGGAAGCAGATATACCCAGTGGGCTGGCAATGTCCTACGTGGACCAGCCTATCTGGCTGCCACGCCTGAATGTTTGCAACTGCGGCAGAGCTTTGCAGGCGCAATTGTGCAGCAATGCAAACTTCGTTCCCTGTCCAAATATTACGGGTGTACAAGAAACCACGCGGGATTTACAAGGAGATGTTCACCCGGAACAGCCGGAGTCCTTCTGGCAGCAAGATTCCAGAATTCTTCCTAAGAGGCCTTGAAAGCAGTGAAACGCTCCTATGTTGCAATAACTCAGAATGTCATTCTGAGTGTTCCCCGCAGAGCTCATGCACCTGAACACAACCGTGTACTAATTAAATCCTGATGTAAGCAGTGGATTAATTAGAGCCAGATGTAGGCAGTGTGGTCGCATGCCAAACAACTGATTTCTAGTTCTCCAAACTTTCACAGAGTGCCATAGTAGAGGTTCCATTTACTGCTCTGGTTGAGTAGAGTGTAGCCATCAAAGCTGGAATCAGTAACCCTCAGGTGAAATGAAACCAAAGCAGATATACCGAGTGCGCTGGCAGTGTCCAACCGGGACCAGCCTATCTGGCTGCCACCCCTGAATGTTTGCAACCTCGGCAGAGCTATGCAGGCACAATTGTGCAGCAATGCAAACTGCGTACCCTGGACAAACTTCACGGGTGTACAAGAAACCAAGGGGGATTTACAAGGAGATATTCACCCTGAACAACCGGAGGCCTGCAGGAGGCAAGTTTCCGGAATTGTTCCTAAGAAGCCTTGAAAGCAGTGAAACGCTCCTATTTTGCAATAACTCAGAAACTCATTCTAGTGTTCCCGGCAGAGGTCATTCCGATGAACACAACCGTGGACTAAGTAGAGCCAGATGTAGGCAGTGCCATCCATAGAGCTGAATGGATAGTGGTCGCGTGACAAACAACTGAGCTGTAGTTATCCAAACTTTCACAGATTGCCGTAAGTATAGGTTCAACTTACTGCTCCAGTTGAGTAGAGTGTCGCCGTGAAAGCTGGAATCAGGAGCCCTCTGGTGAGAAGAACGGGAAGCAGATACATGCAGTGGGCTGGCAGTGCCCTTCGGGGACCAGCTTATCTGGGTGCCACGCCTGAATGTTAGCGACCGCGGCAGAGCTATGCAGGCGCAATTGTACAGCAATGCAAACTGCGTACCCTGGCCAAACTTTACGGGTGTACAAGAAACAACGCAGAATTAAAAGGAGATGTTCACCCTGAACAGCCTGAGGCCTGCCGGCAGCAAGATTCCGGAATTCTTCCTAACAATTCTTGAAAGCAGTGAAACGCTCCTATGTTGCAATAACTCAGAACCTCATTCTGAGTGTTGCCCACAGAGGTCATTCAGCTGAACCTAACCATGGACTAATTAGAGCCAGATGTAAGGAGTGGATTAATTAGAGCCAGATGTAGGCAGTGTGTTTGCGTGCCAAATAACTCAGCTCTAGTTCTCCAAACTTTCACAGAGTGCCATAAGTAGAGGTTCAACTTGCTGCTCCAGTTGAGTAGAGTGTAGCCGTCAAAGCTGGAATCAGTAGCACTCAGGTGAGAAGAATGGGAAGCAGACATACCCAGTGCGCTGGCAGTGTCCTACGGGGACCAGCCTATCTGGCTACCTCGCCTGAATGTTTGCAACCACGGCAGAGCAATGCAGGGGCAATTTTGCTGCAATGCTAACTGCTTTTCCTGGCCAAACTTCACGGGTAGACAAGAAACCAGGGGTATTTACAAGGAGTTGTTCTCCCAGAACAGCCAGAGGCTTGCCGGCAGCAAGATTCCAGAATTCTTCCTAAGAAGCCGTGAAATCAGTGAAACGTTCCTATGTTGCAATAACTCAGAACCTCATTATGAGTGTTCTGGCTGAGGTAATTCGGCTGAACACAACCGTGGACTAATTAGAGCCAGATTTAACCAGTGGACTAATTAGAGCCAGGTGTAGGCAGTGTGGTCGTGTGACAAACAACTAAGCTGTAGTTCTGCAAACTTTCACAGAGTTCCATAAGTAGAGTTTCAACTTACTGTTCCGGTTGAGTAGAGTGTAGCCATCAAAGCTGGATTCAGTAGCACTCAGGTGAGAAGAACGGGAAGCAGATATACCCAGTGCCCTGGCAGTGTCCTACGGGGACCAGCCTATCTGGCTGCCACGCTTGAATGTTTGCAACCATGGCAGATCTATTCAGGTCCAATTGTGCAGCAATGCAAACTTCTTACCCTGGCCAAACAACACAGGTGTACTAGACACCACACTGGATTTTACCCAGAACAGCCGGAGGCCAGCTGGCAGCAAGGTTCCAGAATTCTTCCTATGAAGCTTTGAAAGCAGTGAAACGCTCCTATGTTGCAATAACTCAGAACCTCATTCTGAGTGTTGCCCGCAAAGGTCATTCAGCTGAACACAACCATGGACTAATTAGAGCCAGATGTAGGCAGTGTGGTCGCGTGACAAACAACTGAGCTCTAGTTCTCCACCCTTTCACAGAGTGCCATAAGTAGAGGTTCAACTTACTGCTCCAGTTTAGTAGAGTGTAGCCATAAAAGCTGGAAACAGTAGCAGTCAGGTGAGAAGAAGGGGAAGCAGATATACCCAGTCAGCTGGCTGTGTCCTACGGGGACAAGCCTACCTGGCTGCCACGCCTGAATGTTTGCAACTGCCACAGAGCTATGCAGGCGCAATTGTGCAGCAATGAAAACGTCGTACCCTGGCCAAAGTTTACGGGTGTACAAGAAACCACGCGGGATTTACAAGGAGATGTTCACCAGGAACAGCCGGAGGCCTTCTGGCAGCAAGATTCCAGAATTCTTCCTAAAAAGCCTTGAAAGCAGTGAAAAGCTCCTATGTTGCAATAACTCAGAACGTCATTCTGAGTGTTCACCGCAGAGGACATTCACCTGAACACAACCGTGTACTAATTAAAGCCTGATGTAAGCAGTGCATTAATTAGAGCCAGGTGTAGGCAGTGTGGTCGCGTGCCAAACAACTGAGCTCTAGTTCTCAAAACTTTCACAGAGTGCCAAAAATAGAGGTTCCGTTTACTGCTCCAGTTGAGTAGAGTGTAGCCATCAAAGCTGGAATCAGTAGCCCTCAGGTGAAAAGAAACGGAAGCAAATATACCCAGTCCGCTTGCAAAGTCCAACGGGGACCAGCCTATCTGGCTGCCACGCCTGAATGTTTGCAAACTCGGCAGAGCTCTGAAGGCGCAATTGTGCAGCAATGCAAACTGTGTACCCTGGACAACCTTCAATGGTGTTCAAGAAACCACGGGGGATTTACAAGGAGATGTTCTCCCAGTAAAGCCGGAAGCCTGGGGCAGCAAGATTCCGGAATCTTCCTAAGAAGCCTTGAAAGCAGTGAAACGCTCCTATGTTGCAATAACTCAGAACCTCATTCTGAGTGTTCCGGCAGAGGTCATTCGGCTGAACACAACCGTGGACTTATTAGAGCCAGATGTAAGCAGTGCCGTCCATAGTGCCGGATATCTGGCTGCCACGCCTGAATGTTTGCAACCGCGGCAGAGCTATGCAGGCGCAGTGGGGTCGCGTGCCAAACAACTGAGCTCTAGTTCTCCAAACTTTCACAGACTGCCATAAATAGAGGTTCAACTTACTGCTCCGGTTGAGTAGAGTGTAGCCTTCAAAGCTGGAATCAGTAGCACTCAGGTGAGAGGATCGAAAAGCAGATATACCCAGTCCGCTGGCAGTGTCCTACGGGGACCAGCCTATCTGGCTGCCACGCCTGAATGTTTGCAACCGCGGCAGAGCTATGCAGGCCCAATGGTGCAGCAATGCAGGTGTACAAGAAACCACGGGGGATTTACAAGGAGATGTTCACCCGGAACAGCCGGAGTCCTTCCGGCAGCAAGATTCTCCCGGCAGAGGTCATTCGGCTGAACACAACCGTGGACTAATTAGAGCCAGATGTAAGCAGTGAGTTAATTAGAGCCAGATGTAGGCAGTGGGGTCGCGTGCCAAACAACTGAGCTCTAGTTCTCCAAAATTTTCACAGAGTGACATAAGTAGAGGTTCAACTTACTGCTCCGGTTGAGTACAGTGCTACACTTCAAAGCTGGAATCAGTAGCACTCAGGTGAGAGGAACGAGAAGCAGATATACCCAGTCCCCTGGCAGTGTCCTACGGGGACCAGCCTATCTGGCTGCCACGCCTGAATGTTTGCAAACTCAGCAGAGCTCTGAAGGCGCAATTGTGCAGCAATGAAAACTGCATACCCTGGACAAACTTCACGGGTGTACACGAAACCAAGCGGGATTTACAGGGAGATGATCACAATGAACAGCCTGAGGCCTGCTGGCAGCAAGTCTCCGGAATTCTTCCTAAGAAGCCTTGAAAGCAGTGAAACGCTCCTATGTTGCAATAACTCAGAACCTC
>NW_012267385.1:313714-314843 GCF_000151885.1 Dipodomys ordii | reverse complement strand
GCTCCTATGTTGCAATAACTCAGAACCTCATTCTGAGTGTTCCCGGCAGAGGTCATTCGCTGGAACACAACCCTGGAATTATTAGAGCCAGATGTAGTCAGTTCTGTCCATAGTGCTGGATGGAGAGTGGTTGCGTGCCAAACAACTGAGCTACAGGTCTCCAAACTGTCACAGAGTGCCCTAAGTAGTGGTACAACTTACTGGTCCGTTTGAGTAGAGTGTAGTGTTCAATGCTGGAATCAGTAGCACTCAGTTGAGAAGAACGGGAAGCAGATATACACAGTCCGTTGGCAGTTTCCTTCGGGGACCAGCTTCTCTGGCTGCCACGCCTGAATGTTTGCAACCGAGACAGAGCTATGCAGGCGCAATTGGGCAGCAATGCAAACTGCTTATCCTGGCCAAACTTCATGGGTGTACAAGAAACCACGGGGGATTCACAAGGACATGTCCATCCGGAACAGCCGGAGGCCTGCTGGCAGCAAGATTCCGGAATTCTTCCTAAGAAGCCTTAAAAAGAGTGAAACGCTCCTATGTTGCAATAACTCAGAAACTCATTCTGAGTGTGTTCCCGGCAGAGGTCATTTGGCTGAACACAACCGTGGACTAATTAGAGCCAGATGTAGGCAGTGCCGTCCATAGTGCTGGATGGACAGTGGTCGCGTGGCAAACAACACAACCGTGGACTAATTAGAGCCAGATGTAGGCAGTGCCGTCCATTGTGATGGATGGACACTGGTCGTGTGCCAAACAACTGAGCTCTAGTTTTCCAAACTTTCACAGAGTGCCATAAGTAGAGGTTCAACTTACTGCTCCTGTTGAGTAGAATGCAGCCGTCAAAGCTGGATTCACTAGCGCAAAGTTGAGAAGAATGGGAAGCAAATATACCCAGTCCGCTTACAGTGAACTATGGGGACCAGCTTATCTGGCTTCCACGCCTGAATGTTTGCTAAGGCGGCAGAGCTATGCAGGCACAATTGTGCAGCAATACAAACTGCCTACCCTGGCCAAACTTCACGGGTTTACAACAAACCATGGAGGACTTACAAGGAGATGTTCAGTTGGAACAGCCAGAGGCCTACCGGCACAAAGATTCCGGAATTCTTCCTAAGAAGCCTTGAAAGCAGTGAAA
>NW_012267385.1:313057-313664 GCF_000151885.1 Dipodomys ordii | reverse complement strand
CCGGAATTCTTCCTAAGAAGCCTTGAAAGCAGTGAAAAGCTCCTTTGTTGCAATAACTTAGAACCTCCTTCTGAGTGTTCCTGGCAGAGGTCATTTGGTTGAACACAACCAAGGACTAATTAGAGCCAGATGTAGGCAGTATATAAATTAGAGCCAGATGTAGGCAGTGTGGTCGCGCGACAAACAACTGAGCTCTAGTTCTCCAAACATGCACAGAGTGCCATAAGTACATGTTCAACTTACTGCTGCGGTTGAGTAGAGTGTAGCCGTCAAAGCTGGAATCAGTAGCTCGCATGTGAGAAGAACAGAAAGCAGATATACCCAGTCCGCTGGCAGTGTCCTATGGGGACCAGCCTATCTGGCTGCCACGCCTGAATGTTTGCAACCGCATCAGAGCTATGCAGGCACAGATGTGCAGCAATGTAAACTGCATACCCAGGCCAAACTTCACGGGTGTACCACAAACCACGGGGGATTTACAAGGAGATGTTCACCCGGAACAGACTGAGGAGTGCTGGCAGCAAGATTCCGGAATTCTTCCTAAGAAGCCTTGAAAGCAGTGAAACGCTCCTATGTTGCAATAACTCAGAACCTCATTCTGAGTGTT
>NW_012267385.1:312350-313007 GCF_000151885.1 Dipodomys ordii | reverse complement strand
GGCAGTGTCCTATGGGGAACAGCATATCTGGCTGCCACGCCTGAATATTTGCAAGCTCAGCAGAGTTATGCAGGCACAATTATACAGCAATGCAAACTGCAAACCCTGGCCAAACCTCACGGGTGTACATGAAACCACGGGGGATTTACAAGGAGATGTTCACCCTGAACAACCGGAGGACTGCCGGCCTCAAGATTTAGGAATTCTTCCTAAGAAGCCATGAAAACAGTGAAAGCTCCTATGTTGCAATAACTCAGAACCTCATTCTGAGTGTGACCAGCAAAGGTCATTCGGCTGAACACAACCATGGACTTATTAGTGCAAGATGTAGGCATTGAGGTCCATATTGCTGTTTGGACTGTGGTCCCGTGCCAAACAACTGAGCTCTAGTTCTACAAACTTTCACAGAGTGCCATAAATAGAGGTTCAACTTACTGATCCGGTTGAGTAGAGAGTAGCTGTCAAAGTTGGATTCAGTAGCACTCAGGTGATAAGAATGGGTAGCAGATATACTCAGTCCGTTGCCAGTGTCCTACGGGGACCATTCTATCTAGCGGCCACACCTGAATGTTTGCAAAAGCGGCAGAGCTATGCAGGCGTAATTTGCAGCAATGCAAACTGCGTAACCTGGCCAAACTTCACGGGTGTGCAAGAAAC
>NW_012267385.1:311366-311724 GCF_000151885.1 Dipodomys ordii | reverse complement strand
TTCAACTTCCTGCTCCTGTTGAGTAGAGTGTAGCCGTCAAAGCTGAAATCAGTAGCACTCAGGTGAGAAGAACGGGTAGCAGATATTCTCAGTCCGCTGGCAGTGTCCTCGGGGACCGGCCTGTCTACCTGCAACGTCTGAAAATTTGCAACCGCGGCAAAGTTATGCAGTCCCAATTGGGCAGCAATGCAAACTGCGTAACCTGGCCAAAATTCACGGGTGTACATGAAACCCCGGGGGATTTACAAGATGTTCACTCGGAACAACCCGGGGCCTGCTGGAAGCAACATTCCGGAAATCTTCCTAAAAAACCTTGAAATCAGTGAAACGCTCCTATGTTGCAATAACTCAGAACCTC
>NW_012267385.1:308474-311316 GCF_000151885.1 Dipodomys ordii | reverse complement strand
GCAATAACTCAGAACCTCATTCTGAGTGTTCCCGGCAGAGGTCATTCGACTGAACACAACCGTGGACTAATTAGAGCCAGATTAGGCACTTCTGTCCATAGTGCTTGATGGAGAGTGGTCCTGTGCCAAGCAACTGAGCTCTAGTTCTCCAAACTGTCTCAGAGTGCCTTAAGTAGAGGTACAACTTACCGCTCCGGTTGAGTAGAGTGTAGCTGTCAATGCTGGAATCAGTAGCACTCAGGGAGAAGAACGGGTAGCAGATATACCCAGTCTGCTGTCATTGTCCTAGGAGGACCAGCCTATCTGGCTGCCACGCCTGAATATTTGCAATTTTGCAGAGCTATGCAGGCCCAATTGTGCAGCAGTGCAAACTTCGTAACCTGGCTAAAGTTCACGGGTGTACAAGAAACCACAGGGGATTTACAAGATGTTCACTCGGAACAACCCGGGGACTGCTGGAAGATCATTCCAGAATTCTTCCTAAGAAGCCTTGAAAGCAGTGAAACGCTCCTATGTTGCAACAACTCAGGACCTCATTCTGAGTGTTCCCGGCAGAGGTCATTGGGCTGAACACAAACGTGGACTAATTAGAGCCAGGTGTAGGCAGTGGACTAATTAGAGCCAGATGTTGTCAGTGTGGTCGCGTGACAAACAACTGAGCTCTAGTTCTCCAAACTTTCACAGAGTGCCATAAGTAGAGGATCAACTTACTGCTCCGGTTGAGTAGAGTGTAGCCGTCAAAGCTGGAATCACTAGCACTCAGGTGAGAAGAATGGGAAGCAGATATACCCAGTCCACTGGCAATGTCCTACCGGGACCAACCTACCTGGCTGCCACGCCTGAATGTTCGCAACCGCAGCAGAGCTACGCAGGCCCAATTGTGCAGCAATGCAAACTGCATAATCTGGCCAAACTTCACGGTTTTCAAGAAACCACGGGTGATTTACAAGGAGATGTTCACCCGGAACAGCTGGAGGCCTGCCAGGCGAAAGTTTCCGGAATTCTCCCTAAGAAGCCTTGAAAGAAGTGAAACACTCCTATGTTGCAATAATTCAGAACCTCATTCTGAGTGTTCCCCTCAGAGGTCATTAGGCTGAACACAACCCTGGACAAATTAGAGCCAGATATAGGCAGTGTGGTCGCGTGGCAAACAACTGAGCTCTAGTTCTCCAAACTTTCACAGAGTGCCATAAGTAGAGGTTCAACTTACTGCTCCGGTTGAGTAGAGTGTAGCCGTCAAAGCTGGAATCAGTAGCACTCATGGTCGCGTGGCAAACAACTGAGCTCTAGTTCTCCAAACTTTCACAGAGTGCCATAAGTAGAGGTTCAACTTACTGGTCCGGTTGAGTAGAGTGTAGCCGTCAAAGGTGGAATCAGTAGCCTTCAGGTGAGAAGAACGGGAAGCAGATATACCCAGTCCGCTGGCAGTGTCCTACGGGGACCAGCCTATCTGGCTGCCATGCCTGAATGTTTACAACAGAGGCAGAGCTATGCAGGCCCAATTGGGCAGCAATGCAAACTGTTTACCCTGGCCAAACTTCACGGGTGTCAAGGAAACCATGGGGGATTCACAAGGAGATGTTCACCCGGAACAGCCAGAGGCCTGCCGGCAGCAAGATTCTGGAATTCTTTCTAAGAATCCTGGAAAGCAGTGAAACGGTCCTATGTTGCAATAACTCAGAACCTCATTCTGAGTGTTCCTGGCAGACGTCATTCGGCTGAACACAACCGTGGACTAATTAGAGCAAGTTGTAGGCAGTGCCGTCCATAGTGCTGTTTGGACAGTGGTCGCGTGCCAAACAACTGAGCTCTAGTTCTCCAAACTTTCACAGAGTCCCATAAGTAGAGGTTCCAGTTACTGCTCCCGTTGAGTAGAGTGTAGCCGTCAAAGCTGGAATCAGTAGCACTCAGGTGAGAAGAACGGGTTGCAGTTTTACCCAGTCCGCTGTCTGTGTCCTATGGGGACCAGCCTATCTGGCTGCCACGCCTGAATATTTGCAACCGCGGCAGAGCTATGCAGGTACAATTGTGCAGCATTGCAAACTGGGTAACCTGGCCAAACTTCACCGGTGTACAGGAAACCACCGGGGATTTACAATATGTTCACTTGGAACAGCCCGGGGCTTGCCGGAATCAACATTCCGGAATTGTTCCTAAGAAGCCTTGAAAGCAGTGAAACGCTCCTATTTTGCAATAACTCAGAAACTCATTCTGAGTGTTCCTGGCAGAGGTCATTCAGCTGAACACAACTGTGGACTAATTAGAGCCAGATATAGGCCGTGCCGTCCATACAGCTGGATGGACAGTGGTCGCCTGCCAAACAACTGAGCTCTAGTTCTCCAAACTTTCACAGAGTGTCATAAGTATAGCTTCAACTTACTGCTCTGGTTGAGTAGAGTGTAGAAGTCAAAGCTGGAATCAGTAGCACTCAGGTGAGAAGAACGTGAAGCAGATATACCCAGTCAGCTGGCAGTGTCCTACCGGGACCAGCCTTCCTGGCTGCCCAGACTGAATGTTTGCAACCGCGGCAGAGCTATGCAGGCCCAATTGTGCAGCAATGCAAACTGCATAACCTGGCCAAACTTCACGGCTGTACAAGAAAACACGGGAGATTTACAAGGAGATGTTCACCCGGAACATCCGGACGTCTGCCGGCACAAGATTTCGGAATTCTGGGGGAGGCGACAAGATGGCGGAGGAGAAGTTGGAATCTGAACAAGCTCTCGCATAGAAAGCAGTTTTAGAGTTCCAGTGAACAGTCCTAAGCCAGAGAAACACACCAAGTGTGCCATCACAGGACAGAGAGTTAGACAATTGAGAGAAAGCCAAGGCAAGAATACAC
>NW_012267385.1:307930-308424 GCF_000151885.1 Dipodomys ordii | reverse complement strand
TGTTGCAATAACTCAGAACCTCATTCTGAGTGTTCCCGGGAGAGGTCATTCGACTGAACACAACCGTGGACTAATTAGAGCCAGATTAGGCAGTTCTGTCCATAGTGCTGGATGCAGAGTGGTTGTGTGCCAAACAACTGAGCTCTAGTTTTCCAAATTTTCACATAGTCCCATAAGGAGAGGCTCAAATTACTGCTCCAGTTGAGTAGAGTGTAGCTTTCAATGCTGGAATCAGTAGCACTCAGGGAGAAGAACGGGTAGCAGATATACCCAGTCTGCTGTCAGTGTCCTAGGAGGACCAGCCTATCTGGCTGCCACGCCTGAATATTTGCAACTTTGCAGAGCCCTGCAGGCCCAATTGTGCAGCAATGCAAACTTCGTAACCTGGCTAAAGTTCACGGGTGTACAAGAAACCACGGGGGATTTACAAGATGTTCACTCGGAACAACCCGGGGCCTGCTGGAAGATCATTCCGGAATTCTTCCTAAGAAGCC
>NW_012267385.1:306466-306774 GCF_000151885.1 Dipodomys ordii | reverse complement strand
TCCAGTGAACAGTCCTAAGCCAGAGAAACACACCAAGTGTGCCATCACAGGACAGAGAGTTAGACAATTGAGAGAAAGCCAAGGCAAGAATACACGTCTGTCACCAGCCAGCCGCCGCCGGTGGCGGCGGCGGCGGCGGCAGGGTCGTGGTGGAGACCGCAGCCGGGCTATACCTGAGCGCTGAGAGTCCAGGACGAAGGAGCCAGATGCAGCGGGCAAGCGGATTCTATTCAACACCAGCAAGAACCGACAAGGAGCAGACAGCTTCATCCTGCAGTTTGCAGACCAGAGACGACCCAGGATCCAAG
>NW_012267385.1:299790-300132 GCF_000151885.1 Dipodomys ordii | reverse complement strand
CTGGCAGTGTCCAATGGGGACCAGCCTATCTGGCTGCGACGCCTGAATGTTTGCAAACTCGGCAGAGCTCTGCAGGCGCAATTGTGCAGCAATGCAAAATGTGTACCTTGGCCAAATTTTATGGGTGTACAAGAAACCAGGGGGGATTTAAAAGGAGATGTTCACCCGGAACAGCCGTAGGCCTTCTGGCATCAAGATTCCGGAATTCTTACTAAGAAGCCTTGAAAGCAGTGAAACACACCTATGTTGCAATAACTCAGGACCTCATTCTGAGTGTTCCCGGCAGAGGTCATTCAGCTGAACACAACCGTGGACTAAGTAGAGAAAGATGGAAGCAGTGGA
>NW_012267385.1:299464-299740 GCF_000151885.1 Dipodomys ordii | reverse complement strand
AAGATGGAAGCAGTGGACTAATTAGAGCCAGATATAGGCAGTGTGGTCACGCGCCAAACAACTGAGCTCTAGTTCTCCAAACTTTCACGGAGTGGCATAAGTAGAGGTTCAACTTACTGCTCCAGTTGAGTAGAGTTTAGCCATAAAAGCTGGAAACAGTAGCACTCAGGTGAGAAGAACGGGAAGCAGATATACCCAGTCAGCTGGCAGTGTCCTATGGGGATCAGCCTACCTGGCTGCCACGCCTGAATGTTTGCAACCATGACAGAGCTATGC
>NW_012267385.1:299049-299414 GCF_000151885.1 Dipodomys ordii | reverse complement strand
CAGAGCTATGCAGGTGAAATTGTGCAGCAATGCAAACTGCATACCCAGGCCAAATTTCACGGGGGTACAAGAAACCACGGGGGATTTACAAGGATATGTTCACGTGGAACAGCCAGAGGCCTGCCGGAAGCAAGATTTTGGAATTCTTTCTAAGAAGCCTTGAAAGCAGTGAAATGTTCATATGTTGCAATAACTCAGAACCTCATTCTGAGTGTTCCTGGCAGAGGTCATTTGGCTGAACACAACCGTGGACTAATTAGAGCCAGATGGAGGCAGTGCCGTCAATAGTGCTGGATGGACAGTGGTCGTGAGCCAAACACCCGAGCTCTAGTTCTCTAAACTTTCAAAAAGTGCCATAAGTAGAG
>NW_012267385.1:298055-298362 GCF_000151885.1 Dipodomys ordii | reverse complement strand
AGAGGTTAAACTTACTGCTCCGGTTGAGTTGAGTGTAGCCGTCAAAGGTGGAATCAGTCGCCCTTAGCTGAGAAGAAGAGGAATCAGATATATCCAATCCGCTGGCAATGTGCTACGGGTAACAGCCTATCTGGCTGCAACGACTGAATGTTAGCAACCGCGGCAGAGCTATGCAGGCGCAATTGTGGAGCAATGCAAAATGCGTACCCTGGCCAAACTTCATCCGTGTACAAGAAACCACAGGGATTTACAGGAGTTGTTCTCCCAGAACAGCCGGAAGCCTGCTGGCAGCAATATTCCGGAATTC
>NW_012267385.1:294565-296976 GCF_000151885.1 Dipodomys ordii | reverse complement strand
GTGCCATAAGTAGAGGTTCAACTTACTGCTCCGGTTGAGTAGAGTGTCTCCATCAAAGCTGGAATCAGTAGCCCTCAGGTGAAATGAAACCGAAGTAGATATACCCAGTCCGCTGGCAGTGTCCAACAGGGACCAGCCTATCTGGTTGCCACACCTGAATGTTTGCAACCTCGGCAGAGCTCTGCAGGCGCAATTGTGCAGCAATGCAAAATGTGTATCCTGGCCAAACTTTACGGGTATACAAGAAACCACGGAGGATTTAAAAGGAGATGTTCCCCCGGAACAGCCGGAGGCCTTCTGGCATCAAGATTCCGGAATTCTTCCTAACAAGCTTTGACAGCATTGAAACGCTCCTATGTTGCAATAACTCAGAACCTCATTCTGAGTGTTCTGGCAGAGTTCATACGGCTGACCACAACGGTGGACTAATTAGAGCCAGAATTATACAGTGGACTAATTAGGGCCAGGTGTAGGCAGTGTGGTCGTGTGACAAACAACTGAGCTGTAGTTCTCGAAACTTTAACAGAGTGCCATAAGTAGAGGTTCAACTTACTGTTCCGGTTGAGTAGAGTGTAGCCATCAAAGCTGGATTCAGTAGCACTCAGGTGAGAAGAAGGGGAAACAGAAATACCCAGTAAACTGGCAGTGTCCTACGGGGACCAGCCTATCTGGCTGCCACGCCTGAATGTTTGCAACCACGGCAGATCTATTCAGGTCCAATTGTGCAGCAATGCAAACTGCTTACCCTGGCCAAACATCACGGGTGTACTAGAAACCACGTGGGATTTACAAGGAGATGTTCACCCAGAACAGCCGGAGGCCAGCCCGCAGCAAGATTCCAGAATTCTTCCTAAGAAGCCTTGAAAGCAGTGAAACGCTCCTATGTTGCAATAACTGAGAACCTCATTGTGAGTGTGCTCGACAGAGGTCATTCCGCTGAACACAACCGTGCACTAAGTAGAGCAAGATGGAACAGTGGACTAATTAGAGCCAGAGGTAGGCAGTGTGGTAACGCGCTAAACAACTGAGCACTAGTTCTCCAAACTTTCACAGAGTGCCATAAGTAGAGGTTCAACTTACTGCTCCCGTTGAGTAGAGTGCTACACTTCAAAGCTGGAATCAGTAGCCCTCAAGAGAGAAGAACGGGAAGCAGATATACCCAGTCAATGACAGTGTCTTATGGGAACCAGCCTATGCTGGCTGCCACGCCTGAATGTTTGCAACCATGACAGAGCTCTGTAGGCGAAATTGTGCAGCAATGCAAACTGCGTAACCTGACCAAATTTCATGGGTGTACAAGAAACCACGGGGGATTTACAAGGAGATGTTCACCCGGAACAGCCGGAGTCCTTCTGGCAGCAAGATTCCGCAATTCTTCCTAAGAAGCCTTGAAGGCAGTGATACACTCCTATGTTGCAATAACTCAGAACCTCATTCTGAGTGTTCCCCGCAGAGGTCATTCAGCTGAACAAAACCGTGGACTAATTAGAGCCAGATGTAGGCAGTGGACTAATTAGAGTCAGATGTAGGCATTGTGGTCAGGTGACAAACAATTGAGCTCTAATTCTCCAAACTTTCAGAGAGTGCCATAAGTACAGGTTTAACTTACTACTCCTGTTGCCATAAGTAGAGGTTTAACTTACTGCTCCGGTTGAGTAGAGTGTAGCAGTCAAAGCTGGAATCAGTAGTACTCAGGTGAGAAGAACGGGAAGCAGATATACCCAGTGGGCTGGCAGTGTAATTCGGGGACCAGCCAATCAGGTTACCACGCCTGAATGTTTGACACTGTGGCAGAGCTCTGCAGGCGCAATTGTGCAGCAATGCAAACTGTGTACCCTGGCCTTGCTTCACGGGTGTAAAAGAAATCACGGGGGATTTACAAGGAGATGTCCACTCGGAACAGCCTGAGGCCTGCCGGCAGCAAGATTCCGGAATTCTTCCTAAGAAGTCTTGAAAGCAGTGAAACTCTCCTATCATGCAATAACTCAGAACCTCATTCTGAGTGTTCCCGGCAGAGGTCATTCATCTGAACACAGCGGTACACTACTTAGAGCACGATGGAAGCAGTGGACTAATTAGAGCCAGATGTTGGCAGTGTGGTCGCGTGCCAAACAACTGAGCTCTAGTTCTCCAAACTTTCACAGAGTGCCATAAGTAGAGGTTCAACTCAGTGCTCCGGTTGATTAGAGTGTAGCCCTCAAAGCTGGAATCAGTAGCCCTCGGGTGAGAAGAACGGGAAGCAGATATACCCAGTCCGCTGGCAATGTCCTACGAGGACCAGCCTATCTGGCTGCCATGCCTGAATGTTTGCAACCGGGGCAGATCTATGCAGGCACAATTGTGCAGCAATGCAAACTTCGTATCCTGGCCAAACTTCACAGGTGTGGAAGAAACCACGGGGGATTTACAAG
>NW_012267385.1:294086-294515 GCF_000151885.1 Dipodomys ordii | reverse complement strand
GCCAAACTTCACAGGTGTGGAAGAAACCACGGGGGATTTACAAGCATATGTTCACCCGGAACAGCCGGAGGCCTGCCGGCAGCAAGATTTCGGGATTCTTCCTAAGAAGCCCTGAAAGCAGTGATACCCTCCTATGGTGCAATAACTCAGAACCTCATTCTGAGTGTTCCCGGCAGAGGTCATTTGGCTGAACACAACTGTGGACTAATTAGAGCCCGATGTAGGGAGTGTCGTCCGTAGTGCTGGATGTACAGTTGTCGTGTGACAAACAACAGAGCTCTAGTTCTCCAAACTTTCACAGAGTGCCATAAGTAGAGGATCAACTTACTGGTCAGGTTGAGTAGAGTGTAGCCGTCAAAGGTGGAATCAGTAGCCCTCAAGAGAGAAGAACGGGAAGCAGATATACCCAGTCAATGACAGTGTCTTATG
>NW_012267385.1:293665-294036 GCF_000151885.1 Dipodomys ordii | reverse complement strand
CTCAAGAGAGAAGAACGGGAAGCAGATATACCCAGTCAATGACAGTGTCTTATGGGAACCAGCCTATGTGGCTGCCACGCCTGAATGTTTACAACCGTGACAGAGCTATGCAATAGCAATTGTGTAGCAATGCAAACTGTGTACCCTGGCCAAACTTCATGGCTGTACAAGAAACCACGTTGGATTTACAAGGAGATGTTCACCCGGAACAGCTGGAGGCCTGCCGGTAGCAAGATTTAGGAATTTTTCCTAAGAAGCCTTGAAAGCGGTGAAACACTCCTATGTTGCAATAACTCAGAACCTCATTCTGAGTGTTCCCGGCAGAGGTCATTCATCTGAACACAGCGGTGGACTAATTAGAGCAAGATGGA
>NW_012267385.1:292001-292492 GCF_000151885.1 Dipodomys ordii | reverse complement strand
AATAACTCAGAACCTCATTCTGAGTGTTCCCAGCAGAGGTCATTTGGCTGAACACAACCGTGTTCTAATTAGGGCCATATGTAGGCAGTGGACTAATTAGAGCCAGGTGTAGGCAGTGTGGTCGCATGCCACACAACTGACCTCTAATTCTCCAAAATGTCACAGAGTGCCATAAGTAGTGGTAAAACTTACTGCTCGGTTTGAGTAGAGTGTAGCCGTCAAAGCTGGAATCTCTAGCCCTCAGGTGAGAAGAACGGGAAGCAGACATACCTAGTCAGCTGGCAGTGTCCCACGGGGACCAGCCTATCTGCCTGCGACGCCTGAATGTTTGCAACTGTGGCAGAGCTCTGGAGGCACAATTGTGCAGCAATGCAAAATGCATACCCTGGCCAAACTTCAGGGCTGGACAAGAATCCACGCGGGATTTACAAGGAGATGTTCACCCTGAACAGCCTGAGGCCTGCCAGCAGCAAGATTCCGGAATTCTTCCT
>NW_012267385.1:291595-291951 GCF_000151885.1 Dipodomys ordii | reverse complement strand
GTTTAGTAGAGTTTAGCCATCAAAGCTGGAATCAGTAGCCCTCAGGTGAGAAAAACAGGAAGCAGATATAACCAGTCTGCTGGCAGAGTCCTAGAGGGACCAGCCTATCTGGCTGCCACGCCTGAATGTTTGCAGCCACGGCAGATCTATGCAGGCACAATTGTGCTGTAATTGAAACTGCTTACCCTGGCAAAACTTAATGGGTGTACAAGAAACCACGGCGGATTAAAAAGGAGATGTTCACCCGGAACAGCCGGAGCCCTGCCGGCAGCAAGATTCCGGAATTCTTCCTAAGAAGTCTGAAAAACAGTGAAAAGCTCCTATGTGGCAAAAACTCAGAACCTCATTCTGAGTGT
>NW_012267385.1:288547-290126 GCF_000151885.1 Dipodomys ordii | reverse complement strand
CTGAGTGTTCCCGGCAGAGGTCATTCGGCTGAACACAACTGTGGACTAATTAGGGCCACATGTAGGCAGTGGAATAATTAGAGCCAGGTGTAGGCAGTGTGGTCGCCTGCCAAACAAATGAACTCTAGTTCTCCAAACTTTCAGGGAGTGCCATAAGTAGAGGATCAACTTACTGGTCGGGTTGAGTAGAGTGTAGCCGTCAAAGGTGGAATCAGTAGCCCTCAAGTGAGAAGAATGGGAAGCAGATATACCCAGTCAGCTGGCATTGTCCTACGGGGGCCAGCCTATCTGGATGCCATGCCTGAATGTTAGTAACTGTGGCAGAGCTATGCAGGCCTAATTGTACAGCAATGCAAACTGCTTACCCTGGCCAACCTTTACGGGTGTACAAGAAACCACACAGGATTTACAAGGAGATGTTCACCCTTAACAGCAGGAGGCCTGCCGGCAGGAAGATTCCGGAATTCTTCCTAAGAAGCCTTGAAAGCAGTGAAACGCTCAGATGTTGCAATAACTCAGAACCTCATTCTCGTATTCCTGGCAGAGGTCATTCTGCTGAACACAACCGTGGACTAAGTAGAGCCAGATGTAGGCAGTGCCCTCCATAGAGCTGTATGGACAGTGGTCGCATGCCAAACAACTGAACTCTTGTTCTCCAAACTTTCACATAGTGCGATAAGTAGAGGTTCAACTTACTGCTCCAGTTGAGTACAGTTTAGCCAACAAAGCTGGAATCAGTAGCACTCAGGTGAAATGAAACCGAAACAGATATACCCAGTCCGCTGGCAATGTCCAACGGGGACCAGCCTATCTGGCTGCCACGCCTGAATGTTAGCAACTGCGGCAGAGCTATGCAGGCCCAATTGTACAGCAATGCAAACTGCGAACCCTGGCCAAACTTTACGGGTGTACATGAAACCACGCGGGATTTACAAGGAGATGTTCACTCTGAAGAGCCGGAGGCCTGCCGGCAGCAAGATTCCAGAATTCTTCCTATGAAGCCTTGAAAGCAGTGAAACGCTCCTATGTTGCAATAACTCAGAACCTCATTCTGAGTGTTCCCCCCAGAGGTCATTCAGCTGAACACAACCGTGGACTAATTAGAGTCAGAGGTAAGCAGTGGATTAATTAGAGCCAGTTGTAGGCAGTGTGGTCGCTTGACAAACAACTGAGCTCTAGTTCTCCAAACATTCACAGAGTGCCATAAATAGAGGTTCACCTTACTGCTCCGGTTGAGTAGAGTGTAGCCATCAAAGCTGGAATCAGTAGCACTCAGGTGAGAAGAACGGGAAGCAGATATACCCAGTCCGCTGGCAATGTCCTACGTGGACCAACCTATCTGGATGTCACGCCTGAATATTTGCAACCTTGGAAGAGCTATGCAGGCACAATTGTGCAGCAATGCAAACTTCCTAACCTATCAAAACTTTACGGTTGTACAGGAAACCACGCTGGATTTACAAGCTGATGTTCACCCGGAACAGCCTGAGGCCTGCCGGCAGCAAGGTTCCGGAATTCTTCCTAAGAAGGCTTGAAAGCAGTGAAATGCTCCTATGTTGCAATAACTCAGAACCTCATT
>NW_012267385.1:284872-285210 GCF_000151885.1 Dipodomys ordii | reverse complement strand
TTCAGGCCCAATTGTACAGCAATGCAAACTGTGTACCCTGGTCAATCTTGCTGGGTGTACAAGAAACCACAGGGGATTTACAAGGAGATGTTCACACGGAACAGCCTGAGGCCTGCCGGCAGCAAGATTCCGGAATTCTTCCTAAGAAGCCTTGAAAGCAGTGAAACGCTCCTATGTGGCAATAACTTAGAACCTCATTCTGAGTGTTGCCTGCAGAGGTCATTCAGCTGAACACAACCGTGGACTAAGTAGAGCCAGATGTAGGCAGTGCCGTCCATAGTGCTGGATGGACAGTGGTCGCAAGCCAAACAACTGAGTTCTAGTCCTCCAAACTTTCA
>NW_012267385.1:284085-284403 GCF_000151885.1 Dipodomys ordii | reverse complement strand
TGAGAAGAACGGGAAGCAGATATACCCAGTGGGCTGGCAGTTTCCTTCGGGGACCAGCCTATCTGGGTGCCACGCCTGAATTTTTGCAACCGGGGCAGAGCTCTGCAGGTGCAATTGTGCAGCAATGCAAACTGCGTGCCCTGGCCTTACTTCACAGGAGTACCAGAAACCACGGGGGATTTACAAGGAGATGTCCACCCGGAACAGCCCGAGCCCTGCCGGCAGCGAGATTCCGGAATTCTTCCTAAGAAATCTTGAAAGCAGTGAAACTCTCCTATCATGCAATAACTCAGAACCTCATTCTGAGTGTTCCCGGCA
>NW_012267385.1:283212-283507 GCF_000151885.1 Dipodomys ordii | reverse complement strand
TCAAAGCTGGAATCAGTAGCCCTCGGGTGAGAAGAACGGGAAGCAGATATACCCAGTCCACTGTCAATGTCCTACGGGGACCAACCTATCTGGCTGCCATGCCTGAATGTTTGCAATTGGGGCTGATCTATGCAGGCACAATTGTGCAGCAATGCAAACTGGGTATCCTGGCCAAACTTCTCTGGTGTGCAAGAAACCATGGGGGATTTAGAAGCAGATGTTCACCCGAAACAGCCAGAGTCCTGCGGGAATTAAGATCCGGAAATCTTCCTAAGAAGCCTTGAAAGCAGTGAAA
>NW_012267385.1:282340-282819 GCF_000151885.1 Dipodomys ordii | reverse complement strand
TGAAAGCAGTGAAACGCTCCTATGTTGCAATAACTCAGAACCTCATTCTGAGTGTTCCCCGCAGAGGTCATTCAGCTGAACACAACCGTGGACTATTAGAGTCAGATGTAAGCAGTGGATTAATTAGAGCCAGATGTAGGCAGTGTGGTCGCATGAAAAACAACTGAGCTCTAGTTCTCCAAACATTCACAGAGTGCCATACATAGAGGTTCACCTTACTGATCCGGTTGAGTAGAGTGTAGCCATCAAAGCTGGAATCAGTAGCACTTAGGTGAGAAGAATGGGAAGCAGATATACCCAGTCCACTGGCATTGTCCTATGTGGACCAGCCTATCTGGCTGCCACGCCTGAATGTTTGCAACCACGGCAGAGCTATGCAGGCGTAATTGTGCAGCAATGCTAACTGCTTAACCTGGCCAAACTTCACGGGTGTACAAGAAACCACGGGGGATTTACAAGGAGATATTCACCGTGAACGG
>NW_012267385.1:281816-282290 GCF_000151885.1 Dipodomys ordii | reverse complement strand
CCTGGCCAAACTTCACGGGTGTACAAGAAACCACGGGGGATTTACAAGGAGATATTCACCGTGAACGGCTGGAGTTCTGCAGGCGGCAAGATTCCGGAATTCTTCCTAAGAAGCCTTGAAAGCAAGGAAACACTACTATGTTGCAATAACTCAGAACCTCATTCTTGTGTTCCCGGCAGAGGTTATTCCGCTGAACACAACCGTGGACTAAGTAGAGCCAGATGTAGGCAGTGCCTATCATAGTGCTGGATGGATAGTGGTCACATGACAAACACCTGAGCCCTAGTTCTCCAAACTTTCACAGAGTGCCATAAGTAGAGGTTGAACTTACTGCTCCGGTTGAGTAGAGTGTCGCCGTCAAAGCTGGAATCAGTAGACCTCAGGTGAAATGAAACCGAAGCAGATAAACCCAGTCCGCTGGCAGTGTCCAACAAGGACCAGCCTATCTGGTTGCCACGCCTGAATGTTTGCAAC
>NW_012267385.1:280261-281280 GCF_000151885.1 Dipodomys ordii | reverse complement strand
GTTGCAATAACTCAGAACCTCATTCTGAGTGTTTCCGGCAGAGGTCATTCGGCTGAACAAAACCGTGGACTAATTAGATCCAGATGTAGGCAGTGGACTAATTAGAGCCAGAGGTAAGCATTGTGGTCACGTGACAAACAATTGAGCTCTAGTTCTCCAAACTTTCAGACAGTGCCATAAGTACAGGTTCAGATTACTGCTCTTGTTGAGTAGAGTGTAGCCGTCAAAGCTGGAATCAGTAGCCCTCTGGTGAGAAGAACGGGAAGCAGATATACCCAGCCAGCTGGCAGTGTGCTACGGACACCAGCCTATCTGGATGCCACGCCTGAATGTTTGCAACCACAGCAGAGCTATGCAGGCACAATTGTACCGCAATGCAAACTCTGTACCCTGGTCAATCTTGCTGGGTGTACAAGAAACCACGGGGGATTTACAAGGAGATGTTCACCCAGAACAGCCTGAGGACTGCCGGCAGCAAGATTCCGGAATTCTTCCTAAGAAGCCTTGAAAGCATTGAAACGCTCCTAAGTTGCAATAACTCAGAACCTCATTCTGAGTGTTCCCCGCAGAGGTCATTCAGCTGAACAAAACCCTGTACTAATTAAAGCCAGATGTAAGCAGTGGATTAATTTGAGCCAGGTGTAGGCAGTGTGGTCGCCTGCCAAACAAATGAGCTCTAGTTCTCCAAACTTTCAGAGAGTGCCATAAGTAGAGGTTCCGTTTACTGCTCCCGTTGAGTAGAGTGTAGCCATCAAAGCTGGAATCAGTAGCCTTCAGGTGAAAAGAAACGGAAGTGGATATACCCAGTCCGAGTGCAGTGTCAAACGAGGACCAGCCAATCTGGCTGCCACGCCTGAATGTTTGCAAACTCGGCAGAGCTCTGAAGGCGCAATTGTGCAGCAATGCAAACTGCATACCCTGGCCTTACTTCACGGGTGTACCTGAAACCAAGCAGGATTTACAAGGAGATGTTCACCTGGAACAGCCGGAGGCCTGCCGGCAGCAAGATTCCGGAATTC
>NW_012267385.1:274724-279995 GCF_000151885.1 Dipodomys ordii | reverse complement strand
GTGGACTAATTAGAGCAAGATGGAAGCAGTGGACTAATTAGAGCCAGATGTAGGCAGTGTGATCGCATGCCAAACAACTGAGCTCTAGTTCTCCAAACTTTCACAGAGTGCCATAAGTAAAAGTTCAACTCGGTGCTCCGGTTGAGTAGAGTTTAACCCTCAAAGCTGGAATCAGTAGCCCTCGGGTGAGAAGAATGGGAAGCAGATATACCCAGTCCGCTGGCAATGTCCTACGGGGACCAGCCTTTCTGGCTGCCATGCCTGAATGTTTGCAACCGGGGCAGATCTATGCAGGCACAATTGTGCAGCAATACAAACTGCGTATCCTGGCCAAACTTCACGGGTGTGCAAGAAACCACGGGGGATTTAGAAGCAGATGTTCACCCGAAACAGCCAGAGTCCTGCAGCAATTAAGATCCGGAAATCTTCCTAAGAAGCCTTGAAAGCAGTGAAACACTACTATGTTGCAATAAATCACAACCTCATTCTGAGTGTTCCCGCTGGAGGTCATTCGGCTGAAAACAACCATAGATTAATTAGAGCCAGATGTAGGGAGTGCCGTCCATAGTGCTGGATGTACAGTGGTCGCTTGCGAAACAACTGAGCTCTAGTTCTCCAAACTTTCACAGAGTGCCATAAGTAGAGGTTCAACTTACTGCTCCAGTTGAGTAGAGTTTAGCCATCAAAGCTGGAATCAGTAGCCCTCAGTTGAGAAAAACGGGAAGCAGATATAACCAGTCCGCTGGCAGAGTCCCACGCGGAAAAGCCTATTTGGCTGCCACGCCTGAATATTTGAAAGCACGGCTGATCTATGCAGGCACAATTGTGCAGTAATGCAAACTGCTTCCCCTGGCCAAAGTTTACGGGTGTACAAGAAACCACGGGGGATTTAAAAGGAGATGTTCACCCGGAACAGCCGGAGGCCTTCTGGCATCAAGATTCTGGAACTCTTCCTAAGAAGCCTTGAAAGCAATGAACGCTCCTATGTTGCAATAACTCAGAACCTCATTCTGAGTGTTCCCGGGAGAGGTCATTCGGCTGAACAAAACCATGGACTAATTAGAGCCAGATGTAGGCAGTGGAATAATTACAGCCAGATGTTGGCATTGTGGTCACGTGAAAAACAACTGAGCTATAGTTCTCCAAACTTTCAGAGAGGGCCATAAGTACAGGTTCAGATTACTGCTCTTATTGAATAGAGTGTAGCCGTAAAGCTGGCATCAGTAGCTGTCTGGTGAGAAGAACGGGAAGCAGATATACCCAGTCAGCTGGCAGTCTCCTTCGAGGACCAGCCTATCTGGCTGCCACGCCTGAATGTTTGCAACTGCGGCAGAGCTATGCAGGACCAATTGTACAGCAATGCAAACTGCGAACCCTGGCCAAACATTACGGGTGTACAAGAAACCACGCGGGATTTACAAGGAGATGTTCACCCGGAACAGCCTGAGGACTGCCAGCAGCAAGGTTCCGGAATTCTTCCTAAGAAGACTTGAAAGCAGTGAAACGCTCCTATGTTGCAATAACTCAGAACCTCTTTCTGAGTGTTCCTCACAGAAGTCATTCAGCTGAACACAACCGTGGACTAATTGGAGTCAGATGTAAGCAGTGGATTAATTAGAGCCAGTTGTAGGCAGTGTGGTCGCATGACAAACAACTGAGCTCTAGTTCTCCAAACTTTCATAGAGTGCCATAAGTAGAGGTTTAACTTACTGCTCCTGTTGAGTAGAGTGTAGCCATCAAAGCTGGAATTAGTAGCACTAGGTGAGAAGAACATGAAGCAGATATACCCAGTGGGCTGGCAGTGTCCTTCGGGGACCAACCTATCTGTCTGCCACGCCAGAATGTTTGCAATGGCGGCAGAGCTCTGCAGGCGCAATTGTGCAGCAATGCAAACTGCGTACTCTGGCCTTACTTCACGGGTGTACAAGAAACCTCGGGGGATTTACAAGGGGATGTCCACCCGGAACAGCCCTAGGCCTGCCGGCACCAAGATTCCGGAATTCTTCCTAAGAAGCCTTGAAAGCAGTGAAACGCTCCTAAGTTGCAATAACTCAGAACCTCATTCTGAGTGTTCCCCGTAGAGGTCATTCAGCTGAACACAACGGTGGACTAATTAGAGCAAGATGGAAGCAGTGCCGTCCATATTGCCGGATGGACAGTGGTCGCGTGCCAAACAACTGAGCTCTAGTTCTCCAAACTTTCACAGAGTGCCATAAGTAGAGGTTCCAATTACTGCTCCAGTTGAGTAGAGTGTAGTCATCAAAGCTGGAATCAGTAGCCCTCTGGTGAGAAGAACGGGAAGCAGATATACCCAGTCCGCTGGCAATGTCCTACGTGGACCAGCCTATCTGGCTGCCACGCCTGAATGTTTGCAACCGCGGAAGAGCTATGCAGGTGCAATTGTGCAGCAATGCCAACTTCCTACCCTATCCAAACTTTACGGGTGTACAGGAAACCACGCGGGATTTACAAGGAGATGTTCACCAGGAACAGCCTGAGGACTGCCGGCAGCAAGTTTCCGGATTCTTCCTAAGAAGCCTTGAAAGCAGTGAAACGCTCTTATGTTGCAATAACTCAGAACCTCATTCTGAATGTTCACCGCAGAGGTCATTCAGCTGAACACAACCGTGTACTAATTAAAGGCAGATGTAAGCAGTGGATTAATTAGAGCCTGGTGTAGGCAGTGTGGTCGCCTGTCAAACAACTGAGCTCTAGTTCTCCAAACTTTCACAGAGTACCATAAGTAGAGTTTCCATTTACTGCTCCAGTTGAGTAGAATATAGCCATCAAAGCTCGAATCAGTAGCACTCAGGTGAGAAGAACGGGAAGCAAATAAACCCAGTCAGCTGTCCGTGTTCTATGGGGACTAGCCTATCTGCCTGCAACGCCTGAATGTTTGCAACCGTGGCAGAGCTATGAAGGTGCAATTGTGCAGCAATGCTAACTGCGTACCCTGTCCAAACTTCACGGGTATGAAGGAACCCACGGGGGATTTAGAAGCAGATGTTCACCAGGAACGGCCGGAGGCCTGCCGGCAGAAAGTTTTCGGGATTCTCCCTAAGAAGCCCTGAAAGCAGTGAAACCCTCCTATGTTGCAATAACTCAGAACCTCATTCTGAGTGTTCCCGACAAAGGTCATTCAGCTGAACACAACCGTGGACTAATTAGAGCCAGATGTATGCATTGGACTTATTAGAGCCAGTTGTAGGCAGTGTGGTCGGGAGCGAAACAACTGAGCTCTAGTTCTCCAAATTTTCACAGAGTGCCATAAATAGAGGTTAAACTTACTGCTCTGGTTGAGTTGAGTGTAGCCGTCAAAGGTGGAATCAGTCGCCCTTAGCTGAGAAGAGAGGATGCAGATATATCCAGTCCACTGGCAATGTGCAACGGGTACCAGCCTATCTGGCTGCAACAACTGAATGTTTGCAACCGCGGCAGAGCTATGCAGGCGCATTTGTGGAGCACTGCAAAATGTGTACCCTGGCCAAACTTCTTCGGTGTACAAGAAACCACAGGGATTTACAAGGAGTCGTTCTCCCGGAACAGCCGGAAGCCTGCCGGCAGCAGTATTCCGGAATTCTTCCTAAGAAGCCTTGAAAGCAGTGAAACGCTCCTATGTTGCAATAACTCAGAACCTCATTCTGAGTGTTCCCGGCAGAGGTCATTCGGCTGAACACAACCGTGGACTAATTAGAGCCAGATGTAAGCAGTGCCGTCCATATTGCCGGATGGACAGTGGTCGCATGCCAAACAACTGAGCTCTAGTTCTCCAAACTTTTGCAGAATGCCATAAGTAGAGGATCAACTTACTGGTCCGGTTGAGTAGAGTGTAGCCGTCAAAGGTGGAATCAGTAGCCCTCAAGTGAGAAGAATGGGAAGCAGATATACCCAGTCAGCTGGCAGTGTCTTATGGGAACCAGCCTGTCTGGCTGCCACGCCTGAATGTTTGCAACCGTGGCAGAGCTATGCAGTAGCACTTGTGTAGCAATGCAAACTGTGTACCCTGGGCAAACTTCACGGCTGTACAAGAAACCACGGTGGATTTACAAGGAGATGTTCACCCGGAACAGCCGGAGGCCTTCTGGCAGCAAGATTTAGGAATTCTTCTTAAGGAGCCTTGAAAGCAGTGAAACCCTCCGATTTTGCAATAACTCAGAACCTTATTCTGAATGTTCCCAGCAGAGGTCATTTGGCTGAACACAACCGTGTTCTAATTAGAGCCAGATGTAGGCAGTGGACTAATTAGAGCCAGATGTAGGCAGTGTGGTCGCATGAAAAACAACTGAGCTGTAGTTCTCAAAACTTTCTCAGAGTGCCATAAGTAGAGGTTCAACTTACTATTCCGGTTGAGTAGAGTGTAGCCATCAAAGCTGGATTCAGTAGCACTCATGTGAGAAGAACGGGAAGCAGATATACCCAGTGGGCTGGCAGTGTGCTACAGGGACCAGCCTATCTGGCTGCCCCGCCTGAATGTTTGCAACCACGGCAGATCTATACAGGTCCAATTGTGCAGCAATGCAAACTGCGTACCCTGGCCAAACTTCACGGGCTATGTTGCAATAACTCAGAACCTCATTCTGAGTGTTCCCGGCAGAGGTCATTCGGCTGAACACCGGCAGAGGTCATTCGGCTGAACACAACCGTGGACTAATTAGAGCCAGATGTAGGCAGTGGGGTCGCGTGCCAAACAACTGAGCTCTAGTTCTGCAAACTTTCACAGAGTGCCATAAGTAGAGGTTCAACTTACTGCTCCGGTTGAGTAGAGTGTAGCCGTCAAAGCTGGAATCAGTAGCACTCAGGTGAGAAGTACGGGAAGAAGATATACCAAGTCCGCTGGCAGTGTCCTACGGGGACCAGACTATCTGGCTGCCACGCCTGAATGTTTACAACCGCGACAGAGCTATTCAGGCGCAATTGTGCAGCAATGCAAACTGCGTACCCTGGCCAAACTTCACGGGTGTACAAGAAAACACGGGGGATTTACAAGGAGATGTTCACCCTGAACAGCCGGAAGCCTGCCAGCAGCAAGATTCCGGAATTCATCCTAAGAAGCCTTGAAAGCAGTGAAACGCTCCTATGTTGCAATAACTCAGAACCTCATTGTGAGTGTGCCCGGCAGAGATCATTCTTCTGAAAACAACCGTGGACTAAGTTGAGCAAGATGGAAGCAGTGGACTAATTAGAGCCAAATGTAGGCAGTGTGGTCGCGTGCCAAACAACTGAGCTCTAGTTCTCCAAACTTTCACAGAGTGCCATAAGTAGAGGTTCAAC
>NW_012267385.1:272482-273671 GCF_000151885.1 Dipodomys ordii | reverse complement strand
AGAGTGCCATAAGTAGAGGTTCCGCTTACTGCTCCGGTTGAGTTGAGTGTAGCCGTCAAAGCTGGAATCAGTAGCCCTCAGCTGAAATGAAACTGAAGCAGATATACCCAGTCCACTGGAAGTGTCCAACAGGAACCAGCCTCTCTGGCTGCCACACCTGAATGTTTGCAACCTCAGTAGAGCTATGCAGGCGCAATTGTGCAGCAATGCAAACTGCGCACCCTAGACAAACTTCACAGGTGTACAAGAAACCACGGGGGATTTACAAGGAGATGTTCACCCAGAACTGCCGGAGGCCTGCCGTAGGCAAGATTCCGGAATTCTTCCTATGAAGCCTTGAAAGCAGTGAAACGCTACTATGTTGCAAAAACTCAGAGGTCATTTCGCTGAACACAACCGTGGACTAATTAGGGCCAGATGTAGGCAGTGGACTAATTAGAGCCAGGTGTAGGCAGTGTGGTCGCCTGACAAACAACTGAGCTCTAGTTCTCCAAACTTTCATGGAGTGCCATAAGTAGAGGAGCAACTTACTGGTCCGGTTGAGTAGAGTGTAGCCGTCAAAGGTGGAATCAGTAGCCCTCAATTGAGAAGAACGGGAAGCAGATATACCCAGTCAATGACAGTGTCTTATGGGAACCAGCCTGTCTGGCTGCCACGCCTGAATGTTTGCAACCATGGCAGAGCTATGCAGTAGCGATTGTGTAGCAATGCAAACTGTGTACCCTGGGCAAACTTCACGGCTGTACAAGAAACCACGTTGGATTTACAAGGAGATGTTCACCCGGAACAGCTGGAGGCCTGCCGGCAGCAAGATTCCGGAATTCTTCCTAAGAAGCCTTGAAAGCACTGAAATGCTCTTTGTTGCAATAATTCAGAACCACATTCTGAGTGTTCCCCACAGAGGTCATTCTGCTGAACACAACCGTGGACTAATTAGAGTCAGATGTAAACAGTGGATTAATTAGAGCCAGATGTAGGCAGTGTGTCGCATGCAAAACAGCTGAGCTCTAATTCTCCAAACTGTCACAGAGTGCCATATGTAGTGGTAAAACTTACTGCTCGGTTTGAGTAGAGTGTAGCCATCAAAGCTTTAATCTCTAGCCCTCAGGTGAGAAGAACGGGAAGCAGATATACCCAGTCCACTGGCAGTGTCCTACGGGGACCAGCCTATCTGGCTGCCACGCCTGAA
>NW_012267385.1:271124-272432 GCF_000151885.1 Dipodomys ordii | reverse complement strand
CTGGCAGTGTCCTACGGGGACCAGCCTATCTGGCTGCCACGCCTGAATGTTTGCAACTGCGGCAGAGCTCTGCAGGTGCAATTGTGCAGCAATGCAAAATGCATACCCTGGCCAAACTTCACTGTTGTACAAGAAACCACCCGGGATTTACAAGGAGATGTTCACCTGGAACAGCCAGAGGCCTGCCGGCAGCAAGATTAAGGAATTCTTCCTAAGAATCCTTGAAAGCACTGAAACCCTTCTATTTTCCAATAACTCAGAACGTCATTCTGAGTGTTCCGGGCAGAGGTCATTCGGCTGAACACAACCATGTTCAAATTAGGGCCAGATGTAGGCAGTAGACTAATTATAGCCAGGTGTAGGCAGTTTGGACGTGTGCCAAACAACTGAGCTCTAGTTCTCCAAACTGTCTCAGAGTGCCTTAAGTAGAGGTACATCTTACCGCTCCGGTTGAGTAGAGTGTAGCCGACAAAGCTGGAATCACTAGCACTCAGGTGAGAAGAACGGGAAGCAGATATACCTAGTCAGCTGACAGTGTCCTATGGGGACCAGCCAATCTGGCTGCCACGCCTGAATGTTTGCACCCGAGACAGAGCTATGCAATCGCAATTGTGCAGCAATGCAAACTGGGTACCCTGGCCAAACTTCACGGGTGTACAAGAAACCACGGGGGATTTAGAAGCAGATGTTAACTGAAACAGCCAGAGTCCTGCGGGAACTAAGATCCGGAAATCTTCCTAAGAAACCTTGAATGCAGTGAAACGCTCCTATGTTGCAATAACTCACAACCTCATTCTGGGTGTTCCCGCCGGAGGTCATTCGGCTGAAAACAACTGTAGACTAATTAGAGCCAGATGTACGGAGTGCGGTCCATAGTGCTGGATGTACAGTGGTCGCGAGCGAAACAACTGAGGTCTAGTTCTCCAAACTTTCTCAGAGTGCCATAAGTAGAGGTTCATCTTACTGTTCCAGTTGAGGAGAGTTTAGCCATCAAAGCTGGAATCAGTAGCCCTCAGGTGAGAAAAACGGGAAGCAGATATACCCCGTCCAATGGCAGTATCTTACGGGGACCAACCTATCTCTCTGCCACACCTGAGTGTTTGCAACTGTGGCAGAGCTATGCAGTCGCAATTGTGCAGCAATGCTAACTGGGTACCCTGGCCAAACTTCACGGGTGTGGAAGAAACCACGGGGGATTGAGAAGCAGATATTCACCCGAAACAGCCAGAGTCCTGCGGGAATTAAGATACGGAAATCTTCCTAAGAAGCCTTGAAAGCAGTGAAACGCTCCTATGTTGCAATAACTCA
>NW_012267385.1:260165-260719 GCF_000151885.1 Dipodomys ordii | reverse complement strand
CGCGTGCCAAACAACTGAGCTCTAGTTCTCCAAACTTTCACAGAGTGCCATAAGTAGAGGTTCAACTTACTGTTCCGGTTGAGTAGAGTGTAGCCACAAATGCTGGAAACAGTAGCACTCAGGTGAGAAGAACGGGAAGCAGATATACCCAGTCAGCTGGCAGTGTCCTATGGGGACGAGTCAACCTGGCTGCCACGCCTGAATGTTTGCAACTGTGACAGAGCTATGCAGGCGAAATTGTACAGCAATGCAAACTGTGTACCCTGGCCAAATTTCAAGGGTGTACAAGAAACCACGGGAGATTTAAAAGGAGATGTTCACGTGGAACAGCCAGAGGCCCGCCGGCAGCAAGATTTCGGAATTCTTTCTAAGAAACCTTGAAAGCAGTGAAACACCCCTATGTTGAAATAACTCAGAACCTCATTCTGAGTGTTCCCGGTAGAGGCCAATCGGCTGAACACAACCGTGGACTAATTAGAGCCAGATGTAGGCAGTGCCGTAAATAGTGCTGGATGGACCGTGGTCGTGAGCCAAACAACTGAGCTCTAGTTCTC
>NW_012267385.1:259475-259804 GCF_000151885.1 Dipodomys ordii | reverse complement strand
AACCGTAGACTATTTAGAGCCAGATGTAGGGAGTGCGGTCCATAGGGCTGGATGTAGAGTGGTCCCTTGCGAAACAACTGAGCTCTAGTTCTCCAAACTTTCACAGAGTGCCATAAGTAGAGGTGCAACTTATTGCTCCAGTTGAGTAGAGTTTAGCCATCAAAGCTGGAATGAGTAGCCCTCAGGTGAGAAAAACGGGAAGCAGATATATCCAGTCCGCTGGCAGAGTCTTAAGGGGACCAGCCTATCTGGCTGCCACGCCTGAATGTTTGCAACCACGGCAGATCTATGCAGGCACAATTGTGCAGTAATGCAAACTGCTTACCCTG
>NW_012267385.1:257492-259425 GCF_000151885.1 Dipodomys ordii | reverse complement strand
AGTGCCATAAGTAGAGATTCAAATTACTGCTCCTGTTGAGTAGAGTGTAGCCGTCAAGGCTGGAATCAGTAGCACTCAGGTGAGAAGAACGGGATGCAGATATACCCAGTCAGCTGGCAGTGTCCTACGGGGACCAGCCTACATGGCTGCCACGCTTGAATGTTTGCAACTGCGGCAGAGCTATGCAGGCGCAATTGTGCAGCAATGCAAACTGTGTCTCCTGGCCATACTTCACGGGTGTACAAGAAAACACGGGGGATTTACAAGGAGATGTTCACCCGGAACACCCGGTGGCCTGCCGGCAGCAAGATTTTGGAATTCTTCCTAAGAAGCCTTGAAAACAGTGAAACGCTCCTATGTTGCAATAACTCAGAACCTCATTCTGAGTATTCCCGGCAGACTTCATTTGGCTGAACACAACCATGTTCTAATTAGAGCCAGATGTAGGCAGTAGACTAATTAGAGCCAGGTGTAGGCAGTTTGGACGCTTGCCACACAACTGAGCTCTAGTTCTCCAAACTGTCTCAGAGTGCCATAAGTAGAGGTATATCTTACGGCTCCGGTTGAGTAGAGTGTAGCCGTCAAAACTGGAATCACTAGCCTTCAGGTGACAAGAACGGGAAGCAGATATACCCAGTCACCTGGCAGTGTCCTATGGGAACTAACCTATCTGGCTGCGACGCCTGAATGTTTGCAACCTTGGCAGAGCTATGCAGGCGCAATTGTGCAGCAATGCTAACTGCGTCCCCTGGCCAAACTTCACGGGTGTGCAAGAAACCACGGGGGATTTAGAAGCAGATGTTCACTTGGAACAGCCGGAGGCCTGCCGGCAGCAAGTTTTAGGGAATCTCCCTAAGAAGCCCTGAAAGCAGTGAAACCCTCCTATGTTGCAATAACTCAGAACCTCATTCTGAGTGTTCCCGACAGATGTCATTCGGCTGAACACAACCGTGGACTAATTAGAGCCAGATGGATGCAGTGGACTAATTAGAGCCAGATGTAGGCAGTGTGGTCGGGTGTCAAACAACTGAGCTCTAGTTCTCCAAACTTTCACAAAGTGCCATAAGTAGAGGTTCCGCTTACTGCTCCGGTTGAGTAGAGTGTAGCCATCAAAGCTGGAATAAGTAGCATTCAGGTGAGAAGAACGTGAAGCAGATATACCCAGTCCGCTGGCAATGTCCTATGTGGACCAGCCTATCTGGCTGCCACGCCTGAATGTTTGCAACCGCGGAAGAGCTATGCAGGCACAATTGTGCAGCAATTCAAACTTCCTAACCTATCCAAACTTTACGGGTGTACAGGACACCACACGGGATTTACAAGGAGATGTTCGCCCGGAGCTACCAGAGGCCTGCAGGCAGCAAGGTTCCGGAATTCTTCCTAAGAAGCCTTGAAAGCAGTGAAACGCTCCTATGTTGCAATAACTCAGAACCTCATTCTGAGTGTTTCCCGCAGAGGTCATTCAGCTGAACACAAAGGTGGACTAATTAGGGTCAGATGTAAGCAGTGGATTAATTAGAGCCAGATGTAGGCAGTGTGGTCGCGTGAAAAACAACTGAGCTCTAGTTCTCCTAACATTCACAGAGTGCCATAAGTAGAGGTTCACCCTCCTGCTCTGGTTGAGTAGAGTGTAGCCATCAAAGCTGGAATCAGTAGCACTTAGGTGAGAAGAATGGTAAGCAGATATACTCAGTCCACTGGTAGTGTCCTATGTGGATCAGACCATCTGGCTGCCACGCCTGAATGTTTGCAACCACGGCAGAGCTATGCAGGCACAATTGTGAAGCAATGCTAACTGGTTAACCAGGCCAAACTTCAAGGTTGTACAAGAAACCACGGGGGATTTACAAGGAAATATTCAGCCTGAACAGCTGGATCCTGCAGGCGGGAAGATTCCGGAATTCTTCCTAAGAAGCCTTGAAAGCAGTGAAAC
>NW_012267385.1:254912-257442 GCF_000151885.1 Dipodomys ordii | reverse complement strand
GGTCGCCTGCCAAACAACTGAGCTCTAGTTCTCCAAACTTTCATGGAGGGCCATAAGTAGAGGATCAACTTACTGGTCCGGTTGAGTAGAGTGTAGCCGTCAAAGGTGGAATCAGTAGCCCTCAAGTGAGAAGAACGGGAAGCAGATATACCCAGTCAATGACAGTGTCTTATGGCAACCAGCCTGTCGGGCTGCCACTCCTGAATGATTGCAACCATGGCTGAGTTATGCAGTAGCAATTGTGTAGCAATGCAAACTGTGTACCCTGGCCAAACTTCACGGCTGTACAAGAAACCACGGTGGATTAACAAGGAGATGTTCACCCGGAAGAGCCGGAGGCCTGCCGGAAGCAAGATTTGGGAATTCTTCCTAAAAAGCATTGAGAGCAGTGAAACGCTCCTATGTTGCAATAACTCAGAACCTCATTCTGAGTGTTACCCACAGAGGTCATTCAGCTGAACACAACCGTGGACTAATTAGAGTCAGATGTAAGCATTGGATTAGAGCCAGCTGTAGGCAGTGTGGTCGTGTGACAAACAACTGAGCTCTAGTTCTCCAAACATGCACAGAGTGCCATAAGTACAGGTTCACCTTACTGATCCGGTTGAGTAGAGTGTAGCCGTCAAAGGTGGAATCAGTAGCACTTAGGTGAGAAGAATGGGAAGCAGATATACCAGTCCACTGGCAGTGTCCTAAGGGGACCAGCCTATCTGGCTGTCATGCCTGAATGTTTGGAACCATGGCAGAGCTATGCAGGCACAATTATGCAGCAATGCTAACTGTTTAACCTTGCCAAACTTCACGGGTGTACAAGAAACCACGGGGGATTTACAAGGAGATGATCACCCTGAACAGCTGGAGTTCTGCAGGCGGCAAGATTTCGGAATTCTTCCTAAGAAGCCTTGAAAGCAGTGAAACACTACTATGTTGCAATAACTCAGAACCTCAATCTAGTTTTCCCGGCAGAGTTTATTACGCTGAACACAACCGTGGACTAAGTAGAGGCAGATGTAGGCAGTGCCGTCCATAGTGCTGGATGGATAGTGGTCACGTGAGAAACAACTGAGCTCTAGTTCTCCAAACTTTCACAGAGTGCCATAAATAGAGGTTCAACTCAGTGCTCCGGTTGAGTAGAGTTTAGCCCTCAAAGCTGGAATCAGTAGCACTAAGGCGAGAAGAACGGGAAGCAGATATACCCAGTCCGCTGGCAATGTCCTACGGGTACCAGCCTATCTGGCTGCCATGCCTGAATGTTTGCAACCAGGGCAGATCTATGCAGGCGCAAATGTGCAGCAGTGCAAACTGCGTATCCTGGCCAAACTTCACGGGTGTGCAAGAAACCACGGTGGATATAGAAGCAGATGTTCACCCGAAACAGCCAGAGTCCTGCGGGAATTAAGATCCGGAAATCTTCCTAAGAAGCCTTGAAAGCACTGAAACGCTCCTAAGTTGCAATAACTCACAACCTCATTCTAAGTGTTCCCGCCGGAGGTCATTCGGCTGAAAACAACCGTAGACTAATTAGAGCCAGATGTAGGGAGTGCGGTCCATAGTGCTGGATGTACAGTGGTCGCATGTGAAACAACTTAGCTCTAGTTCTCCAGACTTTCACAGAGTTCCATAAGTAGAGGTTCAACTTACTGCTCCAGTTGAGTAGAGTTTAGCCACCAAAGCTGGAATCAGTAGCCCTCAGGTGAGAAAAACGGGAAGCAGATATATCCAGTCCGCTGGCAGAGTCCTATGGGGACCAGCCTATCTGGCTGCCACGCCTAAATGTTTGCAACCACGGCAGATCTATGCAGGCACAATTGCGCAGTAATGCAAATTGCTTACCCTGGCCAAACTTCTCGGGTGTACAAGAAACCAAGGGGGATTAACAAGGAGATGTTCACCCGGAACAGCCGGAGCCATGCCCGCAGCAAGATTCCAGAATTCTTCCTAAGAAGCCTTGAAAGCAGTGAAACACTACTATGTTGCAATAACTCAGAACCTCTTTCTGAGTGGTCCTGGCAGAGGTCATTCCGCTGAACACAACCGTGGACTAAGTAGAGCCAGATGTAGGCAGTGCCATCCATAGTGCTGGATGGATAGTGGTCACGTGACAAACAACTGATCTCTAGTTCTCCAAACTTTCACAGAGTGCCATAAGTAGAGGTTCAACTTACTGCTCCGTTTGAGTATAGTGTCGCCGTCAAAGCTGGAATCAGTAGCCCTCAGGTGAAATGAAACTGAAGCAGATATACCCAGTCAGCTGGCAGTGTCCTTCGGACACCAGCCTATCTGGATGATACGCCTGAATGTTTGCAACCGCAGCAGAGCTATGCAGGCCCAATTGTACAGCAATGCAAACTGTGTACCCTGGTCAATCTTGCTGGGTGTACAACTAACCATGGGGGATTTACAAGGATATGTTCACCCGGAACAGCCTGAGGCCTTCCGGGAGCAAGATTCCCGAATTCTTCCTAAGAAGCCTTGAAAGCAGTGAAACGCTCCTATGTTGCAATAACTCAGAACCTCATTCTGAGTGTTC
>NW_012267385.1:254316-254862 GCF_000151885.1 Dipodomys ordii | reverse complement strand
GGGGACCAGCCTATCTGGCTGCCACGCCTAAATGTTTGCAACCACGGCAGATCTATGCAGGCACAATTGCGCAGTAATGCAAATTGCTTACCCTGGCCAAACTTCTCGGGTGTACAAGAAACCAAGGGGGATTAACAAGGAGATGTTCACCCGGAACAGCCGGAGCCATGCCCGCAGCAAGATTCCGGAATTCTTCCTAAGAAGCCTGGAAAACAGTGAAAAGTTCCTATCTTGCAAAAACTCAGAACCTCATTCTGAGTGTTCCCAGCAGAGGTCATTCGGCTGATCAGAACCGTGGACTAATTAGGGCCAGATGTAGGCAGTGGACTAATTAGAGCCGGGTGTAGGCAGTGTGGTCGCCTGCCAAACAACTGAGCTCTAGTTCTCCAACCTTCACGGAGGGCCATAAGTAGAGGATCAACTTACTGGTTCGGTTGAGTAGAGTGTATCTGTCAAAGGTGGAATCAGTAGCCCTCAAGTGAGAAGAACGGGAAGCAGATATACCCAGTCAATGACAGTGTCTTATGGCAACCAGCCTGTCGGGCT
>NW_012267385.1:251984-254266 GCF_000151885.1 Dipodomys ordii | reverse complement strand
CAGTGTCTTATGGCAACCAGCCTGTCGGGCTGCCACGCCTGAATGTTTGCAACCATGGCAGAGCTATGCAGTAGCAATTGTGTAGCAATGCAAACTGTGTACCCTGGCCAAACTTCACGGCTGTACATGAAACCACGGTGGATTTACAAGGAGATGTTCACCCGGAAAGCCGGATGCCTGCCGGCAGCAAGATTCCGGAATTCTTCCTAAGAAGCCTTGAAAGCAGTGAAACCCTCCAATGTTGCAATAACTCAGAACCTCATTCTGAGTGTTCCCGGCAGAGGTCATTCGGCTGAACACAACCGTGGACTAATTAGAGCCAGATGTAAGCAGTGCCGTCCATAGTGCTGGATGGACAGTGGTCGCGTGCCAAACAACTGAGCTCTAGTTCTCCAAACTTTCACAGAGTGCCATAAGTAGAGGTTCAACTTACTGCTCCAGTTGAGTAGAATGTAGCTGTCAAAGCTGGAATCAGTAGCCCTCAGGTGAAATGAAACCGAAACAGATATACCCAGTGCGCTGGCAGTGTCCAACGGGGACCAGCCTATCTGGCTGCCACGCCAGAATGTTTCCCACCTCGGCAGAGCTCTGCAGGCGCAATTGTGCAGCAATGCAAAATGTTTACCCTGGTCAAACTTTACCGGTGTACAAGAAAACACAGGGGATTTAAAAGCAGATGTTCACCCGGAACAGCCGGAGGCCTTCTGGCATCAAGATTCCGGAATTATTCCTAAGAAGCCTTGAAAGCAGTGAAACGCTTGTATGTTCCAATAACTCAGAACCTCATTCTGAGTGTTCCCTGCAGAGGTCATTCGGCTGAAAACAACCATGTTCTAATCAGGTCCAGATGTATGCAGTAGACTAATTAGAGCCAGGTGTAGGCAGTTTGGAGCGTGCCAAACAACTGAGCTCTAGTTCTCCAAACTGTCTCAGATGCCTTAAGTACAGGTTCAAATTACTGGTCCGGTTGAGTAGAGTGTAGCCATCAAAGCTGGAATCAGTAGCCCTCAGGTGAAAAGAAACAGAAGCAGATATACCCAGTCCGCTTGCAGTGTCCAACGGGGACCAGCCTATCTGGCTGCCAGACCTTAATGTTTGCAAACTCGGCAGAGCTCTGAAGGCGCAATTGTGCAGCAATACAAAGTGCGTACTCTGGACAAACTTCACGGGTGTACAAGAAACCAAGAGGGATTTACAAGGAGATGTTCACCTCGAACAGCCGGAGGCCTGCCAGCAGCAAGATTCCGGAATTCTTCCAAGAATCCTTGAAAGCAGTGAAACACTCCTATGTTGCAATAACTCAGTAACTCATTTTGAGTGTTCCCAGCAGAAGTCATTCGGCTGAACACAACCGTGGACTAAGTAGAGCAAGATGTAGGCAGTGCCGTCCATACTGCTGGATGGACAGATGTCGCGTGGCAAACAACTGAGCTCTAGTTCTCCAAACTTTCACAGAGTTCCATAAGTAGAGGTTCAACTTATGGCTCCGGTTGCGTAGAGTGCAGCCGTCAAAGCTGGAATCAGTAGCACTCAGGTGAGAAGAACGGGAAGCAGATATACCCAGTCCTCTTGCAGAGTTCTACGGGGACCAGCCTATCTGGCTGCCACGCCTGAATGTTTGCAAACGGGGCAGAGCCCTGCAGGCGCAACTGTGCAGCAATGCAAACTGCGTACCCTTGCCAAACTTCATGGGTGTACAAGAAACCACGGGGGATTTACAGGGAGATGTTCACCCGGAGCAGCAGGTAAGCAGTGAATGGCTCCTATCTTGCAATAACTCAGAACCTCATTCTGAGTGTTACCTACAGAGGTCATTCAGCTGAACACAACCGTGAACTAAGTAGAGCCAGATGTAGGCAGTGCCATCCATAGTGATGGATGGACAGTGGTCGCTTGCCAAACAACTAAGCTCTAGTTCTCCAAACTTTCATAGAGTGCCATAAGTAGAGGTTTAACTTACTGCTCCGGTTGAGTAGAGTGTAGCCGTCAAAGCGGGAATCAGTAGTACTCAGGTGAGAAGAACGGGAAGGAGATATACCCAGTGGGCTGGCAGTGTCCTTCGGGAACCAGCCTATCAGGGTGCCACGCCTGAATGTTTGCAACCAGGGCAGAGCTCTGCAGGCGCAATTGTGCAGCAATGCAAACCGTGTACCCTGGCCTTTCTTCACGGGTGTACAAGAAACCACGGGGGATTTACAAGGAGATGTCCACCTTGAACAGCCGGAGGCCTGCCGGCAGCAAGATTTCGGAATTCTTCCTAAGAAGCCTTGAAAGCAGTGAAA
>NW_012267385.1:249698-251934 GCF_000151885.1 Dipodomys ordii | reverse complement strand
ACGCCTGAATGTTTGCAACCTTGGCAGAGCTCTGCAGGCGCAATTGTGCAGCAATGCAAAATGTGTACCCTGGCCAAACTTTACCGGTGTACAAGAAACCACGGGGGATTTAAAAGGAGATGTTCACCTGGAACAGCCGGTCATTTGGCTGAATACAACCATGTTCTAATTAGGGCCAGATGTAGGCAGTGGACTAATTAGAGCCAGGTGTAGGCGGTTTGGACGCGTGCCAAACAACTGAGCTCTAGTTCTCCAAACTGTCTCAGAGTGCCTTAAGTACAGGTTCAAATTCCTGATCCGGTTGAGTAGAGTATAGTGGTCAAAGATGGAATCAGTAGCACTCAGTTGAGAAGAACGGTAAGCAGATATACACAGTCCGCTGGCAGTGTCCTACGGGGAACAGCCTATCTGGCTGCCACACCTGAATGTTTGCAAGCACGGAAGAGCTATGCAGGCACAATGTGCAGCAATAGAAACTGCATACCCTGGCCAAAGTTCACGGGTGTTCAAGAAACCATGGGGGATTTACAAGGAGATGTCCATCCGGAATAGCCTGAGGCTTGCCGGCAGCAATATTATGGAATTCTTCCTAAGAAGACTTGAAAGCAGTGAAATGCCCCTATGTTGCAATAACTCAGAACCTCATTCTGAGTGGTCCCAGCCGAAGTCATTCTGGTGAACACAAACGTGGACTAATTAGAGCCAGATGTAGGTGGTCCTGTCCATTGTGCAGGATGGAGGGTGTTCCTGTGCCAAACAACTAAGCTCTAGTTCTCCAAACTTTCATAGACTGCCATATGTAGAGGTTCAAATTACTGGCCCGGATGAGTAGAATGTAGCTGTCAAAGCTGTAATCAGTAGCACTCAGGTGAGAAGAACGGGAAGCAGATATACCCAGTCCGCTGGCAGTGTCCTAAGGGGATCAGCCTATCTGGCTGTCACGCCTGAATGTTTGCAACCGCTTCAGAGCTATGCAGGCGCAATTGTGCAGTAATGCAAACTGAGTAGGCTGGCCAAACTTCACGGATGTAGAAGAAACCACTGGGGATTTACAAGGAGATGTTCACCTGGAACAGCCGGAGGCCTGCCGGCAGCAAGATTCCAGAACTCTTCCTAAGAAGCCTTGAAAGCAGTGAAACGCTCCTAAGTTGCAATAACTCAGAACCTCATTCTGAGTGTTCCCGGCAGAGGTCATTCGGCGGAACACAAGCCGGGACTAATTAGAGCCAGATGTAGTCAGTTCTGTCCATAGTGCTGGATGGAGAGTGGTCGGGTGCCAAACAACTGAGCTCAAGTTCTCCAAACTTTCACAGAGTTCCATAAGCACAGGTTCAAATTACTGGACCGGTTGAGTAGAGTGTAGTGGTCAATGCTGAAATCAGTAGCACTCAGTTGAGAAGAACGGGAAGCAGATATACACAGTCTGCTGGCAGTGTACAACGGGGACCAGCCTATCTGGCTGCCACGCCTGAATGTTTGCAACAACGGCAGAGCTATGCAGGCGAAATTGTGCAGCAATGCAAACTGCGTCCCCTGGCCAAACATCACGGGTGTACAAGAAAACAACGGGGATTTACAAGGAGTTGTTCACCCGGAACACCCGGAAGCCTGCCGGGAGCAAGATTCCGGAATTCTTCCTAAGAAGCCTGGAAAACAGTGAAAAGCTCCTATGTTGCAAAAACTCAGAACCTCATTCTGAGCGTTCCTGGTGGAGGTCATTGGGCTGAACAAAACCGTGGACTAATTAGAGCCAGTTGTATTCAGTGGACTAATTAGAGCCAGGTGTAGGCAGTGTGGTTGCCTGCCAAACTAACAACTGAGCTCTAGTTCTCCAAACTTTCACAGAGTGCCATAAGTAGAGGTTCAACTTACTGCTCCGGTTGAGGAGAGTGTAGCCGTCAAAGCTGGAATCAGTAGCCCTCAAGTGAGAAGAACTGGAAGCAGATATACCCAGTCCAATGGCATTGTCTTACTGGGACCAGCTTATCTGGGTGCCACACCTGAATGTTTTCAACCGTGGCAGAGCTATGCAGGTGCAATTGTGCAGCAAAGCTAACTGCGTACCCTGGCCAAACTTCACGGGTGTGCAAAAAACCACGGGGGATTTAGAAGCAGATGTTCACCCGGAACAGCCGGAGGCCTGCCGGCAGCAAGATTTCGGGATTCTTCCTAAGAAGCCCTGAAAGCAGTGAAACCCTCCTATGTTGCAATAACTCAGAACCTCATTCTGAGTGTT
>NW_012267385.1:248885-249648 GCF_000151885.1 Dipodomys ordii | reverse complement strand
TCATTCGGCTGAACAAAACCGTGGATTAATTAGAGCCAGATCTAGGCAGTGGCCTAATTAGAGCCAGATGTAGGCATTGTGGTCACGTGACAAACAATTGAGCTCTAGTTCTCCAAACTTTCAGACATTGCCATAAATACAGGTTCAGATTACTGCTCTGGTTGAATAGAGTGTAGCCGTCAAAGCTGGATTCAGTAGCCCTCTGGCGAGAAGAACAGGAAGCAGATATACCCAGTCCTCTGGAAGTGTCCTACGGACACCAGCCTATCTGGCTGCCACGCCTGAATGTTTGCACCCGCGGCAGAGCTATGCAGGCCCAATTGTGCAGCAATGCCAACTGCATACCCTGGCCAAATTTCACGGGGGTACAAGAAACCACGGGGGATTTACAAGAAGATGTTCATGTGGAACAGCCAGAGGCCTGCCGGCAGCAAGATTCCGGAATTCTTCCTGAGAAGCCTTGAAAGCAGTGAAATGTTCATATGTTGCAATAACTCAGAACCTCATTCTGAGTGTTCCTGGCAGAGGTCATTCGGCTGAACACAACCGTGGACTAATTATAGCCAGATGTAAGCAGTGCCGTCAATAGTGCTGGACGGACAGTGGTCGTGAGCCAAACAACTGAGCTCTAGTTCGCTAACCTTTCAAAAAGTGCCATAAGTAGAGGATAAACTTACTGCTCCGGTTGAGTGGAGTGTAGCCGTCAAAGGTGGAATCAGTCGCCCTTAGCTGAGAAGAAGAGGAAGCAGATATATCCAGTCCG
>NW_012267385.1:248160-248360 GCF_000151885.1 Dipodomys ordii | reverse complement strand
GCTGGCAGTGTCCTTCGGGGACCAGCCTATCTGGGTGCCACGCGTGAATGTTTGCAAACGGGGCAGAGCCCTGCAGGCCCAATTGTGCAGCAATGCAAACTGCGTACCCTGGCCTTTCTTCATGGGTGTACAAGTACCACGGGGGATTTACAAGGAGATGTCCACCCGGAACAGCCCGAGGCCTGCCGGCAGCAAGATTC
>NW_012267385.1:247590-247880 GCF_000151885.1 Dipodomys ordii | reverse complement strand
TGCAGGCGTAATTGTGCAGCAATGCTAACTGCTTAACCTGGCCAAACTTCTCGGGTGTACAAGAAACCACGGGGGATTTACAAGGAGATATTCACCCTGAACAGCTGGAGGCCTGCAGGCGGCAAGATTCCAGAATTCTTCCTAAGAAGCCTTGAAAGCAGTGAAACACTACTATGTGGCAATAACTCAGAACCTCATTGCAGTTTTCCCGGCAGAGGTCATTCGGCTGAACAAAACCGTGGACTAATTAGAGCCAGATGTAGGCAGTGGAGTAATTAGAGCCAGATGTA
>NW_012267385.1:243817-247540 GCF_000151885.1 Dipodomys ordii | reverse complement strand
TCCGGTTGAGTAGAGTGTTGCTGTCAAAGCTGGAATCAGTAGCCCTCAGGTGAGAAGAACGGGAAGCAGATATACCCTGTCAGCTGTCAGTGTCCTATGGGGACCAGCCTATCTGGCTGCCACGCCTGAATGTTTGCAACTGTGACAGACCTATGCAGGCGAAATTGTACAGCAATGCAAACTGCGTACCCTGGCCAAATTTCACGGGTGTACAAGAAACCACGGGGGATTTACAAGGAGATTTTCACCTGGAACAGCCAGAGCCCTGCCGGCAGCAAGATTTCGAAATTCTTTCTAAGAAGCCTTGACAGCAGTGAAACGCTCCTATGTTGCAATAACTCAGAACCTCAATCTGAGTATTCCCGGCAGAGGTCATTTGTCTGAACACAACTGTGTTCTAATTAGAGCCAGATGTAGGCAGTAGACTAATTAGAGACAGGTGTAGGCAGTTTGGACGAATGCCAAACAACTGAGCTCTAGTTCTCCAACCTGTCTCAGAGTACCATAAGTAGAGGTTCACCTTACTGCTCCGGTTGAGTAGAGTGTAGTCGTCAAACCTGGAATCAGTAGCACTCAGGTGAGAAGAACGGGAAGCAGATATACCCAGTGCGGTGGCAGTGTCCTACGGGGACCAACCTATCTGGCTACCATGCCTGAATGTTTGCAACCACGGCAGATCTATGCAGGTCCAATTTTGCAGCAATGCAAACTGCTTACCCTGGCCAAACATCACAGATGTACAAGAAACCACGGGGGATTTACAAGGAGATGTTCACCTGGAACAGCCGGAGGCCTGCTGACAGCAAGATTCCGGATTTCTTCCTAAGAAGCCTTGAAAGCAGAGAAATGCTCCTATGTTGCAATAACTCAGAATCTCATTCTGAGTGCTCCCGGGAGAGTTTATTCGGCTGAACACAACCAAGGACTAATTAGAGCCAGATGAAGGCAGTGGACTAATTAGAGCCAGATGTAGGCAGTGTGGTCACGTGCCAAACAACTGAGCTCTAGTTCTCTAAACTTTCAAAGAGTGCCATAAGTAGAGGTTCAACTTACTGCTCTGGTTGAGTAGAGTGTAGCTGTCAAAGCTGGAATCTGTAACACTCAGGTGAGAAGAGCGGGAAGGAGGTATACCCAGTCCACTGGCTGTGTCCTATGGGGACCAGCCTATCTGGCTGTCATGCCTGAATATTTGCAACCGCAGCAGAGCTGTGCAGGCCCAATTGTGCAGCAATGCAAACTGCGTACCCTGGCCAAACTTCACAGGTGTACAAGGAACCACGGGGGATTTACAAGGAGATGTTCACCTGGAACAGCCGGAGGCCTGCCGGCAGCAAGATTCCGGAATTCTTCCTAAGAAGCCTTGAAAGCAGTGAAACGCTCCTATGTTGCAATAACTGAGAACCTCATTCTGAGTGTTCCCGGCAGAGGTAATTCGGTTGAACCAAACTGTGGACTAATTAGAGCCAGATGTAGGCAGTGGACTAATTAGAGCCAGATGTAGGCATTGTGGTCACGTGCCAAACAACTGAGCTCTAGTTCTCCAAACTTTCAGAGAGTGCCATAAGTACAGTTTCAGATTACTGCTCTTGTTGAATAGAGTGTAGCGGTCAAAGCTGGAATCAGTAGCCCTCTGGTGAGAAGAACGGGATGCAGATATACCCAGTCAGCTGGCAGTGTCCTACGAAGACCAGCCTATCTGGCTGCCACGTCTGAATGTTTGCAACCGCGGCAGAGCTATGCAGGCCCAATTGTACAGCAATGCAAACTTCGTACCCTGGCCAAACTTTACGGGTGTACAAGAAACCATGGGGGATTTACAAGGAGATGTTCACCCTGAACAGCCTGAGGCCTACCGGGAGCAAGATTCCGGAATTCTTCCTAAGAAGCCTTGAAAGCAGTGAAACGCTCCTATGTTGCAATAACTCAGAACCTCATTCTGAGTGTTCCCCGCAGAGGTCATTCAGCTGAACACAACAGTGGACTAATTAGAGTCAGTTGTAAGCAGTGGATTAATTAGAGCCAGTTCTAGGCAGTGTGGTCGCGTGACAAACAACTGAGCTCTAGTTCTCCAAAATTTCACAGAGTGCCATAAGTAGAGGTTTAACTTACTGCTCCGATTGAGTAGAGTGTAGCTGTCAAAGCTGGAATCAGTAGCCCTCAGGTGAAATGAAACCGAAGCAGATATACCCAGTCCGCTGGCAGTGTACAACGGGGACCAGCCTATCTGGCTCCCACCCCTGAATGTTTGCAACCTCGGCAGAGCTATGCATGCGCTATTGTGCAACAATGCAAAATGTGTACCCTGGACAAACTCCACGGGTGTACAAGAAACCACAGGGATTTACAAGGAGATATTCACCTGAAACAGCCAGGGCCTGCCAGCGGCATGATTCTGGAATACTTCCTAAGAAGCCTTGAAAGCAGTGAAACGCTCCTATGTTGCAATAACTCAGAACCTCATTCTAGTGTTCCCGGAAGAGGTCATTCCTCTGAAAACAACCATGGACTAATTAGAGACAGATGTATGCAGTGCCGTCCATAGTGCTGGATGTAGAGTGGTCGCATGCCAAACAACTGAGCTCTAGTTCTCCAAACTTTCACAGAGTGCCATAAGTAGAGGTTCAACTTATGGCTCCTGTTGAGTAGAGTGTAGCCATCAAACCTGGAATCAATAGCACTCAGGTGAGAAGAACGGGAAGCAGATATACCCCTTCCTCTGGCAGTGTCAAACGGGGACCAGCCTATCTGGATGCCAGGCCTGAATGTTTGCAAATGGGGCAGAGCTATGCAGGGGCAATTGTGCAGCAATGCTAACTGCTTACCCCGGCCAAACTTCACGGTTGTACAAGAAACCACGGGGGATTTACAAGCAGTTGTTCACCCGGAACAGCCGGAGGTCTGCCGGCAGCAAGATTCCGGAATTCTTCCTAAGAAGCCTTGAAAGCAGTGAAACGCTCCTATGTTGCAATAACTCAGAACCTCATTCTGAGTGTTTCCCGCAGAGGTCATTCAGCTGAACACAACCGTGGTCTAAGTAGAGCCAGATGTAGGCAATGCCGTCCATAGTGATGGATGGACACTGTTCGCATGCCAAACAACTGACTCTAGTTCTCCAAACTTTCACGGAGTGCCCCAAGTAGAAGATCAACTTACTGGTCCGGTTGAGTAGAGTGTAGCCGTCAAAGGTGGAATCCGTAGCCTTCAATGGAGAAGAACGGGTAGCAGATATACCCAGTCCGCTGGCAGTGTACAACGGGGACCAGCCTATCGGGCTGCCACGCCAGAATGTTAGCAACCGCGGCAGAGCTATGCAGGCCCAATTGTACAGCAATGCAAACTGCGTACTGTGGCCAAAGTTTACGGGTATACAAGAAACCATGCGGGATTTACAAGAAGATGTTCACCCTGAACAGCCTGAGGCCTGCCGGGAGCAAGATTCCGGAATTCTTCCTAAGAAGCATTGAAAGCAGTGAAATGCTCCTATGTTGCAATAACTCACAACCTCATTCTGAGTGTTCCGTCCGGAAGTCATTCGGCTGAAAACAACAGTGGACTAATTAGAGCCAGATGTAGGGAGTGCCGTCCATAGTGCTGGATGTAGAGTGGTAGCATGACAAACAACTGAGCTCTAGTTCTCCAAACTTTCACAGAGTGCCATAAGTAGAGGATCAACTCAGTGCTCCGGTTGAGTAGAGTTTAGCCCTCAAAGCTGGAATCAGTAGC
>NW_012267385.1:242297-243767 GCF_000151885.1 Dipodomys ordii | reverse complement strand
GGACCAGCCTACCTGTCTGCCACGCCTCAATGTTTGCAAGCCCGGCAGAGCTATGCAGGCGCAATTGTGCAGCAATGCAAACTTCGTACCCTCGCCAAACTTTACGGGTTTACAAGAAACCAAGCGGGATTTAAAAGGAGATGTTCTCCCGGAACAGCAGGAGGCCTGCTGGCAGCAAGATTCCCGAATTCTTCCTAAGAAGCATTGAAAGCAGTAAAACGCTCCTATGTTGGAATAACTCAGAACGTCATTCTGAGTGTTCCCCGCAGAGGTCATTCAGTTGAACACAACTGTGGACTAATTAGAGTCAGATGTAAGCAGTGGATTAATTAGAGCCAGTTGTAGGCATTGTGGTCACGTGCCAAACAACTGAGCTCTAGTTCTCCAAACTTTCACAGAGTCCCATAAGTAGAGGTTCAACTTACTGCTCTGGTTGAGTTGAGTGTATCCGTCAAAGCTGGAATCAGTAGCACTCAGGTGAGAAGAGCGGGAAGGAGATATACCCTGTCCAATGGCAGTGTACTACGGGGATCAGCCTATCTGGCTGCCATGCCTGAATGTTTGCAAACGCTTCAGAGCTATACAGGCGCAATTGTGCAGCAATGCAAACTGCGAACCCTGGTCAAACTTCACGGGTGTACAAGAATCCACCCGGGATTTACAAGGAGATCTTCACATGGAACAGCCAGAGGCCTGCCGGGAGCAAGATTCCAGAATTATTCCTAAGAAGCCTTGAAAGCAGTGAAACGCTCCTATGTTGCAATACCTCAGAATCTCATTCTGAGTGTACCCGGTAGAGGTCATTCGGCTGAACACAACCATGGACTAATTAGAGCCAGATGTAGGCAGTGGACTAATTAGAGGCAGATGTAGGCAGTGTAGTCGCACGACAAACAACTGAGCTCTAGTTCTCCAAACTTTCACCGAGTGCCATAAGTAGATGCTCAACTTACTGCTCCAGTTAAATAGAGTGTGGCTCGCAAAGCTGGAAAAAGTAGCACACAGGTGAGAAGAACGGTAAGCAGATACACCCAGTGTGCTGGAGTGTCCTATGGGGACCAGCCTTTCTGGCTGCCACTCCTGAATGTTTGCAACCGCGACAGAGCTATGTAGGTCCAATTGTGCAGCAATGCAAACTGTGTACCCTGGCCAAATTTCACGGGTGTACAAGAAACCACGGGGGATTTACAAGCAGATGTTCACGTGGAACAGACAGAGGCCTGCCGGCAGCAAGATTCTGGAATTCTTCCTAAGAAGCCTGGAAAACCGTGAAACGCTCCAATGTTGCAATAACTCAGAACCTCATTCTGAGTGTTCCCGGCAGAGGTCATTCTGCTGAACACAACCAGGGACTAATTAGAGCCAGATGTAAGCAGTGGACTAATTAGAGCCAGGTGTAGGTAGTGTGGTCGCCTGCCAAACAACTGAGCTCTAGTTCTCCAAACTTTCACAGAGTGCCATAAGTAGAGG
>NW_012267385.1:239558-241160 GCF_000151885.1 Dipodomys ordii | reverse complement strand
AACTCAGAACCTCATTCTGAGTATTCCCGGCAGAGGTCATTTGGCTGAACACAACCGTGGAATAATTAGAGCCAGATATATGCAGTGCCGTCCACAGTGCTGGATGGACAGTGGTCTCGTGACTAACAACTGAGCTCTTGTTCTCCAAACATTCACAGAGTGCCATAAGTAGATGTTCAACTCACTGCTCAGGTTGAGTAGAGTTTAGCCGTCAAAGCTGGAATCAGTAGCCCTCAGGTGAGAAGAACGGGAAGCAGATATACCCAGTCCAATGTCAGTGTCTTACGGGGACCAGCCTATCTGGCTGCCACGCCTGAATGTTTGCAACCGAGGCAGAGCAATTCAGTCTCAATTGTGTAGCAATGCAAACTGCGTACCCTGGCCAAACTTCATGGGTGTACAAGAAACCACGGGGGATTTACAAGGAGATGTTCACCCAGAACAGCCAGAGGCCTGCAGGCAGCAAGATTCCGGAATTTTTCCTAAGAAGCATTAAAAGCAGTGAAATGCTCCTATGTTGCAATAACTCAGAACCTCATTCTGACTATCCCCGGCAGAGGTCATTCGGCTGAACACAACCGTGGACTAATTAGAGCCAGATGTAGGCAGGGGACTAATTAGAGCCAGATGTAGACAGTGTGGTCGCACGACAAACAACTGAGCTCTTGTTCTCCAAACTTTCACCGAGTTCCATAAGTAGATGTTCACCTTACTGCTCCAGTTAAGTAGAGAGTGGCTACAAATCTGGAAACAGTAGCACTTAGGTGAAAAGAACGGGAAGCAGATATACCCAGTCAGCTATCAGTGTCCTAAGGGGACCAGCCTATCTGGCTGCCAAGCCTGAATATTTGCCACCGCGACAGAGCTATGCAGGAGCAATTGTGCAGCCATGAAAACTGCGTACCCTGGCCAAATTTCACCAGTGTACAAGAAACCACGGGGGATTTAAAAGGAGATGTTCACCCGGAACAGCCTGGGGTCTGCCGGCAGCAAGATTCTGGAATTCTTCCTAAGAATCCGTGAAAGCAGTGAAACGCTCCTATGTTGCAATAACTCAGAACCTCATTCGGAGTATTCCTGGCAGAGGTCATTCAGCTGAACACAACCTTGGACTAATTAGAGCCAGATGGAGGCAGTGACATCCATAGTGCTGGATGGACAGTGGTCGCTTGGCAAAATCTGAGCTCTAGTTCTCCAAACTTTCACATATTGCCATAAGTAGAGTTTCAACTTAATGCTCCAAATGAGTCGTGTGTAGCCGACCAAGCTGGAATCAATAGCATTCAGGTGAGAAGTATGGGAAGCAGATATACCCAGAGAGCTGGCAGTGTCCTACGGGGACCAGCCTACCTGGATGCCACGCTTGAATATTTGCAACCGCGGCACAGCAATGCAGGCACAATTGTGCAGCCATACAAACTGCGTACCCTGGCCAAACTTCATGGGGGTTCAAGAAACCACGGGGGATTTACAAGGAGATGTTCACCCGGAACAGCCGGTGGCCTGCGGGCAACAAGATTCCGGAATTCTTCTTAAGAAGCCTTGGAAGCAGTGAAACGCTCCTATGTTGCAATAACTCAGAACCTCATTCTGAGTGTTTCC
>NW_012267385.1:236553-238872 GCF_000151885.1 Dipodomys ordii | reverse complement strand
ACAGGCGTAGGCATGCCGGAAGCAAGATTCCGGAATTCTTCCTAAGAAGCCTTGAAAGCAGTGAAACGCTCCTATGTTGCAATAACTCAGAACCACATTCTGAGTGTTCCCGGCAGAGGTCATTTGGCTGAACACAACCTTGGACTAATTAGAGCCAGATAGAATTAAAGGACTAATTAGAGCTAGATGTAGGCAGTTCTGTCCATAGTGCTGGATGGAGAGTTGTGGCGTGACAAACAACTGAGCTCTACTTCTCCAAACTTTCACAGAGTGCCATAAGTACAGGTTCAGCTTACTGCTCCGGTTGAATAGAGTGTAGCCATCAAAGCTGGAATCAGTAGCACTCAGGTGAGAAGAATGGGAAGCAGAAATACCCAGTCCACTGGCAGTGTCCTACGGGAACCAGCCTATCTGGCTTTCATGCCTGAATGTTTCCAACCGCGGCAGAACTATGCTGGTGAAATTGTGCAGCAATGCAAACTGGCCAAACTTCACGGGTGTACAAGAAAGCACGGGGGATTTACAAGGAGTTGTTCACCCGGAACAGGGGGAGGCATGCCGTAAACAAGATTCCGGATATCTTCCTAAGAAGCCTTGAAAGCAGTGCAGCAATGCAAACTGCTTACCCTGGCCAAACTTCACGGGTGTACAGAAACCAGCAGTTTGAATTGCTGCACAATTGCGCCTGCATAGCTCTGCCGTGTTGCAAACATTCAGGGGTGGCAGCCAGATAGGCTTGTACCCGTAGGACACTGCCAGCGGACTGGGTATATCTGCTTCGGTTTCATTTCACCTGAGGGCTACTGATTCCAGCTTTGACGGCTACATTCTACTCAGCCAGAGCAGTAAGCAAACCTCTACTTATGGCACTCTGTGAAAGTTTGGAAAACTAGAGCTCAGTTGTTTGTCACATGACCACACTGTCTACACCTCTCTCTAATTAGTCCACTGCTTAAATCTGGCTCTAATTAGTCCACGGTTGTGTTCAGCCAAATGACCTCTGCCCGGAACACTCAGAAAGAGGTTCTGAGTTATTGCAACATAGGAACGTTTCACTGCTTTCAAGGCTTCTTAGGAAGAATTCCGGAATCTTCCTGGGAGCAGGCCTCCAGCTGTTCCGGGTGAACAACTAGTTGTAAATCCCACGTGGTTTCTTGTACACCCGTGATGTTTGGCCAGGGTAAGCAGATAGCATTGCTGCACAATTGCACCTGCATAGCTCTGCTGTGGTTGTAAACATTCAGGCATGGCAGCCAGATAGGCAGGTCTACATAAGACACTGCCAGCGGACTGGGTATATCTGCTTCCCGTTCTTCTCACCTAAGTGCTACTGATTCCAGCTTTGACGGCTACACTCTACTCAACTGGAGCAGTAAGGTGAACCTCTAGTGATGACACTCTTTTAAAGTTTGGAGAACTAGAGCTCAGTTGTTTGGCACACGACCACACTGCCTACATCTGGCTCTAATTAGTCCACTGCTTCCATCTTGCTCTAATTTGTCCACGGTTGTGTTCAGCTGAATGACCTCTGCGGGGAACACTCAGAATGAGGTTCTGAGTTATTGCAACATAGGAGCATTTCACTGCTTTCAAGGCTTCTTAAGAAGAATTCGGGAATCTTGCTGCCGGCAGGCATCCGGCTGTTCCGGGAGAACATCTCCTTGTAAATCCCCCGTGGTTTCTTGTACACCCGTGAAGTTTGGGCACGGTACGCAGTTTGCATTGCTGCACAATTGTGGCTGCATAGCTCTGCTGCAGTTGCAAACATTCAGGCGTGGCAGCCAGATAGACTGGTCCCCGTAGGACACTGCCAGGAGACTGAGTATATCTGCTTCCCGTTCTTCTCACCTGAGTGCTACTGATTCCAGCTTTGACGGCTACACTCTACTCAAACGGAGCAGTAAGTTGAACCACTACTTATGGCACTCTGAGAAAGTTTGGAGAACTAGAGCTCATTTGTTTGGCACGGGACCACTTTCCAACCAGCACTATGTACGGCACTGCCTTCATCTGGCTCTAATTAGTCCATTGTTGTGTTTAGCGTAATGACCTCTGCCGGGAACACTCAGAATGAGTTTCTGAGTTATTGCAACATAGGAGCATTTCACTGCTTTCAAGGCTTCTTAGGAAGAGTTTGTGAATCTTGCTGCCGGCAGGCCTCCGGCTCTTCCGGGTGAACATCTCCTTGTAAATCCCCCCTGGGGATTAGAGTCAGATGTAGGCAGTGGACTAATTAGAGCCAGATGTAGGCAGTGTGGTCACGTGACAAACAACGGAGCTCTAGTTCTCCAAACTTTCACGGAGTCCCATAAGTAGAGG
>NW_012267385.1:226860-234572 GCF_000151885.1 Dipodomys ordii | reverse complement strand
TAACTCAGAACCTCATTCTGAGTGATCCCGGCAGAGGCCATTTGGTTGAACACAAATGTGGATTAATTAGAGCCAGATATATGCAGTGCGGTCCATAGTGTTGGATGGACAGTTGTCGCATGGCAAACACCTGAGCTCTAGTTCTACAAACTTTCACAGAGAGCAATAAGTAGAGTTTCACCTATCTGCTCCCGTTGAGTAGGCTGTAGCCATCAAAGCTGGAATCAGTAGCCCTCAGGTCAGAAGAATGGGAAGCAGATATACCCAGTCAACTGGCAGTGTCCTATGGGTACCAACCTATCTGGCTGCCACGCCTGAATGTTTGCAACCGCAGCAGAATTATGCAGGCCCAATTGTGCAGGAATTCAAACTGCGTACTCTGGCCAAACTTCTTGGGTGTACAAGAAACCAGCAGGGATTTACAAGGAGTTGTTCACCCGGAACAGCCGGAAGCCTCCCGGCAGCATGTTTCCAGAATTCTTCCTCTGAGGCCTTGAAAGCAGTGAAACGCTCCTATGATGCAATAACTCAGAACCTCATTCTGAGTGTAACCGGTAGAGGTCATTCAGTTGAACACAACCGTATACTAATTAGAGCCAGATGTAAGCAGTGGACTAATTAAGCCAGATGTAGGCAGTGCTGTCCATAGTGCTGGATGTACATTCGTCGCATGACAAACAACTGAGCTCTAGTTCTCCAAACTTTCACAGAATGCCATAAGTAGAGGTTCAAGTTACTGCTCCGGTTGAGTAGAGTGTAGCCCTCAAAGCTGCAAACAGTAGCACTCAGGTGAGAAGAACGGAAGTAGATACACCCAGTCCACTGGCAGTGTCCTACGGGGACATGCATATCTGGCTGCCATGCCTGAATGTTTGCAACCGCAGCAGAGCTCTGCAGGTGCAATTGTGCAGCAATGCAAACTGCATAACCTAGCCAAACTCTACGGGTGTACAAGAAACCACGGGGGATTTACAAGGAGATGTACACCCGGAAAATCCGGAGGCCTGCTGGCAGCAACATTCTGGAATTATTCATAAGAAGCCTTGAAAGAAGTGAAACCCTTCTATGTTGCAATAACTCAGAACCTCATTCTGAATGTTTCTGGCAGAGGTCATTTTGCGGAACACAACCATTGACTAATTAGAGCCAGATGTAGGCAGTTGACTAATTAGAGCCAGATGTAGACAGTGTAGTTGCGTGACATACAACTGAGCTCTAGTTCTCCAAACTTTCACAGAGTACCGTAAGTAGAGGTTCAAGTTACTGCTCCGGTTGAGTAGAGTGTAGCCCTCAAAGCTGCAAACAGTAGCACTCAAGTGAGAAGAACTTGAAGCAGATATACCCCGTGCGCTGGAAGTGTCCTACGGGAACCAGCCTATCTGGCTGCCACGCCTGAATGTTTACAACCGCCCCAGAGCTATGCAGGAACAATTGCGCAGCAATGGAAATTGCGTACCCTGGCCAAACTTCTCGGGTGTACAAGAAACCAGGGGGATTTACAAGGAGATATTCACTCGGGACAGCCAGAGGCCTGCCGGCAACAAGATTCCGGAATTCTTCCTAAATATCCTTGAAAGCCTTGAAACGCTCCTATGTTGCATTAACTCAGAACCTCATTCTGACTGTTCCCGGCAGAGGTCCTTCAGCTGAACACAACCCTGGATTAATTAGAGCCAGATGTAGGCATTGCCATCCATAGTGCTGAATGGACGTTGGTCACGTGCCAAACAAATGAGCTCTAGTTCTCCAAACTTTCTCAGAGTGCCATAAGTAGAGGTTCAGCTGACTGCTCCGGTTGAGTAGAGTGTAGCCGTAAAGCTGGAATCAGTAGCACTCAGGTGAGAAGAACGGGAAGCAGATATACCCAGTACGCTGGCAGTGTCCTATGGGATCCAGATTATCTGGCTGCCATGCCTGAACGTTTGCAACCGCGGCAGAACTCTGCAGGTGCCATTGTGCAGCAATTCAAACTGTTAACCCTGGACAAACTTCACCGGTGTACAAGAACCGATGGGGGATTTACAAGGAGATATTAACCCGGAAGGGGCAGAGGCATGTCGGCAGCAAGATAACAAAATACTTCCTAAGAAGCCTTGAAAGCAGTAAAATGCTCATCTTTGCAATAACTCAGAAACTCATTCTGAGTGTTCCTGACAGAGGTCATTCGGCTGAACACAACCGTGGACTAATTATGCAGTCACAATTGTGCAGCAATGCAAACTGCGTACCCTGGCCAAACTTCATGGGTGTACAAGAAACCACGGTGGATTTACAAGTAGATGTACACCGGAACAGCCGGAGGCCTGCCGGCAGCAATATTCTGGAATTCTTCCTAAGAAGCCTTGAAAGCAGTGAAACGCTCCTATGTGGCAATAACTCAGAAACTGATTCTGAGTGTTCCCGGCAGAGGTCATTCGGCTGAACACAACGGTGGACTAATTATAGGGAGATGTAGGCAGTGGACAAATTAGAATCAGGTGTAGGCAGTGTGGTCTCCTGCCAAACAACTGAGCTCTAGTTCTCCAAACTTTCACAGAGTGCCATAAGTAGAGTTTCAACATACTGCTCCGGTTGAGTAGAGTGTAGCTGGTTAAACTTACTGCTCTGGTTGAGTACAGTGTAGATTTCAAAGCTGGAATCCGTAGCATTCAGGTGAGAACAACGGATAGCAGATATACCCAGTCAGTTGGCAGTATCCTACGAGACCAGCCTATCTGGCTGCCACGCCTGAATGTTTGCAACCCCAGCAGAGCTATTCAGGCGCAATTGTGCAGCAATGCTAACTGCGTACCCTGGCCAAACTTCACGGGTGTACAAGAAACCACGGGGATTTACAAGGAGATGTTCACCCGAAACAGCAGGAGGCCTGGCAGCAACAAGATTCGAGAATTCTTCCTAAGAAGCATTGAAAGCAGTGAAACTCTCTTATGTTGCAATAACTCAGAACCTCATTCTGAGTCTTCTGAGCAGAGGTCATTCGGCTGAACACAACCGTGGAATAATTAGAGCCAGATGTAGGCAGTGGACTAATTAGAGCCAGATGTAGGCAGTTCAGTCCATAGTGCTGGATGGACAGTGGTCGTGTGGCAAACAACTGAGCTCTAGTTCTCCAAACTTTCACAGACTGCCATAAGTAGAGGTTCAAGTTACTGCTCCCGTTGAGTAGAGTGTATCCGTCAAAGCTGGAATCAGTAGCCCACAGGTGAGAAGAACGGGATGCAGATATATCCAGTCTGCGGGCAGTGTCCTACAGGGACCAGCCTATCTGGCTGCCATGCCTGAGTGTTTGCAACCGCAGCAGAGCTATGCAGGTGCAATTGTGCAGCAATGAAAACTGCTTGCCCTGGCCAAACTTCACGGGTGTACAAGAAACCACTGGGGATTTACAAGGAGATGTACACCCGGAAAAGCCGGATGCCTGCCGACAGCAAGATTCCGGAATTCTTCCTAAGAAGCCTTGAAAGCAGTGAAACGCTCCTATGTTGCAATAACTCAGTACCTCATTCTGAGTGATCCCTGCAGAGGTCATTCGGCTGAACACAACCGTGGACTAATTAGGGCAAGATGTAAGCAGTGCCGTCCATAGTGCTGTTTGTACGCTGGTTGCGTGCCAAACAACTGAGCTCTAGTTCTCCAAACTTTCACAGAGTGACATAAGTAGTGGTTCAACTTACTGCTCCGGTTGAGTAGAGTGTAGCCATCAAAGCGGGATTCAGTAGCACTCACCTGAGAAGAACGGGAAGCAGATATACCCAGTCCGCTGGAAGTGTCCTATGGGGACCAGCCTACCTGACTGCCATAACTGAATGTTTGCAACCGCTGAAGAGCTATGCAGGCGCAATTGTGCAGCAATGCATACTTCGTACCCTGGCCAAACTCCACTGGTGTACAAGAAACCACGGTGGATTTACCAGGAGATGTTCACCCGGAACAGCCGGAGGCCTGCCAGCAGCAAGATTCCGGAATTCTTCCTAAGAAGCCTGGAATGTAGTGAAATGCTCCTATGTTGCAATGACTCAGAATCTCATTGTGAGTGTTCCCTGTAGAGTTCATTCAGCTGAACACAACGGTGGACTAATTGGAGCCAGACGTATGCAGTTCTGTCCTTAGTGCCTGATGGACAGTGGTCACGTGCCAAACAACTGAGCTCTAGTTCTCCAAACTTTCACAGAGTGCTATAAGTAGAGATTCAACTTACTGCTGCAGTTGAGTAGAGTGTAGCCGTCAAAGCATGAATCAGTAGCTCTCAGGTGAGAAGGACGGGAAGCAGATATACCCAGTCCGCTGGCAGTGTCCTCCGGGGACCAGCCTATCTGGCTGCCATCCCTGAATGTTTCCAACCGCGGCAGAACTATGCAGGTGCAATTGTGCAGCAATGCAAACTGCGTACCCTGGCCAAACTTCACGAGTGTACAAGAAAGCTCGGGGGATTTACAAGGAGATGTTCACCCGGAACAGGCAGAGGCATGCAAGAAACAAGATTGGGGAATTCTTCCTAAGAAGCCTTGAAAGCAGTGAAACGCTCATATGTTGCAATAACTCAGAACCTCATGTTGAGTGTTCCTGGTAGTGGTCATTGGGCTGAACACAACCGTGGACTAATTAGAGCCAGATGTAGGCAGTGCCGTCTATAGTGCTGGATGGAGAGTGGTTGCGTGCCAAACAACTGACCTCTACTTCTCCAAACTTTCACAGAGTGCCATAAGTACAGGTTCAACTTACGGCTCCGGTTGAAGAGAGTGTAGCCGGCAAAGCTGGAATCAGTAGCACTCAGGTGAGAAGAACGGGAATCAGATATACCCAGAGTGCTGGCAGTGTCCTATGGGGACCAGCCTATATGGCTGCCACACCTGAATGTTTGCAACCGCGGCAGAGCTATGCAGTCCCAATTGTGCAGAAATTCAAACTGCGTACCCTGGCCAAACTACACAGGTATACAAGAAACCACGGGGGATTTGAAAGAAGTTGTTCACCCAGAACAGCCGAAAGCCTGACGGCAGCAAGATTCTGGAATTCTTCCTAAGAAGCCTTGAAAGCAGTGAAACGCTCCAATGTTGCAATAACTCAGAACCTCATTCTGAGTGTTACTGGCAGAGGTCATTCGGCTCAACACAACCGTGGAGTAATTAGAGCCGGATGTTCGCAGTGGACTAATTAGAGCCAGGTGTAGTCAGTGTGGTCGCCTGACAAACAACTGAGCTCTAGTTCTCCAAACTTTCACAGAATGCCATAAGTAGAGATTCAACTTACTGCTCCGGTTGAGTAGAGTGTAGCCGTCAAAGCTGGAATAAGTAGCACTCAGGTGAGAAGAACGGGAAGCAGATATACCCAGTCTGCTGGCAGTGTCCTACGGGGACCAGCCTATCTGGCTGCCATCCCTGAATGTTTCCAAACACGGCAGAACTATGCAGGTGCAATTGTGCAGCAATGCAAACTGCATCCCCTGGCCGAACTTCACTGTGTACAAGAAAGCACGGGGGAATTACAAGGAGATGTTCACCCGGAAAAGGCAGAGGTATGCCGGAAACAAGATTCGGGAATTCGTCCTAAGAAGCCTTGAAGGTAGTGAAACGCTCCTATGTTGCAATAACTCAGAAACAAATTCTGAGTGTTCCCGGTAGAAATCATTCCGCTGAACACAACCGTGGACTAATTAGAGCCAGATAAATGCAGTGCCATCAATAGTGCTGAATGGACAGTGGTCGCATGCCAAACAACTGAGCTCTAGTTCTCCAAACTTTCACAGAGTGCCATGAGTAGAGGTTCATCTTAGTGCTCTGGTTGAGTAGAGTGTAGCCCTCAAACCTAGAAATAGTAGCACTAAGGTGAGATGAACGGGAAGCAGATATACACAGTCCGCTGGCAGTGTCATACGGGGACCAGCCTATCTTTCTGCCACGCCTGAATGTTTGCAATCGAGGCAGAGCTACACAGGCGCAATTGGGCAGCAATGCTAACTGCATACCCTTGCCAAACTTCACGGGTGTGCAAGAAACCACGGGGGATTTAGAAGAGATGTTCACCCGGAACACCCAGAGTATTGAGGAATTAAGATCCGGAATTCTTCCTAAAATGCCTTGAAAGCAGTGAAACAGTCCTATCTTGCAATAACTCAGAACCTCATTCTGAGTGTTCCTGGCGGAGGTCATGTGGCTGAAAACAACTGTGGACTAATTAGAGCTAGATGTAGACAGTGGACTAATTAGAGTCAGGTGTAGGCAGTGTGGTTGCGTGGCAAACAACTGAGCTCTAGTTCTCCAAACTTTCACACACTGCCATAAGTAGAGGTTCAAGTTACTGCTCCGGTTGAGTAGAGTGTATCCGTCAAAGCTGGAAAAAGTAGCCCACAGGTGAGAAGAACGGGAAGCAGATATACCCAGTCTGCGGGCAGTGTCCTACAGGGACCAGCCTATCTTGCTGCATTGCCTGAATGTTTGCAACCGCAGCAGAGCTATGCAGGCACAATCATGCAGCAATGAAAACTGCGTGCCCTGCCCAAACTTCACTGGCGTACAAGAAACCAAGGGGGATTTACAAGGAGATGTACACCCGGAAAAGCCGGATGCCTGCCGGCAGCAACATTCCGGAATTCTTCCTAAGAAGCCTTGAATGCAGTGAAACGCTCCAAAGTTGCAATAACTCAGAAACTCATTCTGAGTTTTCCCGTCAGAGGTCATTCAGCTGAACACAACTGTGGACTAATTAGAGCCAGATGTAGGCAATGGACTAATTAGAGCCAGGTGTAGGCAGTGTGGTCGCGTGTCAAACAACTGAGCTCTAGTTCTCCAAACTTTTACAGAGTGCCATAAGTAGAGGTTCAACTTACTGCTCCAGTTGAGTAGAGTGTAGCAAACAAAGCTGGAAACAGTAGCACTCAGGCCAGAAAAACGAGAAGCAGATATACCAAGTCCGCTGGCAGTGTCCTACGCAGACCAGCCTATCTGGCTGCAATGGCTGAATGTTTGAACGCGGGGCAGAAATATGCAGGCGCAATTGTGCAGCAATGCAAATTGCGTATCCTGGCCAAACTTCACGGGTGTACATGAAACCACGGGGGATTTACAAGATGTTCACCCGGAACAGCCTGAGGACTGCCGGCAGGAAGATTTGGGAATTCTTCCTAAGAAGACTGGAAAGCAGTGAAACGCTCCTATGTTGCAATAACACAGAACCTCATTCTGAGTGTTCCTGGCAGAGGTCATTCGGCTGAACAAAACCGTGGACTAATTAGAGCCAGATGTAGGCAGTGACGTCAATAGTGCTGGATGCACAGTGGTCGTGTGCCGAACAACTGAGCTGTAGTTCTCCAAACTTTCACAGCGTGCCATAAGTAGAGGTTCAACTTACTGCTCCAGTTGAGTAGAGTGTAGGCGTCAAAGCTGGAATCAGTAGCACTCACCTGAAAAGAACGGGAAGCAGATATACCCAGTCTGCTGGAAGTGTCCTACGTGGACCAGCCTATCTGGCTGCCATGCCTGAATGTTTGCAACCGCGGCAGAGCTATGCAGAGGCAATTGTGCAGGAATGCTAACTGCATACCCTTGCCAAACTTCATGGGTGTGCAAGAAACCACGGGGGATTTACAATGAGATGTTCACCCGGAACTGCCGGAGGCCTGAGGGCAGCAAGATTCAGAATTCTAACTAAGAAGCCTTGAAAGCAGTAAAACGCTCCAATGTTGCAATAACTCAGAACCTCATTCTGAGTGTTCC
>NW_012267385.1:220743-224283 GCF_000151885.1 Dipodomys ordii | reverse complement strand
GTATGCAGTTCTGTCCTTAGTGCGTGATTGACAGTGGTCACATGCCAAACAACTGAGCTCTAGTTCTCCAAACTTTCACAGAGTGCCATAAGTAGAGATTCAACTTACTGCTGCAGTTGAGTAGAGTGTAGCCGTCAAAGCTTGAATGAGTAGCTCTCAGGTGAGAAGGACGGGAAGCAGATATACCCAGTCTGCTGGCAGTGTCCTCCGGGGACCAGCCTATCTGGCTGCCATCCCTGAATGTTTCCAACCGCGGCAGAGCTATGCATGTGCAATTGTGCAGCGATACAAACTGCATCCCCTGGCCAAAGATCACGCGTGTACAAGAAAGCACGGGGGAATTACAAGGAGATGTTCATCCGGAACAGGCAGAGGTATGCCGGAAACAAGATTCGGGAATTCTTCCTAAGAAGCCTTGAAGGTAGTGAAAGGCTCCTATGTTGCAATAACTCAGAACCTCATTCTGAGTGTTCCCGGCAGAGGTCATTCGGCTGAACACAACCGTGGACTAATTAGAGCCAGATAAAGCAGTGCCGTCAATAGTGCTGGATGGAGAGTGGTCGCGTGCCAAACAACTGAGCTCTAGTTCTCCAAACTTTCACAGAGTGCCATGAGTAGAGGTTCATCTTACTACTCCGGTTGAGTAGAGTGTAGCCGTCAAAGCTAGAAACAGTAGCACTAAGGTGAGATGAACGGGAAGCAGACATACCCAGTCCGCTAGCAGTGTCAAACGGGGACCAGCCTATCTTTCTGCCACGCCTGAAAGTTTGCAACCGAGGCAGAGCTACGCAAGTGCAATTGGGCAGCAATGCTAACTGCGTAACCTTGCCAAACTTCACGGGTGTGCAAGAAACCACGGGGGATTTAGAAGAGATGTTCACCCGGAACACCCAGAATATTGAGGAATTAAGATCTGGAATTCTTCCTAAGATGCCTTGAAAGCAGTGAAACACTTCTATGTTGCAATAACTCAGAACCTCATTCTGAGTGTTCCCGGCAGAGGTCATTCGGGTGAAAACAACCGTGGACTAATTAGAGGCAGATGTAGGCAGTGGACTAATTAGAGTCATTTGTAGGCAGTGTGGTCGCTTGGCAAACAACTGAGCTCTTGTTCTCCAAACTTTCACACACTGCCATAAGTAGAGGTTCAACTTACTGCTCCGGTTGAGTAGAGTTTATCCGTCAAAGCTGGAAAAAGTAGCCCACAGGTGAGAAGAACGGGAAGCAGATACACCCATTCTGCGGGCAGTGTCCTACAGGGACCAGCCTATCTGGCTGCCATGCCTGAATGTTTGCAACCGCAGCAGAGCTATGCAGGCGCAATTGTGCAGCAATGAAAACTGTGTGCCCTGGCTAAACTTCACTGGTGTACAAGAAATCACGGGGGATTTACAAGGAGATGTACACCCGGAAAAGCCGGATGCCTGCCGGCAGCAACATTCCGGAATTCTTCCTAAGAAGCCTTGAAAGCAGTGAAACGCTCATATGTTGCAATAACTCAGAACCTCATGTTGAGTGTTCCTGGTAGTGGTCATTGGGCTGAACACAACCGTGGACTAATTAGAACCAGATGTAGGCAGTGCCGTCTATAGTGCTGGATGGAGAGTGGTTGCGTGCCAAACAACTGACCTCTACTTCTCCAAACTTTCACAGAGTGCCATAAGTATAGGTTCAACTTACTGCTCCAGTTGAAGAGAGTGTAGCCATCAAAGCTGGAATCAGTAGCACTCAGGTGAGAAGAAGGGGAATCAGATATACACAGTGTGCTGACAGTGTCCTATGGGGACCAGCCTATCTGGCTGCCACTCCTGAATGTTTGCATCCAGGTCAGAGCTATGCAGTCCCAATTGTGCAGGAATTCAAACTGCGTACCCTGGCCAAACTTCACGGGTGTACAAGAAACCACGGGGGATTTACAAAGAGATGTACACACGGAACAGCCAGAGGCTTGCCGGCAGCAAGATCCTGGAATTATTCACAAGAAGCCTTGAACAAGTGAAATGCTTCTATGTTGCAATAACTCAGCACCTCATTCTGTGTGTTTCTGGAAGACGTCATTTTGCGGAACACAACCATTGACTAATTAGAGCCAGATGTAGGCAGTGTAGTTGCCTGACATACAACTGAGCTCTAGTTCTCCAAACTATCACAGAATGCCATAAGGAGAGGTTCAACTTACTGCTCTGGTTGAGTAGAGTGTAGCCCTAAAAGATGGAAACAGTAGCACTCAGGTGAGAAGAACGGGAAGCAGATATACCCAGTCTGCTGGCATTGTCCTACGGGGACCAGCCTACCTGGCTGTCACGCCTTTATGTTTGCAAACGCGGCAGAGCTATGCAGGCGCAAAGGTGCAGCAATGCAAACTGCGTACCCTGGCCAAACTTTATGGGTGTACAAGAAACCACGGGGGATTTACAAGGAGATGTTCTCCCGGAACAGCCAGATTCCTGCGGAAAGCAAGATTCCGGAATTCTTCCTAAGAAGCCTTGAAAGCAGTGAAACGCTCCTATGTAGCAATAACTCAGAACCTCATTCTGAGTGTTCTTGTCAGAGGTCATTCGGCTGAACACAACTGTGGACTAATTAGAGCCAGATGTAGGCTGTGGAATTATTAGAGCCAGGTGTAGGCAGAGTGGTCACGTGGCAAACAACTGAGCTATAGTTCTCCAAACTTTCACAGAGTGCCATAAGTAGAGGTTCAACTTACTCCTCCGGATGAATAGAGTGTAGTTCTCAAAGCTTGAATCAGTGGCATTCAGGTGAGAACAACGGGAAGCAGATATACCCTGTGCGCTGGCCGTGTCCTACGGGGACCAGACTTCCTGGCTGCCACGCCTGAAATGTTGCAACAGTGGCAGAGCCATGCAGGCACAATTGTGCAGCAATGCAATCTCCGTACCCTGGCTGAACTTCACCAGTGTACAAGAAACCACGGTGGATTTACAAGGAGATGTACACCCGGAACAGCCGGAGGACTAACGGAAGCAAGATTCCGGAATACTTCTTAAAAAGCCTTGAAAGCCGTGAAACTCTCTTATGTTGCAATAACTCAGAACCTCATTCTTAGTGTTCCCGGCAGAGGTCATTTGACTGAACACAACCGTGGAATAATTAGAGACAGATGTAGGCAGTTTGGTCGCCTGACAAACAACTGAGCTCAAGTTCTCCAAACTTTCACAGAGTGCCATAAGTAGAGGATCAACTTACTGCTCCGGTTGAGTAGAGTGTTGTCGTCTAAGCTGGAATCAGTAGCACTCAGCAGAGAAGAACGGGAAGCAGATATACCCAGTCCGATGGAAGTGTAATACGGGGACCAGCCTATCTGGCAGCCATGCCTGAATTTTTGCAACGGTGGCAGAGCTATGCAGGTGCAATTGTGCAGCAATGCAAACTGCGTACCCTGGCCAAACTTCACGGTTCTAGAAGAAACCACGGGGGATTTACAAGGAGATGTTCACCCTGAACAGCCAGATTCCTGCCGACAGCAAGATTCCGGAATTCTTCCTAAGAAGCCTTGAAAGCAGTGAAACGCTCCTATGT
>NW_012267385.1:216835-220693 GCF_000151885.1 Dipodomys ordii | reverse complement strand
CTGCCGACAGCAAGATTCCGGAATTCTTCCTAAGAAGCCTTGAAAGCAGTGAAACGCTCCTATGTAGCAATAACTCAGAACCTCATTCTGAGGTTTCCCGTCTGAGGTCATTTGGCTAAAACAACCACGGATTAATTAGAGAAAGATGTAAGCAGTGTCGTCCATTGTGCTGGATGGACAGTGGTCGCATGCCAAACAAATGAGCTCTCGTTCTCCAAATTTTCACAGAGTGCCATAAGTAGAGGTTCAACTTACTGCTCCAGTTGAGTAGCGTGTAGCGGTCAAACCTGGAATCAGTAGCACTCAGCTGAGAAGAATGAGAAGCAGATATACCCAGTCTGCTGGGAGTGTCCTACGGGGACCAGCCTACCTGGATGCTACGCCTGAATATTTGCAACCGAAGGAGAGCTATGCAGGCGCAATTGTGCAGCAATGAAAACTGCGTACCCTGGCCAATCTTCACTGGTGTACAAGAAACCACGGGTGATTTACAAGGAGATGTTCATCTGGAACATCAGGAGGCCTGCCGGCAAAAAGATTCCTGAATTCTTCCTAAGAAGCCTTGAAAGCAGTGAAGCGCTCCTATGTTGCAATAACTCAAAACCTCATTCTGAGTGGTCCTTGAAGAGGTCATTCGGATGAACAAAAACGTGGACTAATTAGAGCCAGATGTAGCCAGTTCTGTCCATAGTGCTGGATGGACAGTGGTCGCGTGCCAAACAACTGAGCTCTAGTAATCCAAACTTTCACAGAGTGCCATAAGTGGAGGCTCAACTTACTGGTCCGGTTGAGTAGAGTGTAGCCCTCAAAGCTGGAAACAGTAGCACTCAGGTGAGAAGAATAGGAAGGAGATATACCCATTCAGCTGGCAGTGTCCTACGAGGACCAGCCTATCTGGCTGCCACACCAGAATCTTTGCTATGGCGGCAGAGCTATGCAGGCGCAATTGTGCAGAAATGCACACTGCGTGCCCTGGCCAAACTTCACGGTGTACAAGAAACCACGGGGAATTTACCAGGATATATTCACCTGGAACAGCCAGAGGCCTGCCACAGCAAGATTCCGGAATCCTTCCTAAGAATCATTGAAAGTATTGAAACCATCATATGTTGCAATAACTCAGAACCTCATTATGAGTGTTCCCGGAAGAGGTCATTCGGCTGAACACAACCGTGGACTAATTATAGGGAGATGTAGGCAGTGGACTAATTAGAGCCAGGTGTAGGCAGTGTTGTCTCCTGCCAAACAACTGAGCTCTTGTTCTCCAAACTTTCACAGAGTGCCATAAGTAGAAGATCAACTTACTGCTCCGGTTGAGTAGAGTGTAGTCGTCAGAGCTGCAAGAAGAAGGCTTGAAAGCAGTGAAAAGCTCCTATGTTGCAATAACTCAGACCCTCATTCTGAGTGTTCCCGGCAGAGGTCATTCGGCTTAACACACCGTGGACTAAATAGAGCCAGATGTAGGCAGTTCTGTCCATAGTGCTGGATGGAGAGTCGTCGCGTGCCAAACAACTGAGTTCTAGTTCTCCAAACTTTCACAGAGTGCCATAAGTAGAGGTTCAACTAACTGCTCCGGTTGAGTAGAGTGTAGGCATCAAAGCTAGAATCAGTAGCCCTCAGGTGAAATGAAACCGAAGCAGATATACCCAGTCCGCTGGCAGTGTTCAATGGGGAACAGCCTATCTGGTTGCCACGCCTGAATTGTTCAGCAATGAAAACTGCGTACCCTGGCCAAACTTCACGGGTGTACAAGAAACCACGGGGGATTTACAAGGAGTTGTTCACCTGGAACAGCCGAAAGCCTGCCTGCAGCAAGATTCCCGAATTCTTCATAAGAAGCCTGGAATGTAGTGAAATGCTCCTATGTTGAAATAACTCAGAACCTCATTCTGAGTGTTCCCGGCAGAGGTCATTCGGGTGAACCCAACCGTGGACTAATTAGAGCCAGATGTATGCAGTTCTGTCCATAGTGCCTGATGGACAGTGGTCACGTGCCAAACAACTGAGCTCTAGTACTCCAAACTTTCACAGAGTGCCATAAGTAGAGATTCAACTTGGGGCTCCGGTTGAGTAGAGTGTAGCCGTCAAAGCTGGAATCAGTAGCACTCAGCTGAGAAGAACGGGAAGCAGATATACCCAGTCAGCTGGCAGTGTCCTACGGGAACCAGCCTATCTGGCTGCCATCCCTGAATGTTTCCAACCGCGGCAGAACTATGCAGGTGCAATAGTGCAGCAATGCAAACTGCATCCCCTGGCCAAACTTCACGGGTGTACAAGAAACCACGGGGGATTTACAAGGAAATGTTCACCCGGAACAGGCAGAGGCATGCTGGAAGCAAGATTCGGCAATTCTTCCTAAGAAGCCTTGAAACTAGTGAAACGCTCCTATTGTGTAATAACTCAGAACCTCATTCTGAGTGTTCCTGGTAGAGGTCATTCGGCTGAACACAACCGTGGATTAATTAGAGCCAGATATAGGCAGTGCCGTCAATAGTGCTGGATGGAGATTGGTCGCGAGCCAAACAACTGAGCTCTAGTTCTCCAAAATTTCACAGAGTGCCATAAGAAGAGGTTCAACTTACTGCTCCGGTTGAGTAGAGTGTAACCCTCAAAGCTGGAATCAATAGCACTCAGGTGAGATGAATGGGAATCAGATATACCCATTGTGCTGCCAGTGTCCTACGGGGACCAGCCTATCTTTCTGCCACGCCTGAATGTTTGCAACCCAGGCAGAGCTACGCAGGTGCAATTGTGCAGCAATGCAAACTGCTTACCCTGTCCAAACTTCATGGGTGTAAAAGAAACCACGGCGGATTTACAATGAGATGTTCACCCGGAACTGCCGGAGGCCTGAGGGCAGCAAGATTCCGGAATTCTTCCTAAGAAGCCTTGAAAGCAGTGAAACACTCCTATGTTTCAATAACTGAGAACCTCATTCTGATTGCTCCTGCAGAGGTCATTCGGCTGAACACAACCATGGACTAATTCGAGCAAGATGTAGGCAGTGCGGTCCATAGTGCTGTTTGTACAGTGGTCACGTGCAAAACAACTGATCTCTAGTTCTCCAAACTTTCACAGAGTGCCATAAGTAGAGGTTCACCTTAGTGCTCCCGTTGAGTAGAGTGTACCCGTCAAAGCTGGAATCAGTAGCCCTCAGGTGAAATGAAACCGAAGCAGATATACCCAGTCCGCTGGCAGTGTTCAATGGGGAACAGCCTATCTGGTTGCCACGCCTGAATTGTTCAGCAATGAAAACTGCGTACCCTGGCCAAAGTTCCCGGGTGTACAAGAAACCACGATGGATTTACAAGGAGTTGGTCACCCGGAACAGCCGGAAGCCTGCCTGCAGCAAGATTTCGGAATTCTTCCTCAGAAGCCTTGAAAGCAGTGAAACGCTCCTATGTTGCAATAACTCAGAACCTCATTCTGAGTGTTCCCTGCAGAGGTCATTCAGCTGAACACAACCGTGGACTAATTAGTGCCAGATGTAGGCAGTGTGGTCGCGTGCCAAACAACTGAGCTCTAGCTCTCCAAACATTGACAGAGTGCCATAAGCAGAGGTTCACCTTACTGCGCCGGTTGAGTAGAATGTAGCCCTGAAAGCTGGAATCAGTAGCACTCAGATGAGAAGAACAGGAAGGAGATATACCCAGTCCGCTGGCAGTGACCTAGGGAGACCAGCCTATTTGGCTGCCACGCCTGAATGTTTGCAACCTCGGCAGAGCAATGAAGGTGCAATTGTGGAGCAATGCAAATTTCGTACACTGGTCAAACTTCAAGGGTGTACAAGAAACGATGGGCGATTTACAAGGAGGTGTGCACCCGGAACAGCCGGAGGCCTGCTGGCAGCAAGATTCC
>NW_012267385.1:214453-215753 GCF_000151885.1 Dipodomys ordii | reverse complement strand
TGGGGGAGGGACATACAAAGCAACAAAGAGATAACCCAGAACGTCTTTCTGAGTGTTCCCAGCAGAGGTCATTTGGCTGAACACAACCGGGTACTAATTAGAGCCAGATGTAGGCAGTGGACTAACTGGGGCCAGGTGTAGGCAGTGTGGTTGTGGGGCAAACAACTTAGGTCTAGCTCTCCAAACTTTCACAGAGTGACATAAGTAGAGGTTCAACTTACTGCTCTGGTTGAGTAGAGTATAGCCGTTAAAGCTGGAATCAGTAACATTCAGGTGAGAAGAATAGGAAGCAGATATAACCAGTCCACTGGCAGTGTCCTACGGGGACCAGCCTTTATGGCTGCCACGCCTCAATGTTTGCAGCTGCGGCAGAGCTATGCAGTCCCAATTGTGCAGGAATTTAAACTGCGTACCCTGGCCAATCTTCCAGGGTGTACAAGAAACCACGGGGGATTTACAAGGAGTTGTTCACCTGGAACAGCCAGAAGCCTAGCGGCAGCAAGATTCCAAAATTCTTCCAAAGAAGCCTTGAAAGAAATGAAACGCTCCTATATTTCAATAGCTTAGAACCTAATTCTGAGTGTTGCCAGCAGAGCACATTCGGCTGAACACAACCGTGGACTAATTAGAGCCAGATGTAGGCAGTGCCTTCCATAGTGCGGGATGTACATTCGTCGCATGACAAACAACTGATCTCTAGTTCTCCAAAGTTTCACAGAGTGCCATAAGTAGAGGTTCAAGTTTCTGCTCCGGTTTAGTAGAGTGTAGCCCTCAAAGCTGGAATCAGTAGCACTCAGCTGAGAAATAGGGAAAGCAGATATACCCAGTCAGCTGACAGTGTCCTATGGGGACCAGCCTATCTGGCTGCCACGCCTGAATGTTTGCAACCGGGGCAGAGCTTTGTAGGTGCAATTGTGCAGCAATGCAAACTGCATACCCTGGCCATACTCCAGGGGTGTACAAGAAACCAAGGGGCATATACAAGAAGTTGTTCACCCGGAACAGCCGGAAGCCTGCCGGCAGCAAGATTCCGGACTTCTTCCTAAGAAGCCCGGAATGTAATGAAATGCTCCTATGTTGCAATAACTCAGAACCTCATTCTGAGCATTCCCAGCAGAGGTCATTCCGCTGAACACAACCGTGGACTAAATAGAGCCAGATGTAGGCAATTCCGTCCATAGTGCATGATGGACAGTGGTCACGTGCCAAACAACTGAGCTCTAGTTCTCCAAACTTTCACACAGTGCAATAAGTAGAGGTTCACCTTACTGCTCCGGTTGAGTAGAGTGTAGTCGTCAAA
>NW_012267385.1:206953-208406 GCF_000151885.1 Dipodomys ordii | reverse complement strand
GCTCCTATGTTGCAATAACTCAGAACATCATTCTGAGTGTTTCCGGCAGAGGTCATTCGGCTGAACACAACCGTGGACTAATTAGAGCCAGATGTAGGCATTGCTGTCCATAGTGCTGGATGGATAGTGATTGAGTGACAAACAACTGAGCTCTAGTTCTCCAAAATTTCACAGAGTGCCATAAATAGAGGTTCAACTTACTGAACCCATTGAGTAGAGTGTAGCCATCAAAGATGGAATCAGTAGCACTCAGGTGAGAAGAACGGGAAGCAGATATACCGATTCAGCTGGCAGTGTCCTACGGGGACCAGCCTATCTGGCTGCCACGCCTGAATGTTTGAAACCCCAGCGGAGCTATGCTGGAGCAATTGTGCAGCAATGCAAACTGCATACCCTGGCCAAATTTCACGGGTGTACAAGAAACCACTGGGGATTTACAAGGAGATGTTCACTTGGAACAGCCAAAGGCCTGTGGGCAGCAAGATTCTGGAATTCTTCCTAAGAAGCCTTGAAAGCAGTGAAACGCTCCTATGTTGCAATAACGCAGAAGCTCATTCTTAGTGTTCCCGGCAGAGGTCATTCGGCTGAACTCAACAAAGGACTACTTAGAGCCAGATTTATGCAGTGGACTAATTAGAGCCAGGTGTAGGAGTTGTGGTCGCATGCCAAACAACTGAGCTCTTGTTCTCCAAACTTTCACAGAGTGCCATAAATAGAGGTTCAGCTTACTGCTCCAGTTGAGGAGATTGTAGCCTTCAAACATGGAATCAGTAGCACTCAGGTGAGAAGAACGGCAAGCAGATATACCCAGGCCGCTGTCAGTGTCCTAGGGGAACTAGCATATGTGGCTGCCACGCCTGAATGTTTGAAACCCCGGTGGAGCTATGCTGGAGCAATTGTGCAGCAATGCAAACTGCGTACCCTGTCCAAATTTCACGCGTGTACAAGAAACCACTGGGGATTTACAAGGAGATGTTCACTTGGAACAGCCAAAGGCCTGCGGGCAGCAAGATTCTGGAATTCTTCCTAAGAAGCCTTGAAAGCAGTGCAACTCTCCTATGTTAAAATAACTCAGAACCTCATTCTGATTGTTTCTGGCAGAGGTCATTCGGCTGAAAACAACCGTGGGATAATTAGAGCCAGATGTAGGCAGTGGACTAATTAGAGCCTGGTGTAGGCAGTTTGGTCGCCTCACAAACAACTGAGCTCTAGTTCGCCAAACTTTCACAGAGTACCATAAGTAGAGGATCAACTTACTGCTCCGGTTGAGTAGAGTGTAGTCGTCAAAGCTGGAATCAGTAGCACTCAGCTGAGAAGAACGGGAAGCAAATATACCCAGTCGGATGGCAGTGTCCTACGTGGACCAGCCTATCTGGCTGTCATGCCTGAATGTTTGCAACCGTGGCAGAGCTATGCAGGTGCAATTGTTCAGCAATGCAAACTGTGTATCCTG
>NW_012267385.1:204396-206903 GCF_000151885.1 Dipodomys ordii | reverse complement strand
CCTTGAAAGCAGTGAAACGCTCCTATGTTGCAATAACTCAGAACCTCATTCTGAGTGTTCCTGGCAGAGGTCATTCGGCTGAACAAAACCGTGGACTAATTAGAGGCACATGTAGGCATTGTGGTCACGTGACAAACAACTGAGCTCTAGTTCTCCAAACTTTCAGAGAGTGCCATATGTACAGGTTCAGATTACTGCGCTGGTTGAGTACAGTGAAGCCGTCAAAGCTGGAATCAGTAGCCCTCTGGTGAGAAGAACGGGAAGCAGATATACCCAGTCATCTGGCAGTGTCCTACTGGGACCAGCCTATCTGGATTCCACGCCTGAATATTTGCAACCAGGGCAGAGCTATGCAGGCACAATTGTGCAGCCATGCATACTGCGTACCCTGGCCAAACTTCGCGGGTGTACAAGAAACCACGGGAAATTTACAAGGAGATATTCACCAGGAGCAGCCGGAGGCCTGCCTGCAGCAAGATTCCAGAATTCTTCCTAAGAAGCCTTGAATGCAGTGAAACGCTCCTATGTTGCAATAACTTAGAACCTCATTCTGAGTGTTCCGGGCAGAGGTCATTCGACTGAACACAACCGTGGAATAATCAGAGCTAGATGTAGGCAGTGGACTAATTAGAGCCAGGTGTAGGCAGTTTGGTCGCCTGACAAACTACTGAGCTCTAGTTCGCCAAACTTTCACAGAGTGCATTAAGTAGAGGATCAACTTACTGCTTCGGTTGAGTAGAGTGTAGTCGTCAAAGCTGGAATCAGTAGCACTCAGCTGAGAAGAACGGGAAGCAGATATACCCCGTCCGATGGCATTGTGCTACGTGGACCAGCCTATCTGGCTGCCATGCCTGAATGTTTGCAACCGTGGCAGAGCTATGCAGGTGCAATTGTGCAGCAATGCAAACTGCGTACCCTGGCCAAACTTCACGGTTGTAGACGAAACCACGGGGGATTTACTAGGAGATGGTCTCCGGGAAAAGCCAGATTCCTGCTGAAACAAAATTCCAGAATTCTTCCTAAGAAGCCTTGAAAGCAGTGAAATGCTCCTATGTAGCAATAACTCAGAACCTGATTCTGAGTGTTCCCGTCAGAGGTCATTCGGCTGAACACAACCGTGGACGAATTATAGCCAGATGTAGGCAGTGGACTAATTAGAGCCAGGTGTAGGCAGAGTCGTCACGTGCCAAACAACTGAGCTCTACTTCTCCAAACTTTCACAGAGTGCTATAAGTAGAGGTTCAACTTACTCCTCCGGTTGAGTAGAGTGTAGCCCTCAAAGCTGGAATCAGTAGCACTAAGGTGAGAAGAACGGGAAGCAGATATAACAAGTCTGATGGCAGTATCCTACGGGGACCAGCCTATCTGGCTGCCATGCCTGAATGTTTGGAACTGCGGCAGAGCTATGCAGGCACAATTGTGCAACAATGCAAACAGCATACCCTGGCCAAACTTCACTGGTAAACAAGAAACCACTGGGGATTTACAAGGAGATGTTCACGTGGAACAGCGAGAGGCCTGCCGGCAACAAGATTCCGGAATTCTTCCTAAGAAGCCTTGAAAGCAGTGAAACGCTCCTATGTTGCGATAACTCAGAAACTCATTCTGACTGTTCCAGGCAGAGGTCATTCAGCTGAACACAACTTTGGACTAATTAGAGCCAGATGCAAGCAGTGCCATACATAGTGCTAGATGGACAGTGGTAGCGTGCCAAAGAACTGAGCTCTAGTTCTCCAAACTTTCACATAGTGCCATAAGTAGAAGTTCAACTTACTGCACCAGTTGAGTAGAGTGGAGCCGTCAAAGCTGGAAGCAGTAGCCCTCAGGTGAGAAGAACGGGAAGCAAATATTCCCAGTCCACTGGCAGTGTCCTACCGGGACCAGCCTATCTGGCTGCCATGCCTGAATGTTTGCAACCGGGGCAGAGCTCTGCAGGCCCAATTGTGAAGCAATTGAAAGTGCGTAATCTGGCCAAACTTCACGGGTGTACAAGAAACCACGGGGGATTTACAAGGAGATGTTCACCCGGAACAGACCAAGGGCCTGCCGGCTGCAAGATTCCAGAATTCTTCCTAAGAAGCCTGGAAAACATTGAAAAGCTCCTATGTTGCAAAAACTCAGAACCTCATTCTGAGTGTTCCCTGCAGATGTCATTGGGCTGAACACAACCTTGGACTAATTAGAGCCAGATGTAGGCAGTGGACTAATCAGAGCCAGGTGTAGTCAATGTGGTCACCTGCCAAACAACTGAGCTCTAGTTCTCCAAACTTTCACAGAGTGCCATAAGTAGAGGTTCAACTTACTGCACTGGTTGAGTACAGTGGAGCCATCAAAGCTGGAATCAGTAGCCCTCAGGTGAGAAGAAAGGGAAGCAGATATACAAAGTCAGCTGGCAGTGTCCTACGGGGACCAGCCTATCTGGCTGCCATGCCTGAATGTTTGCAACCGAGGCACAGCTATGCAGGCCCAATTGTACAGCAATGCAAACTGCGTACCCTGGCCAAACT
>NW_012267385.1:202932-204346 GCF_000151885.1 Dipodomys ordii | reverse complement strand
GTGCCCTGGCCAAACTTCACGACTGTAGAAGAAACCACGGGGGATTTACAAGGAGATGTTCACCCGGAACAGCCAGAGGCCTGCCGGCAGCAAGTTTCCAGAATTCTTTCTAAGAAGCCTTGAAAGCAGTGAAACGATCCTACATTGTAATAACTCAGAAACTCATTCTGAGTGTTCCCAGCAGAGGTCATTAGGCTGAACACAACCGTGGACTAATTAGAGCCAGATGTAAGCAGTGCAGTCCATAATGATAAATGGACAGTGGTAGCATGCCAAAGAACTGAGCTCTAGTTCTCCAAACTTTCCAATAGTGCCATAAGTAGAGGTTCAACTTACTGCTCTGGTTGAGTAGAGTGTAGCTTTCAAAGCTGGAATCCGTAGCATTCAGGTGTGAAGAACGGGAAGCAGATATACCCAGTCAGTTGTCAGTGTCCTACGGGACCAGACTATCTGGCTGCCACGCCTGAATGTTTGCAACCGCGGCAGAGCTATGCAGGAGCAAATGTGCAGCAATGCTAACTGCGTACCCTGGCCAAACTTAACGGGTGTACAAGAAACCACGGGGGATTTACTAGGAGATGTTCACACGGAACAGCCCGAGGCCTGCCAGCAGCAAGATTCGGAATATTTCTTACGAAGCATTGAAAGCAGTGAAACGCTCCTATGTTGCAATAACTCAGAACCTCATTCTGAGTGTTCCCGGCAGAGGTCATTTGGCTGAACACAACCATGGAATAATTAGAGCCAGATGTAGGCAGTGGACTAATTAGAGACAGGTGTAGGCAGTTTGGTCGCCTGACAAACACCTGAGCTCTAGTTCGCCAAACTTTCACAGAGTGCTTTAAGTAGAAGATCAACTTACTGCTCTGGTTGAGTAGAGTGAAGTTGTCAAAGCTGGAATCAGTAGCACTCAACTGAGAAGTACGGGAAGCAGATATACCCGGTCCGATGGCAGTGTCCTTCGTGGACCAGCCTATCTGGCTGCCATGCCTGAATGTTTGCAACCGTGGCACAGCTATGCAGGTGTAATTGTGCAGCAATGCAAACAGCTAACCCTGGCCAAACTTCACGGTTGTAGACGAAACCACGGGGGATTTACAAGGAGATGTTCTCCCGGAAAAGCAGATTCCTGCTGACAGCAAGATTCCGGAATAGTTCCTAAGAAGCCTTGAAAGCAGTGAAATGCTCCTATGTAGCAATAACTCAGAACCTGATTCTGAGTGTTCCCGTCAGAGGTCATTCAGCTGAACACAACCGTGGACTTATTATAGCCAGATGTAGGCAGTGGACTAATTAGAGCCAGGTGTAGGCATAGTCATCACGTGCCAAACAACTGAGCTCTAGTTCTCCAAACTTTTACCGAGTACCATAAGTAGAGGTTCAACTTACTCCTCCGTTTGAGTAGAGTGTAGCC
>NW_012267385.1:201846-202405 GCF_000151885.1 Dipodomys ordii | reverse complement strand
AACTGCGTTCCCTGGCCAAATTTCACGGGTATACAAGAAACCACGGGGGATTAACAAAAAGATGTTCACAGAAGAGAGGCGGAGGCATGTCGGCAGCAAGATTCCGGAATACTTCCTAAGAAGCCTTGAAAACAGTGAAAAGGTCCTATGTTGCAATAACTCAGAACCACATTCTGAGTGTTCCCGGCAAAGGTGAATCAGCTGAACCCACTGTGGACTAATTAGAGCCAGATGTAGGCAGTTCTGTCCATAGTGCTGGATGGAGAGTGGTCGCGTGCCAAACAACTGAGCTCTAGTTCTCCAAACTTTCACAGAGTGCCATAAGTAGAGGTTGAACATACTGCTCCGGTTGAGTAGAGTGTAGCCGTCAAAGCTGGAATCAGTAGCCCTCAGGTGAGAAGAACGGGAAGCAAATATTCCCAGTCCACTGGCAGTATCCAACCAGGACCAGCCTATCTGGCTGCAACGCCTGAATGTTTGCAACCGGGGCAGAGCTCTGCAGGCGCAATTGTGCAGCAATGCATACTGCGTACTCTGGCCAAACTTCACCGGTGTACAA
>NW_012267385.1:196517-198434 GCF_000151885.1 Dipodomys ordii | reverse complement strand
CCATAAGTAGAGGTTCAACTTACTCCTCCGTTTGAGTAGAGTGTAGCCCTCAAAGCTGGAATGAGTAGCACTCAGGTGAGAAGAACGGGAAGCAGATATACCCAGTCAGCTGGCAATGTCCTTCGGGGACCAGCCTATCTGGCTGCCATGCCTGAATGTTTGCAACCGTGGCAGAGCTATGCAGGTGCAATTGTGCAGCAATGCAAACTGCGTTCCCTGGCCAAATTTCACGGGTATACAAGAAACCACGGGGGATTAACAAAAAGATGTTCACAGAAGAGAGGCGGAGGCATGTCGGCAATAAGATTCCGGAATACTTCCTAAGAAGCCTTGAAAGCAGTGAAAAGGTCCAATGTTGCAATAACTCAGAACCACATTCTGAGTGTTCCCGGCAAAGGTCAATCAGCTGAACCCACCGTGGACTAATTAGAGCCAGATGTAGGCAGTTCTGTCCATAGTTCTGGATGGAGAGTGGTCGCGTGCCAAACAACTGAGCTCTTTTTCTCCAAACTTTCACAGAGTGCCATAAGTAGAGGTTGAACTTACTGCTCCGGTTGAGTAGAGTGTAGCCGTCGAAGCTGGAATCAGTAGCAATCAGCTGAGAAGAACGGTAAGCAGATATACCCAGTGTGCTGGCAGTGTCCTACGGGTACCAGCCTACCTGACTGCCACGCCTGAATGTTTACAACCACAGCAGAGCTATGCAGGCACAATTATGCAGCAATGAAAACTGCGTACCCTGGCCAAACTTCACGGGTGTACAAGAAACCACGGGGTTTTTACAAGGAGATGTTCACCTGGAACAGCGGGAGGCCTGCTGACAGCACGATTCTGGAATTCTTCCTAAGAAGCCTTGAAATCAGTGAAACGCTCCTATGTTGCAATAACGCAGAAGCTCATTCTGAGTGTTCCCGGCAGAGGTCATTCGGCTGAACTCAACAAAGGACTACTTAGAGCCAGATTTAAGCAGTTCCGTCCATAGTGCTAAATGGACAGTGGTAGCGTGCCAAAGACTGAGCTCTAGTTCTCCAAACTTTCACAGAGTGCCATAAGTAGAGGTTCATCTTACTGCTCTGGTTGAGTAGAGTGTAGCCTTCAAAGCTGGAATCCGTAGCATTCAGGTGAGAAGAATGGGAAGCAGATATACCCAGTCAGTTGGCAGTGTCCTACGGGACCAGACTATCTGGCTGACACGCCTGAATGTTTGCAACCGCGGCAGAGCTATGCAGGTGCAATTGTGCAGCAATGCTAACTGCGTACCCTGGCAAACTTCACGGGTGTACAAGAAACAACGGGGGATTTACAAGGAGTTGTTCACCGGGAACAACCCAAGGCCTGCCAGCAGCAAGATTCCGGAATACTTCTTAAGAAGCCTTGAAAGCAGTGAAACTCTCTTATATTGCAATAACTCAGAACCTCATTCTGAGTGTTCCCGGCAGAGGTCATTCGGCTGAAAACAAACGTGGGATAAGTAGAGCCAGATGTAGGCAGTGGACTAATTAGAGCCTGGTGTATGCAGTTTGGTCGCCTGACAAACAACTGAGCTCTAGTTCTCCAAACTTTCACAGAGTACCATAAGTAGAGGATCAACTTACTGCTCCAGTTGAGTAGAGTGTAGTCGTCAAAGCTGGAATCAGTAGCACTCAGCTGAGAAGAACGGGAAGCAAATATACCCAGTCGGATGGCAGTGTCCTACGTGGACCAGCCTATCTGGCTGTCATGCCTGAATGTTTGCAACCGTGGCAGAGCTATGCAGGTGCAATTGTTCAGCAATGCAAACTGTGTATCCTGGCCAAACTTCACCGTTGTAGAAGAAACCACATGGGATTTACAAGGAGATGTTCTCCCCGATCAGCCAGATTCCTGCCAACAGCAATATTCTGGAATTCTTCCTAAGAAGCCTTGAAAGCAGTGAAA
>NW_012267385.1:194580-196467 GCF_000151885.1 Dipodomys ordii | reverse complement strand
TGACAAACAACTGAGCTCTAGTTCTCCAAACTTTCAGAGAGTGCCATAAGTACAGGTTCTGATTACTGCTCTGGTTGAGTAGAGTGAAGCCGTCAAAGCTGGAATCAGTAGCCCTCTGGTGAGAAGAACGGGAAGCAGATATACCCAGTCAGCTGGCAGTGTCCTACGGGGACCAGCCTATCTGGATGCCACGCCTGAATATTAGCAACCACGGCAGAGCTATGCAGGCCGAATTGTACAGCAATGCAAACTGCGTACCCTGGCCAAACGTTACGGGTGTCCAAGAAACCACGGGGGATTTACAAGGAGATGTTCACCCGGGACATCCTGAGGCCTGCCTGCAGCAAGATTCCGGAATTCTTCCTAAGAAGCCTTGAAAGCAGTGAAACGCTCCTATGTAGCAATAACTCAGAACCTGATTCTGAGTGTTCCCGTCAGAGGTCATTCGGCTGAACACAACCATGGACTACTTAGAGCCAGATGTACGCAGTGGATCAATTAGAGCCAGATGTAGGCAGTGTGTTTGCGTGCCAAATAACAGAGCTCTAGTTCTCCAAACGTTCACAGAGTGCCATAAGAAGAGGTTCCGCTTACTGCTCCGGTTGAGTAGAGTTTAGCCTTCAAAGGTGGAATCACTAGCCCTGAGGTGAGAAGAACGGGAAGCAGATATAACCAGTCAGCTGACAGTGTCCTATGGGGACCAGCCTATCTGGCTGCCACGCCTAAATGTTTGCAACACAGGCAGAGCTATGCAGGCGCAATTGTGCAGCAATGCTAACTGTGTACCCTGGCCTAACTTCACAGGTGTGCAAGAAACCACGATGGATTTAGAAGCAGATGTTCACTCGGAAAAGCCGGAGGCCTGCCGGCAGCAAGATTTCGGGATTCTTCCTAAGAAGCCCTGAAAGCAGTGAAACCCTCCTATGTTGCAAGAACTCAGAATCTCATTCTGAGTGTTCCCGGCAGAGGTCATTGGACTGAACACAACCGTGGATTAATTAGACCCAGATGTAGGCACTGGACCAATTAGAGCCAGGTGTAGGCAGTGTGGTCCCGTGCCAAACAACTGAGCTCTAGTTCTCCAAACTTTCACAGAGTGCCATAAGTAGAGGTTCACCTTACTGATCCGGTTGAGTAGAGTGTAGCCGTCAAAGCTGGAATCAGTAGCACTTAGGTGAGAAGAATGTGAAGCAGATATACCCAGTCCACTGGCAGTGTCCTATGTGGACCAGCCTATATGGCTGCCACGCCTGAATGTTTGCAAACACGGCTGAGCTATGCAGGCGCAATTGTGCAGCAATGCTAACTGCTTAACCTGGCCAAACTTCATGGGTGTACAAGAAACCACGGGGGATTTACAAGGAGATATTCACCCTGAACAGCTGGAGTTCTGTAGGCGGTAAGATTCCGGAATTCTTCCAAAGAAGCCTTGAAAGCAGTGAAATGCTCCTATGTTGCAATAACTCAGAACCTCATTCTAGTTTTCCTGGCAGAGGTTATTCCGCTGAACACAACCGTAGACTAAGTAGAGCCAGATGTAGGCAGTGCCCTCCATAGAGATGGATGGATAGAGGTCACGTGACAAACAACGGAGCTCTAGTTCTCCAAACTTTCACAGATTGCCATAAGTAGAGGTTCAACTTACTGCTCCGGTTGAGTAGAGTGTCGCCATCAAAGCTGGAATCAGTAGCCCTCAGCTGAAATGAAACCGAAGCAGATATACCCAGTCCGCTGGCAGTGTCCAACGGGGACCAGCCTATCTGGTTGCCACGCCTGAATGTTTGCAACTTCGGCAGAGCTCTGAAGGCACAATTGTGCAGGACTGCAAAATGTGTACCCTGGCCAAACTTTACGGGTGTACAAGAAACCACGGGGGATTTAAAAGGA
>NW_012267385.1:193411-194470 GCF_000151885.1 Dipodomys ordii | reverse complement strand
TCCTATGTTGCAATAACTCAGAACCTCATTCTGAGTGTTCCCGGCAGAGGTCATTCGGCTGAACAAAACCATGGACTACTTAGAGCCAGATCTAGGCAGTGGAGTAATTAGACCTAGATGTAGGCATTGTGGTCACGTGACAAACAATTGAGCTCTAGTTCTCCAAACTTTCAGAGAGTGCCATAAGTACAGGTTCAGATTACTGTTCTGGTTGAATAGAGTGTAGCCATCAAAGCTGGAATCAGTAGCCCTTTGGTGAGGAGAACGGGAAGCAGATATACCCAGTCAGCTGGCAATGTCCTACAGACACCAGCCTATCTGGATGCCACGCCTGAATGTTTGCAACCGCAGCAGAGCTATGCTGGCCCAATTGTACAGCAATGCAAAATGTGTACCCTGGTCAATCTTGCTGGGTGTACAAGAAACCACCGGGATTTACAAGAAAATGTTCACCCGGAACAGCCTGAGGCCTGCAGGCAGCAAGATTCCGGAATTCTTCCTAAGAATCCTTGAAAGCAGGGAAATGCTCCTAGGTTGCAATAATGCAGTAACTCATTCTGAGTTTTCCCCGCAGAGGTCATTCAGCTTAACACAACCGTGGACTAAGTAGAGCCAGATGTAGGCAGTGCCGTCCATAGTGATGGATAGACAGTGGTCGCATGCCAAACAACTGAGCTCTAGTTCTCCAAACTTTCATAGAGTGCCATAAGTAGAGGTTTAACTTACTGCTCTGGTTGAGTAGAGTGTAGTCGACAAAGCTGGAATCAGTAGCACTCAGGTGAGAAGAACGGGAAGCAGATGTACCCATTGGGCTGGCAGTGTCCTTCGGGGACCAGCCTATCTGGGTGCCACGCCTGAATGATTGCAACCGGGGCAGAGTTCTGCAGGCGCAATTGTGCAGCAATGCAAACTGCGTACCCTGGCCTTATTTCATGGGTGTACAAGAAACCACGGGGGATTTACAAGCAGATGTCCAACCGGAACAGCCTGAGGCCTGCCGGCAGCAAGATTCCGGAATTCTTCCTAAGAAGCCTTGAAAGCAGTGAAACGCTCCTATGT
>NW_012267385.1:190112-192743 GCF_000151885.1 Dipodomys ordii | reverse complement strand
AAGGAGATATTCACCCAAGAGAGGCGGAGGCATGTGGGCAGCAAAATTCCAGGATACTTCCTAAGAAGCCTTGAAAGCCGTGAAAACCTCCTATGTTGCAATAACTCAGAAACTCATTCTGAGTGCTCCCGGCAGAGGTCATTCCGCTGAACACAACCGTGAACTATTTAGAGCCAGATGTAGGGAGTTCTGTCCATAGTGCTGGATGGAGAGTGGTCGCGTGCCAAACAACTCAGCTCTAGGTCTCCAAACTTTCACAGAGTGCCATAAGTAGAGGTTCAACTTACTGCTCCCGTTGAGTAGATGTAGCCTTCAAAGCTGGAATCCGTAGCTTTCAGGAGAGAAGAACGGGAAGCAGATATACCCAGTCAGTTGGCAGTGTCCTAAGGGACCAGACAATCTGGCTGCCACGCCTGAATTTTTGCAACCATGACAGAGCTATGCAGGCGCAATTGTGCGGCAATGCTAACTGCGTACAGTGGCAAACTTCACTGGTGTACAAGAAACCACGGGGTATTTACAAGGAGATGTTCACCGGGAACAGCCCGAGGCCTGCTGGCAGCAAGATTCCGGAATACCTCTTAAGAAGCCTTGAAAGCAGTGAAACTCTCTTATGTTGCAATAACTCAGAACCTCATTCTGAATGTTCCTGGCAGAGGTCATTCGGCTGAACACAACCATGGAATAATTAGAGCCAGATGTAGGCAGTGGACTAATTAGAGCCAGGTGTAGGCAGTATGGTCGCCTGACAAACAACTGAGCTCTAGTTCTCCAAACTTTCACAGAGTGCCTTAAGTAGAGGATCAACTTACTGTTCCAGTTGAGTAGAGTGTAGTCGTCAAAGCTGGAATCAGTAGCACTCAGCTGAGAAAAACAGGAAGGAGATATACCCAGTTTGATGGCAGTGTCATACGTGGACCAGCCTATATGGCTGCCATGCCTGAATGTGTGCAACCGTGGCAGAGCTATGCAGGTGCAATTGTGCAGCAATGCAAACTGCGTTCCCTGGCCAAACTTCACGGGTGTACAAGAAACCACGTGGGATTAACAAAGAGATGTTCACCCAAGAGTGGCTGAGGCATGTCGTCAGCAAGATTCCGGAATACTTCCTAAGAAGCCTTGAAAGCAATGAAAAGCTCCTATGTTGCAATAACTCAGAACCTCATTCTGAGTGTTCCCGGCAGAGGTCATTTGGGCTGAACACACAGTGGACTAATTAGATCCAGCTGTAGGCAGTTCTGTCCACTGAGGTCTAGTTCTCCAATCTTTCACAGATTGCAATAAGCAGAGGTTAAACTTAATTCTCCCATTGAGTAGTGTAGCCGTGAAAGCTGGAATAAGTAGCACTAAGGTGAGAAGAATAGGAAGCAGATACACCCAGTCAGCTGACAGTGTCCTGTGGGGACAATCCTATCTGGCTGCCACGCCTCAGTGTTTCCAAACTCGGCAGAGCTATGCAGGCGCAATTGTGCAGGAATTCAAACTGCGTATCCTGGCCAAACTTCTCGGGTGTACAAGAAACCACGGGGGATTTACAAGCAGATGTTCACCCGGAACTGCCTGAGGACTGCCAGCAGCAAGATTCCGGAATTCTTCCTAAATATCCTTGGAAGCCGTGAAATGCTCCTATGTTGCAATAACTCAGAACCTCATTCTGACTGTTTCCGGCAGAGGTCCTTCGGCTGAACACAACCCTGGACTAATTAGAGCCAGATGTAGGCATTGCCATCCATAGTGCTGAATGGACGTTGGTCGGGTGCCAAACAACTGAGCTCTAGTTCTCCAAACTTTCACAGAGTGCCATAAAAGAGGTTCAACTTACTGCTCCGGTTGAGTAGAGTGTAGCCGTCAGAATGCAGGCGCAATTGTGCAGCAATGCAAACTGCGTACACTGGCCAAACTTCACGGGTGTACACGAAGCCACGGGGCATTTACAGGGAGATGTTTACCCGGAGCAGCCGGAGGCCTGCCGGCAGCAAGATTCCGGAATTCTTCCTAAGAAAACTTGAAAGCAGTGAAATGCTCCTATGTTGTGATAACTCAGAACCTCATTCTGAGTGTTCCAGGCAGAGGTCATTCGGCTGAACACAACCGTGGACTAATTAGAGGGGATTTACAAGGAGATGTTCACCCGGAGCAGCCGGAGTGCTGCCGGCAGCAAGATTCCGGAATTCTTCCTAAGAAGCCTTGAAAGCAGTGAAACGCTCCTATGTTGCAATAACTCAGAACCTCATTCTGAGTGTTCCCGGCAGAGGTCATTCGGCTGAACACAACCGTGAACTAATTAGAGCCAGATGTAAGCAGTGGACTAATTAGAGCCAGGTGTAGGCAGTGTGGTCGCGTGCCAAACAACTGAGCTCTAGTTCTCCAAACTTTCACAGAGTTCCATAAGTAGAGGTTCTGCTTACTGCTCCGGTTGAGTAGAGTGTAGCCGTCAAAGCTGGAATCAGTAGCCCTCAGCTGAAATGAAAGTGAAGCAGATATACTGAGTCCACTGGAAGTGTCCAACAGGGACCAGCCTATCTGGCTGCCACCTCTGAATGTTTGCAACCTCGGTAGAGCTATGCAGTCGCAATTGTGCAGCAATTCAAACTGCATACCCTAGACAAACTTCACAGGTGTACAAGAAAC
>NW_012267385.1:189518-190062 GCF_000151885.1 Dipodomys ordii | reverse complement strand
GCAGAGCTCTGCAGGCGCAATTGTGCAGCAATGCAAACTGTGTACCCTGGCCAAACTTTACGGGTGTACAAGAAACCACGGGGGATTTACAAGGAGATGTTCACCCTGAACAGGCTGAGACCTGCCGGGAGCAAGATTACGGAATTCTTCCTAAGAAGCCTTGAAAGCAGTAAAATGCTCCTATGTTGCAATAATTCAGAACCTCATTCTGAATGTTCCCCGCAGAGGTCATTCAGCTGAACACAACCGTGGACTAATTAGAGCCAGATGTAGGCTTCGTACCCTGGCCAAACTTCACGGGTGTACAAGAAACCACGGGGGATTTACAAGGAGATGTTCACCCGGAACAGCCGGAGGCCTGCCGGCGGCAAGATTCCGGATTTCTTCCAAAGAAGCCTTGAAAGCAGTGAAATGCTCCTATGTTGCAATAATTCAGAACCTCATTCTAGTATTCCTGGCAGAGGTCATTGCGCTGAACACAACCGTGAACTAAGTAGAGACAGATGTAAGCAGTGCTGTCCATAGTGCTGGATGGACAGTGGTC
>NW_012267385.1:188658-189265 GCF_000151885.1 Dipodomys ordii | reverse complement strand
TACCCTGGCTAAACTTCACGGGCGTACAAGAAACTACGGGGGATTTACTAGGAGTTGTTCACCCAGAAGAGCCAGAGGCTTGCCAGCAGCAATATTCCAGAATTCTTCCTACGAAGCCGTGAAAGCAGTGAAACACTCCTATGTTGCAATAACTCAGAACCTCATTCTGAGTGTTCTGGCAGAGGTCATTCGGCTGAACACAACCGTGGACTAATTAGAGCCAGATTTAAGCAGTGGACTCTTTAGAGCCAGGTGTTGGCAGTGTGGTCATGTGACAAACAACTGAACAGTAGTTCTCCAAACTTTCACAGAGTGCCATAAGTAGAGGTTCACCTTACTACTGCAGTTGAGTAGAGTGTAGCCATCAAAGCTGGATTCAGTAGCACTCGGGTGAGAAGAACGGGAAGCAGATATACCCAGTGCGCTGGCAGTGTCCTACTGGGACCAGCCTATCAGGCTGCCACGCCTGAATGTTTGCAACCACGGCAGATATATGCAGGTCCAATTGTGCAGCAATGCACACTGCTTACTCTGGCCAAACATCACGTGTGTACTCGAAACCACGTGGGATTTACAAGGAGATGTTCACCCAGAACAGCCAGAGGCC
>NW_012267385.1:184493-187170 GCF_000151885.1 Dipodomys ordii | reverse complement strand
CAAACAACTGAGCTCTAGTTCTCCAAACTTTCAGAGAGTGCCATAAGTAGAGGTTCCACTTACTGCTCCGGTTCAGTAGAGAGTAGCCGTCAAAGCTGGAATAAGTAGCCCTCAGCTGAAATGAAACTGAAGCAGATATACCCAGTCCACTGGAAGTGTCCAACAGGGACCAGCCTATCTTGCTGCCACCCCTGAATGTTTGCAACCTCGGTAGAGCTATGCAAGCGCAATTGTGCAGCAATGCAAACTCCGTACTCTAGACAAACTTCACAGGTGTACAAGAAACCACGGGGGATATACAAGGAGATGTTCACCCGGAACAGCCGGAGACCTGCCGGCGGCAAGATTCCGGAATTCTTCCTAAGAAGCCTTGAAAGCAGTGAAATGCTCCTTCATTGCAATAACTCAGAAACTCATTCTGAGTGTTGCCTGCAGAGGTCATTCAGCTGAACACAACCCTGGACTAATTAGAGCCAGATGTAAACAGTGGATTAATTAGAGCCAGATGTAGGCAGTGTGTTTGCGTGCCAAATAACTGAGCTCTAGTTCTCCAAACTTTCACAGAGTGCCTTAAGTAGAGGTTCAACTTACTGCTCCAGTTGAGTAGAGTGTAGCCGTCAAAGCTGGAATCAGTAGCACTCAGGTGAGAAGAATTTGAAGCAGATAAACCCAGTGTGCTGGCAGTGTCCTAAGGGGACCAGCCTATCTGGCTGCCACGCCTTAATGTTTGCAACCACTGCAGAGCTATGCAGGCGCAATTGTGCAGCAATGCTAACTGTGTAACCTGGACAAACTTTACGGGTGTACAAGAAACCACGGGGGATTTACAAGGAGATGTTCACCCTGAACAGCCTGAGGCCTGCCGGGAGCAAGATTCCGGAATTCTTCCTAAGAAGCCTTGAAAGCAGTGAAACGCTCCTATGTTGCAATAACTCAGAACCTCATTCTGAGTGTTCCCCGCAGAGGTCATTCAGCTGAACACAACCGTGGACTAAATAGAGTCAGATGTAAGCAGTGGATTAATTAGAGCCAGTTGTAGGCAGTGTGGTCGTGTAACAAACAACTGAGGTCTAGTTCTCCAAAATTTCATACAGTGCCATAAGTAGAGGTTTAAATTACTGCTCCAGTTGAGTAAAGTGTAGCCGTCAAAGCTGGAATCAGTAGCACTCAGTTGAGAAGATTGGGAAGCAGATATACCCAGTGCGCTGGCAGTGTCCTAAAGGGACCAGCCTATCTGGCTGCCAGGCCTGAATGTTTGCAACCACGGCCGAGCTATGCAGGCGCAATTGTGCAGCAATGCTAACTGCTTACCCTGGCCACACTTCACGGGCTTACAAGAAACCAAGGGGGATTTACTAGGAGTTGTTCACCCAGAACAGCCAGAGGCTTGCCAGCAGCAAGATTCCAGAATTCGTCCTACGAAGCCATGAAAGCAGTGAAACGCTCCTATGTTGCAATAACTCAGAACCTCATTCTGAGTGTTCTGGCAGAGGTCATTCGGCTGAACACAACAGTGGACTAATTAGAGCCAGGTGTTGGCAGTGTGGTCATGTGACAAACAACTGAGCTGTAGTTCTCCAAACTTTCACAGAGTGCCATAAGTAGAGGTTCAACTTTCTGTTCCGGTTGAGTAGAGTGTAGCCATCAAAGCTGGATTCAGTAGCACTCAGTTGAGAAGGCAGTGTGGTCACGTGCCAAACAACTGAGCTCTAGTTCTCCAAACTTTCACAGAGTGCCATAAGTAGAGGTTCAACTTACTGCTCCGGTTGAGTAGAGTGTCGCCGTCAAAGCTGGAATCAGTAGCCCTCAACTGAAATGAAACTGAAGCAGATATACCCAGTCCACTGGCAGTGTCCAACGTGGATCAGCCTATCTGGCTGCCACACCTGAATGTTTGCAACCTCGGCAGAGATCTGGAGGCGCAATTGTGTAGCAATTCAAACTGCGTACCCTGGCCAAACTTTATGGGTGTACAAGAAACCACGGGGGATTTACAATGAGATGTTCACCCTGAACAGCCTGAGGCCTGCTGGGAGCAAGATTCTGGAATTCTTCCTAAGAAGCCTTGAAAGCAGTGAAATACTCCTATGTTGCAATAATTCAGAACCTCATTCTAGTATTCCTGGCAGAGGTCATTGCGCTGAACACAACCGTGAACTAAGTAGAGCCAGATGTAGGCAGTGCTGTCCATAGTGCTGGATGGACAGTGGTCGCATGCCAAAAAACTGAGCTCTTGTTCACCAAACTTTCATAGAGTGCCATATGTAGAGGTTCAACTTAATGCTCCGGTTGAGTAGAGTGTCACCTTCAAAGCTGGAATCAGTAGCCCTCAGCTGAAATGAAACTGAAGCAGATATACCCAGTCCACTGGCAGTGTCCAACGGGGATCAGCCTATCTGGCTGCCACGCCTGAATGTTTGCAACCTCGGCAGAGGTCTGCAGGCGCAATTGTGCAGCAATGCACACTGCGTACCCTGGCCAAACTTTACGGGTGTACAAGAAACCAAGGGGGATTTACAAGGAGATGTTCACCCTGAACAGCCTGATACCTGACGGGAGCAAGATTCCAGAATTCTTCCTAAGAAGCCTTGAAAGCAGTAAAATGCTCCTATGTTGCAATAATTCAGAACCTCATTCTGAGTTTTCCCCGCAGAGGTCATTCAGCTGAACACAACCG
>NW_012267385.1:180367-180749 GCF_000151885.1 Dipodomys ordii | reverse complement strand
TGTAGGCAGTGTGGTTGCGTGCCAAACAACTGAGCTCTAATTCTCCAAACTGTCACAGAGTGCCATAAGTAGTGGTACAACTTACTGGTCGTTTTGAGTAGAGTGTAGTCGTCAAAGCTGGAATCTTTAGCCCTCAGGTGAGAAGAACGGGAAGCAGATATACCTAGTCCACTGGCATTGTCCTACGGGGACCAGCCTATCTGGCTGCCAGGCCTGAATGTTTGCAACTGCGGCAGAGCTCTGCAGGCGCAATTGTGCAGCAATGCAAAATGCATACCCTGGCCAAACTTCTCCGCTGTACAAGAAACCACGCGGGATTTACAAGGAGATGTTCACCCTGAACAGCCTGAGGCCTGCCGGCAGCAAGATTCTGGAATTCTTC
>NW_012267385.1:179880-180317 GCF_000151885.1 Dipodomys ordii | reverse complement strand
GGAATTCTTCCTAAGAAGCCTTGAAAGCAGTGAAACGCTCCTATGTTGCAATAACTCAGAACCTCATTCTGAGTGTTCTCAGCAGAGGTTATTCAGCTGATAACAACCGTGGACAAATTAGAGCAAGATGGAAGCAGTGGACTAATTAGAGCCAGATGTAGGCATTGTGGTCCCGAGCCAAAGAACTGAGCTATAGTTCTCCAAACTTTCACAGAGTGCCATTAGTAAAGGTTCCGCTTACTGATCCGGTTGAGTAGAGTGTAGCCGTCAAAGCTTGAATCAGAAACCCTCAGGTGAAATGAAACCAAAGCAGATATACCCAGTGCGCTGGCAGTGTCCAAAGGGGACCAGCCTATCTGGCTGCCACCCCTGAATGTTTGCAACCTCGGCAGAGCTATGCAGGCGCAATTGTGCAGCAATGCAAACTGCGTACCCTG
>NW_012267385.1:179132-179830 GCF_000151885.1 Dipodomys ordii | reverse complement strand
AGCTATGCAGGCGCAATTGTGCAGCAATGCAAACTGCGTACCCTGGACAAACTTCAAGGGTGTACAAGAAACCACGGGGGATTTACAAGGAGATCTTCACCCGGAACAGCCAGAGTCCTGCCGGTGGCAATATTCCGGAATTATTCCTAAGAAGCCTTGAAAGCATTGAAACGCTACTATGTTGCAATAACTCAGAAACTCATTCTAGTGATTCCGGTAGAGGTCATTCCGCTGAACACAAGCGTGGACTAAGTAGAGCCAGATGTAGGCAGTGCGTCCATAGTTCTGGATGGAGAGTGGTCGCATGACAAACAACTGAGCTCTAGTTATCCAAACTTTCACAAGTGCCATAAGTAGAGGTTCAACTTACTGCTCCGGTTGAGTGGAGTGTCAGCGTCAACGCTGGAATCAGTAGCCCTCAAGTGAAATGATACCGAAGGAGATATACCCAGTCCGCTGTCAGTGTCCAACGGGGACCAGCCTATCTGGCTGCCACGCCTGAATATTTGGAACCTCAGCAGAGCTCTGCAGGCACAATTGTGCAGCAATGCAAAATGTGTACCCTGGCCAAACTTTATGGGTGTACAAGAAACCACGGGGGATTTAAAAGGAGATGTTCAGCCTTAACAGCCGGAGGCCTTCTGGCAGCAAGATTCCGGAATTCTTCCTAAGAAGCCTTGAAAGAAGTGAAACGCTCC
>NW_012267385.1:177104-179012 GCF_000151885.1 Dipodomys ordii | reverse complement strand
CAAACAACTGAGCTCTAGTTCTCCAAACTTTCAGAGAGTGCCATAAGTACAGGTTCAGATTACTGCTCTGTTTGAATAGAGTGTAGCCATCAAAGCTGGAATCAGTAGCCCTCTGGTGAGAAGAACGGGAAGCAGATATACCCAGTCAGCTGGAAGTGTCCTAGGGGGAACAGCCTATCTGGCTGCCATGCCTGAATGTTAGCAAAGGCGGCAGAGCTATGCAGGCCCAATTGTACAGCAATGCAAACTGCGCACCCTGGCCAAACTTTACGGGTGTACAAGAAACCACGCGGGATTTCAAGGAGATGATCACGTGGAACAGCCAGAGGCCTGCGGGCAGCAAGATTTCCGAATTATTTCTAAGAAGCCTTGAAGGCAGTGAAACGTTCATATGTTGCAATAACTCAGAAGCTCATTCTGAGTGTTCTAGCAGAGATCATTCGGCTGAACACAACCGTGGACTAAGTATAGCCAGATGTAGGCAGTGCCGTCCATAGTGCTGGATGGACAGTTGTCGCATGCCAAACAACTGAGCTCTAGTTCTCCAAACTTGCACAGAGTGTCATAAGTACAGGTTCAACTTATGGCTCCGGTTGAGTAGAGTGTAGCCGTCAAAGCTGTAATCAGTAGCACTCAAGTGAGAAAAACGGGAAGCAGATATACCCAGTCCTCTGGCAGAGTTCTCCCGGGACCAGCCTATCTGGCTGCCAGGCCTGAATGTTTGCACCCACGGCAGAGCTATGCAGGCCCAATTGTGCAGCAATGCAAACTGTGTACCCTGGCCTTACTTCACGGGTGTACAAGAAAACACGGGGGATTTACAAGGAGATGATCACCCGGAACAGCCGGAGGCCAGCCGGCAGCAAGATTCCGGAATTCTTCCTAAGAAGCCTTGAAATCAGCGAAACGCACCTATTTTGCAATAACTCAGAACCTCTTTGTGAGTGTGCCCGGCAGAGGTCATTCCGCTGAAAACAACCGTGGACTAACTTGCGCAAGATGGAAGCAGTGGACTAATTAGAGCCAAATGTAGGCACTGTGGACGCGTGCCAAACAACTGAGCTCTAGTTCTCCAAACTTTCACAGAGGGCCATAAGTAGAGATTCAACTCACTGCTCCGGTTGAGTAGAGTGTAGCCATAAAAGCTGGAAGCAGTAGCACTCAGGTGAGAAGAACGGGAAGCAGATATACCCAGTCAGCTGGCAGTGTCCTATGGAGAAAAGCCTACCTGGCTGCAACGCCTGAATGTTTGCAACCATGACAGAGCTATGCAGGCGATATTGTACAGCAATGCAAACTGAGTACCCTGGCCAAATTTCTCGGGGGTACAAGAAACCACGGGGGATTTACAATGAGATGTTCTCGTGGAACAGCCTGAGGCCTGCCGGCAGCAAGATTTCGGAATTCTTTCTAAGAAGCCTTGAAAGCAGTGAAACGTTTATATGTTGCAATAATCAGAACCTCATTCTGAGTGTTCCTGGCAGAGGTCATTCGGCTGAACACAACAGTGGACTAATTAGAGCCAGATGTAGGCAGTGCCGTCAATAGTGCTGGACGGACAGTGGTCGTGAGCCAAACAACTGAGCTCTAGTTCTCTAACCTTTCAAAAAGTGCCATAAGTAGAGGTTAAACATACTGCTCCGGTTGAGTTGAGTGTAGCCGTCAAGGGTAGAATCAGTCGCCATTAGCTGAGAAGAAGAGGAAGCAGATATATCCAGTCCGCTGGCAATGTGCTAAGGGTACCAGCCTATCTGGCTGCAACGACTGAATGTTTGCGACCGCGGCAGAGCTATGCAGGCGCAATTGTGGAGCAATGCAAAATGCTTACCCTGGCCAAACTTCATGGGTGTACAAGAAATCACAGGGATTTACAAGGAGTTGTTCTCCCGGAACAGCCGGAAGCCTGCC
>NW_012267385.1:172967-176674 GCF_000151885.1 Dipodomys ordii | reverse complement strand
AGAGCTATGCAGGCGCAATTGTGCAGCAATGCAAACTGCGTACCCTACACAAACTTCACAGGTGTACAAGAAACCAAGGGGGATTTACAAGGAGATGTTCACCCGGATACCCAGAGGTCTGTCGGCAGCAATATTGCAGAATTCTTCCTAAGAAGCCTTGAAAACAGTGTAACGTTCCTTGGTTGCAATAACTCAGAAACTCATTCTGAGTGTTGCCCACAGAGGTCATTCAGCTGAACACAACCATGGACTAATTAGAGCGAGATGTAAGCAGTGGATTAATTAGAGCCAGATGTAGGCAGTGTCGACCATAGTGCTGGATGGATATTGGTCGCGTGCCAAACAACTGAGCTCTAGTTCTCCAAACTTTCACAGAGTGCCATAAGTAGAGGTTGAACTTACAGCTCCAGTTGAGTAGAGTGTAGCCGTCAAAACTGGAAGCAGTAGCACTCAGGTGAGAAGAATTTGAAGCAGATATACCCAGTGCGCTGGCAGTGTCCTAAGGGGACCATCCTGTCTGGCTGCCAGGCCTGAATGTTTGCAACTGCGGCAGAGCTCTGCAGGCGCAATTGTGCAGCAATGCTAACTGCTTACCCTGGCCAAACTTCACGGGTGTACTAGAAACCACGAGGGATTTACAAGTAGATGTTCACCCAGAACAGCCGGAGGCCAGCCGGCAACAAGATTCCAGCATTCTTCCTAAGAAGCCTTGAAAGCAGTTAAACGCTCATATGTTGCAATCACTGAGAACCTCATTGTGAGTGTGCCCGGCAGAGGTCATTCCGCTGAACGCAACCGTGAACTAAGTAGAGCCAGATGTACACAGTGCCGTCCATAGTGCTGGATGGACAGTGGTCGCTGTGCCAAACAACTGAGCTCTAGTTCTCCAAACTTTCACAGAGTGCTGGATGGACAGTGGTCGCATGCCAAACAACTGAGCTCTTGTTCTCCAAACTTTCACAGAGTGCCATAAGTAGAGGTTCAACTTACTGCTCCGGTTGAGTAGAATGTCGCCGTCAAAGCTGGAATCAGTAGCCCTCAGGTGAAATGAAACCGAAGCAGATATACGCAGTCCGCTGGCAGTGTCCAACGGGGACCAGCCTATCTGGCTGCCACGCCTGAATGTTTGCAACCTCGGCAGAGCTCTGGAGGCGCAATTGTGCATCAATGCAAAATGTGTACCCTGGCCAAACTTTACAAGTGTACAAGAAACCCCGGGGGATTTAAAAGGAGATGTTCACCCGGAACTGCCGGAGGCCTTCTGGCATCAAGTTTCCGGAATTCTTCCTAAGAAGCCGTGGAAGCAGTGAAACGCTCCTTGGTTGCAATAACTCAGAAACTCATTCTGAGTGTTGCCCGTAGAGGTCATTCAGCTCAACACAACCATGGATTAATTAGAGCCAGATGTAGGCAGTGTGTTTGCGTGCCAAATAACTGAGCTCTAGTTCTACAAACTTTCATAGAGTGCCATAAGTAGAGGTTCAACTTACTGCTCCAGTTGAGTAGAGTGTAGCCGTCAAAGCTGGAATCAGTAGCACTCAGGTGAGAAGAATGGGAAGCAGATATACCCAGTGCGCTGGCAGTGTCCTAAGGGGACCAACCTATCTGGCTGCCAGGCCTGAATGTTTGCAACCACGGCAGAGCTATGCAGGCGCAATTGTGCAGCAATGCTAACTGCTTACCCTGGCCAAAATTCACCGGTGTACTAGAAACCACGCGGGATTTACAAGGAGATGTTCACCCAGAACAGCCGGAGGCCAGCCGGCAGCAAGTTTCCAGAATTCTTCCTAAGAAGCCTTGAAAGCAGTGAAATGCTCCTATGTTGCAATAACTCAGAACCTCATTGTGAGTGTGCCCGGCAGAGATCATTCCACTGAACACAACCGTGGACAAAGTAGAGCAAGATGGAAGCAGTGGACTAATTAGAGCCAGATGTAGGCAGTGTGGTCGTGTGCCAAACAACTGAGCTCTAGTTCTCCAAACTTTCACCATAAGTAGAGGTTCAACTTACTGCTCCGGTTGTGTAGAGTGTAGCCATAAAAGCTGGAAACAGTAGCACTCAGGTGAGAAGTACGGGAAGCAGATATACCCAGTCAGCTGGCAGTGTCCAACGGGGACCAGCCTATCTCCTGCCATTCCTGAATGTTTGCAACCTCGGCAGAGCTCTGCAGGCGCAATAGTGCAGCAATGCAAAATGTGTACCCTGGCCTAACTTTATGGGTGTAGAAGAAACCACGGGGGATTTAAAAGGAGATATTCACCCGGAACAGCCGTAAGCCTTCTGGCATCAAGATTCCGGAATTCTTCCTAAGAAGCCTTGAAAGCAGTGAAACGCTCCTACGTTGCAATAACTCAGAACCTCATTCTGAGTGTTGCCCGCAGAGGTCATTCAGCTGAACAAAAGGATGGACTAATTAGAGCCAGATGTAAGCAGTGGATTAATTAGAGCCAGATGTAGGCAGTGTGTTTGCATGCCAAATAACTGAGCTCTAATTCTCCAAACTTTCACAGAGGGCCATAAGTAGAGGTTCTACTTACTGCTCCAGTTGAGTGGAGTGTAGCCGTCAAAGCTGGAATCAGTACCACTCAGGTGAGAAGAATGGGAAGCAGATATACCCAGTGCGCTCTCAGTGTCCTAAGGGGACCAGCCTATCTGGCTGCCAGGCCTGAATATTTGCAACCACGGCAGAGGTATGCAGGCGCCATCGTGCAGCAATGCTAACTGCTTACCCTGGCCAACCTACACGGGCGTACAAGAAAGCACGTGGGAATTACAAGGAGATATTCATCCAGAGCAGCCAGAGGCCAGCCGGCAGCAAAATTCCAGAATTCTTCCTAAGAAGCCTTGAAAGCAGTGAAACGCTCCTATGTTGCAATAACTCAGAACCTCATTCTGAGTGTTCCCGGCAGAGGTCATTCATCTGAACACAGCGGTGGACTAATTAGAGCAAGATGGAAGCAGTGGACTAATTAGAGCCAGATGTAGGCAGCGTGGTCGCGTGCCAAACAACTGAGCTCCAGTTCTCCAAACTTTCACAGAGTGCCATAAGTAGAGGTTCAACTCATTGCTCCGGTTGAGTAGAGTTTAGCCCTCAAAGCTGGAATCAGTAGCCCTCGGGTGAGAAGAATGGGAAGCAGATATACCCAGTCCGCTGGCAATGTCCTACGGGGACCAGCCTATCTGGATGCCATGCCTGAATGTTTGCAACCGGGGCAGATCTATGCAGGCGCAATCGTGCAGCAGTTCAAACTGCGTATCCTGGCCAAACTTCACGGGTGTGCAAGAAACCACAGGGGCTTTAGAAGCAGATGTTCACCCGAAACAGCCAGAGTCCTGCGGGAATTAAGATCCAGAAATCTTCCTAAGAAGCCTTGAAAGCAGTGAAACGCTCCTATGTTGCAATAACTCAGAACCTCAATCTAGTGTTCCTGGCAGAGGTCATTCAGCTGAACACAACCGTGTACTAATTATAGCCAGATGTAGGGAGTTCCGTCCATAGTGCTGGATGTACAGTGGTCGCATGCCAAACAACTGAGCTCTAGTTCTCCTAAATTTCACAGAGTGCCATAAGTAGAGATTCAAATTACTGCTCCCGTTGAGTAGAGTGTAGCCGTCAAAGCTGGAATCAGTAGTACTCAGGTGAGAAGAACATGAAGCAGATATACCCAGTCCGCTGGCAGTGTCCTACGGGGACCAGCCTATCTGG
>NW_012267385.1:169782-172917 GCF_000151885.1 Dipodomys ordii | reverse complement strand
TGGAATCAGTAGTACTCAGGTGAGAAGAACATGAAGCAGATATACCCAGTCCGCTGGCAGTGTCCTACGGGGACCAGCCTATCTGGCTGCCATACCTGAATATTTGCAACCGCGGCAGAACGATGCAGGTGCAATTTTGCTGCAATGCAAACTGCATACCCTGGCCAAACTTCACGGCTGTACAAGAAACCACGCGGGATTTGCAAGGAGATGTTCACCCTGAACAACTGAGGCCTGCCGGAATCAAGATTCCGGAATACTACCTAAGAAGCCTTGAAAGCAGTGAAATGCTCCTATGTTGCCACAACTCAGAACCTCATTCTGAGTGTTGCTGCAGAGGTAATTCGGCTGAACACAAACGTGGACTAATTAGATCCAGATGTAGGCAGTGGACTAATTAGAGCCAGATGTAGGCAGTGTGGTCGCGTGCCAAACAACTGAGTTCTAGTTCTCCAAACTTACACAGAGTGCCATAAGTAGAGGTTCAACGTACTGCTCCAGTTGAGTAGAGTGTAGGCCTCAAAGCTGGAATCAGTAGCACTCAGGTGAAAACAATGGGAAGCAGATATACCCAGTGGGCTGGCAGTGTCCTACGGGGACCAGCCTACCTGGCTGCCACTCCTGATTGTTTGCAACCACGGCAGAGCTATGCAGGCACAATTGTGCAGCAATTCAAACAGCATACCCTGGCCAAACTTCACGGGTGTACAAGAAACCACGGGAGATTTACAAGGAGATGTTCACCCTGAAAAGACAGAGGCCTGCCGGCAGCAAGATTCCGGAATTCTTCCTAAGAAGCCTTGAAAGCAGTGAAACGCTCCTATGTTGCAATAACTCAAAACTTCATTCTGAGTCTTCCTGGCAGAGGTCATTCGGCGGAATACAACCCTGGACTATTTAGAGTCAGATGTAGTCAGTTCTGTCCATAGTGCTGGATGGAGAGTGGTCGCGTGCCAAACAACTGAGCTATAGTTCTCCAAATTTTCACAGAATCCCATAAGTACAGGTTCAAATTACTGGTCTGGTTGAGTAGAATATAGTGGTCAAAGCTGGAATCAGTAGCACTCAGTTGAGAAGAACGGGAAGCAGATATACACAGTCCGCTGGCAGTGTCCTACGGGGAGCCTATCTGGCTGACACGCCTGAATGTTTACAAGCCTGGAACAGCTATGCAGGCGCAATTGTGCAGCAATAGAAACTGCTTACTCTGGCGAAACTTCTAGGGTGTACAAGAAACCACGGGGGATTTACAAGGACATGTCCATCCAGAACAGCCAGAGGTATAAGGGCAGCAATATTATGGAATTCTTCCTAAGAAGCCTTGAAAGCAGTGAAACCCTCCAATGTTGCAATAACTCAGAACCTCATTCAGAGTATTCCTAGCAGAGGTCATTCCGCTGAACACAACCATGTTCTAATTAGGGCCAGATGTAGGCAGTAGACTAATTAGAGCCCGGTGTAGGCAGTTTGGACGCGTGACAAACAACTGAGCTCTAGTTCTCCAAACTGTCTCAGAGTGCCTTAAGTCGATGTTCAACTTACTGCTCCGGTTAAGTAGAATGTAGCCGACAAAGTGGAAACAGTAGCACTCAGGTGAGAAGAACAGGAAGCAGATATACCCAGTCAGCTGGCAGTGTCCTATGGGGACCAGCCAATCTGGCTGCCACGCCTGGATGTTAGCACCTGCGGCAGAGCTCTGAAGGCGCAATTGTGCAGCAATGCAAAATTTGTACCCTGGCCAAACTTTACGGGTGTACAAGAAACCACGGGGGATTTAAAAGGAGATGTTCACCCGGAACAGCCGGAGTCCTTCTGGCAGCAAGATTCCGGAATTCTTCCTAAGAAGTCTTGAAAGCAGTGAAATGCTCCTATGTTGCAATAACTCAGAACCCCATTCTGAGTGTTCCTGGCAGAGGTCATTCGGCTGATCAAAACCGTGGACTAATTAGAGACAGATGTAGGCAGTGGACTAATTAGAGCCAGATGTACGCATTGTGGTCACGTGACAAACAACTGAGCTCTAGTTCTCCAAACTTTCAGAGAGTGCCATAAGTACAGGTTCAGATTACTGCTCTGTTGAATAGAGTGTAGCCGTCAAAGCTGGAATCAGTAGCCCTCTGGTGAGAAGAACGGGAAGCAGATATACCCAGTCAGCTGGCAGTGTCCTACGGACACCAGCCTATCTGGATGCCACGCCTGAATGTTTGCAATGGCAGCAGAGCTATGCAGGCTCAATTTAACCGCAATGAAAACTCTGTACCCTGGTCAATCTTGCAGGGTGTAAAAGAAACCACGTGGGATTTATAAGGAGATGATCACCCGGAACAGCCTGAGGCCTGTGGCAGCAAGATTCTGGAATTATTCCTAAGACGCCTTGAAAGCAGGGAAATGCTCCTATGTTGCAATAACTCAGAACCTCATTCTGAGTGTTGGCCGCAGAGGTCGTTCAGCTGAACACAACCGTGGACTAAGTAGAGCCAGATGTAGGCAGTGCCATCCATAGTGATGGATGGACAGTGGTCACATGCCAACCAACTGAGCTCTAGTTCTCCAAACTTTCATAGAGTGCCATAAGTAGAGGTTTAAATTACTGCTCCGGTTGAGTAGAGTGTAGCCGTCAAAGCTGGAATCAGTAGTACTCAGGTGAGAAGAACGGGAAGCAGATATACCGAGTGGGCTGGCAGTGTCCTTCGGGGACCAGCCTATCTGGGTGCCACGCCTGAATGTTTGCAACCGCGGCAGAGCTATGCAGGCCCAATTGTGCAGCAATGCAAACTGTGTACCCTGGCCTTACTTCCCGGGTGTACACGAAAACACGGGGGATTTACAAGGAGATGATCACCCGGAACAGCAGGAGGCCTGCAGGCGGCAAGATTACGGAATTCTTCCTAAGAAGCCATGAAAGCAGTGAAACAGTACTATGATGCAATAACTCAGAAGCCCATTCTATTGTTCCCGGCAGAGGTCATTCTGCTGAACACAACCGTGGACTAAGTAGAGCCAGATGTAGGCAGTGTCGACCATAGTGCTGGATGGATATTGGTCGCGTGCCAAACAACTGAGCTCTAGTTCTCCAAACTTTCACAGAGTGCCATCAGTAGAGGTTCAACTTACTGCTCCGGTTGAGTAGAGTGT
>NW_012267385.1:167171-167567 GCF_000151885.1 Dipodomys ordii | reverse complement strand
AAACTGCATACCCTGGCCAAACTTCACGGGTGTACAAGAAACCATGGGGGATTTACAAGGAGATGTCCATCCAGAATAGCCTGAGGCCTGCCGGCAGCAATATTATGGAATTCTTCCTAAGAAGCCTTGAAAGCAGTGAAACGCCCCTATGTTCCAATAACTTAGTACCTCATTCTGAGTGTTCCTGGCCAAGTTCATTCGGGTGAACACAAACGTGGACTAATTAGAGCCAGATGTAGGTACTCCTGTCCATTTTGCAGAATAGAGAGTGTTCGCGTGCCAAACAACTAAGCTCTAGTTCTCCCAACTTTGACAGACTGCCATATGTAGAGGTTCAAATTACTGGCCCGGATGAGTAGAATGTAGCTGTCAAAGCTGTAATCAGTAGCACTCAGG
>NW_012267385.1:165626-167121 GCF_000151885.1 Dipodomys ordii | reverse complement strand
TCAAAGCTGTAATCAGTAGCACTCAGGTGAGAAGAACGGGAAGCAGATATACCCAGACCGCTGGCAGTGTCCTAAGGGGATCAGTCTATCTGGCTGTCACGCCTGAATGTTTGCAACCACTTCAGAGCTATGCAGGTGCAATTGTGCAGCAATGCAAACTGCGTAGGCTGGCCAAACCTCACGGATGTAGAAGAAACCACTGGGGATTTACAAGGAGATGTTCACCTGGAACAGCCGGAGGCATGCCGGCAGCAAGATTCCAGAACTCTTCCTAAGAAGCCTTGAAAGCAGTGAAATGCTCCTAAGTTGCAATAACTCAGAACCTCATTCTGAGTGTTCCCGGCAGAGGTCATTCAGCGGAACACAACCCTGAACTAATTAGAGCCAGATGTAGTCAGTTCTGTCCATAGTGCTGGATGGAGAGTTGTCACGTGCCAAACAACTGAGCTCTAGTTCTCCAAACTTTCACAGAGTGCCATAAGTAGAGGTTCAACTTACTGCTCCGGTTGAGTAAAGTGTAGCCATCATACCTGGAAACAGTAGCACTCAGCTGAGAAGAACGGGAAGCAGATATTCCCAGTCCACTGGCAGTGTCCTAGGCGGACCAGCCTACCTGGCTGCTTAGCCTGAATGTTTGCACCCGCTGGGGAGCTATGCAGGGGCAATTGTGCAGCAATGAGACCTGCGTACCCTGGCCAAACTTCACTGGTGTAGAAGAAACCACGGGGGATTTACAAGGAGATGTTCACCCAGAATAGTCAGAGGCCTGCCAGCAACAAGATTCCGGAATTCTTCCTAAGAAGCCTTGGAAGCAGTGAAACGCTCCTATGTTGCAATAACTCAGAACCTCATTCTGAGTGTTTCCGGCAGAGGTCATTCCACTGAACACAACCGTGGAATAATTAGAGCCAGATGTAGGCAGAGGACTAATTAGAGCCAGGTGTAAGCATTTTGGTCGCCTGACAAACAACTGAGATCTAGTTCTCCAAACTTTCACAGAGTGCCATAAGTAGAGGATCAATTTACTGCTCCGGTTGAGTAGAGTGTAGTGGTCAAAGCTGGAATAAGTTGCACTCAGCTGAGAAGAACGGGAAGCAGATATACCCAGTCCAATGGCAGTGTCCTACGTGGACCAGCGTATCTGGATGCCATGCCTGAATGTTTGCAACCGTGGCAGAGCTATGCAGGTGCAATTGTGCAGCAATGCAAACTGCATACCCTGCCCAATCTTCACGGGTGTACAAGAAACCACGGGAGATTAACAAAGAGTTGTTCACCCAAGAGAGGCGGAGGCATGTCGGCAGCAAGATTACGGAATACTTCCTAAGAAGGCTTGAAAGCAGTGAAAAGCTCTTATGTTGCAATAACTCAGACCCTCATTCTGAGTGTTCCCGGCAGAGGTCATTCTGCTTAACACACCGTGGACTAATTAGAGCCAGATGTAGGCAGTTCTGTCCATAGTGCTGGATGGAGAGTCGTCGCGTGCCAAACAACT
>NW_012267385.1:148281-153936 GCF_000151885.1 Dipodomys ordii | reverse complement strand
AGCAAGATTCCGGAATTCTTCCTAAGAAGCCTTGAAAGCAGTGAAACGCTCCTATGTTGAAATAACTCAGAAACTCATTCTGAGTGTTCCCCTCAGAGGTCATTCAGCTGAACGCAACCATGTACTAATTAAAGCCTGATGTTAGCAGTGGATTATTTAGAGCCAGGGGTAGGCAGTTTGGTCGCGTGACAAACAACTGAGCTGTATTTCTCCAAACTTTCACAGAGTGCCATAAGTAGAGGTTCAACTTATGTCTCCTGTTGGGTAGAGTGTAGCCTTCAAAGCTGGAATCAGTAGCACTCAGGTGTGAAGAACGGGAAGCAGATATACCCAGTCCTCTGGCAGAGTCCTACGTGGACCAGCCTATTTGGCAGCCCTGCCTGAATGTTTGCAACCGCGGCAGAGCTATGCAGGCGCAATTGTGCAGCAATGCAAACTTCGTACCCTGGCCAAACTTTACTGGTGTAGAAGAAACCACGCAGGATTTAGAAGGAGATGTTCACCCGGAACAGCCTGCGGCCTGCCGGCAGCAAGATTCGGAATTCTTCCTTAGAAGCCTTGAAAGCAGTGAACCGCTCCTATGTTGCAATAACTCAGAACCTCATTCTGAGTGTTCCCGGCAGAGGTCATTCTGCTGAACACAACCGTGGACTAATTAGAGCCAGATTTATGCAGTGGACTAATTAGAGCCAGGTGTAGGCAGTGTGGTCGCGTGACAAACAACTGAGCTCTAGTTCTCCAAACTTTCACAGAGTGCCATAAGTAGAGGTTCTGCATATTGCTCCGGTTGAGTAGAGTGTAGCCGTCAAAGCTGGAATCAGTAGCACTCAGGTGAGAAGAACGGGAAGCAGATATTCCCAGTGCACTGGCAGTGTCCAACGGGGACCAGCCTATCTGGCTGCCATGCCTGAATATTTGCAACCACGGCAGAGCTATGCAGGTCCAATTATGCAGGAATGCAAACTGCTTACCCTGGCCAAACATCACGGGTGTACAAGAAAGCACACGGGATTTACAAGGAGATGTTCACCCAGAACAGCCTGAGGCCTGCCGGCTCAAGATTCCTTAATTCTTCCTAAGAAGCCTTGAAAGCAGTGTAATGCTCCTATGTTGCAATAACTCAGAAACTCATTCTGAGTGTTCCCCGAAGAGGTCATTCAGCTGAACACAACAGTGGACTAATTAAAGCCAGATGTAAGCAGTGGATTAATTAGAGCCAGATGTAGGCAGTGTGGTCGCGTGACAAACAACTGAGCTCTAGTTCTCCAAACTTTTATAGAGTGCCATACATAGAGGTTTAACTTACTATTCCGGTTGAGTTGAGTGTATCTGTCAAAGCTGGAATCAGTAGCACTCAGGTGAGAAGAACGGGAAGCAGATAAACCCAGTCCACTGGCAGTGTCCTAGCGGGACAAGCCTATCTGGCTGCCACGCTGAATATTTTCAACCTCAGCAGTGTTATGCAGGGGCAATTGTGCATCAATGCCAACTGTGTACCCTGGGCAATCTTGCCGGGTGTAAAAGAAACCACGAGGGATTTACAAGGAGATGTTCACCCAGAACAGGCGGAAACATGCCAAAAACAAGATTCCGGAATACTACCTAAGAAGCCTTGAAAGCAGTGAAATGCTCCTATGTTGCAACAACTCAGAACCTCATTCTGAGTGTTCCCGGCAGAGGTCATTCGGCTGAACAAAACCGTGGACTAATTAGAGCCAGATGTATGCAGTAGACTAATTAGAGCCAGGTGTAGGCAGTGTGGTCGCCTGCAAAACAACAGAGCTCTAGGTCTCCAAACTGTCTCAGAGTGCCATAAGTAGAGGTACATCATACCGCTCCGGTTGAGTATAGTATTGCCATCAAAGCTGGAATCATTAGTCCTCAGGTGAGTAGAACGGGAAGCAGATATACCCAGTCCGCTGGCAGTGTCCTATTGGGACCAGCCTATCTGGCTGCCACGCCTGAATGTTTGCAACCGGGGCAGAGCTATGCCGGCGCAATTGTGCATCAATGCTAACTTCGTACCGTGGCCAAACTTCACGGGTGTGCAAGAAACCACGGGGGATTTAGAAGCAGATGTTGACCCAAAACAGCCAGAGTTCTGCGGGAATTTATATCTGGAAATCTTCCTAAGAAGCCTTGAAAGCAGTGAAACGCTCCTATGTTGCAATAACTCACAACCTCATTCTGAGTGTTCCCGCAGGAAGTCATTCGGTTGAAAACAACCTTGGACTAATTAGAGCCAGATGTAGGGAGTTCCGTCCATAGTGCTGGATGTACAGTGGTCGCATGACAAACAACTGAGCTGTAGTTCTCCAAACTTTCACACAATGCCATAAGTAGAGGCTCAACTTACTGTTCCGGTTGAGTAGAGTGTCGCCGTCAAAGCTGGAATCAGTAGCCCTCATGTGAAATGAAACCGAAGCAGATATACCCAGTCCGCTGGCAGTGTCCAAAAGGGACCAGCCTATCTGGTTGCCACACCTGAATGTTTGCAACTTCGGCAGAGCTCTGAAGGCGCAATTGTGCAACAATGCAAAATTTGTACCCTGGCCAAACTTTACGGGTGTACAAGAAACCACGGGGGATTTAAAAGGAGATGTTCACCCGGAACAGCCGGAGTCCTTCTGGCAGCAAGATTCCGGAATTCTTCCTAAGAAGTCTTGAAAGCAGTGAAATGCTCCTATGTTGCAATAACTCAGAACCCCATTCTGAGTGTTCCTGGCAGAGGTCATTCGGCTGAACACAACCGTGGACTAATTAGAGCCAGATTTCAAAACCGTGGACTAATTAGAGCCAGATGTAGGCAGTGGACTAATTAGAGCCAGATGTAGGCATTGTGGTCACGAGACAAACAATTGAGCTCTAGTTCTCCAAACTTTCACAGAGTGCCATAAGTACAGGTTCAGATTACTGCTCTGGTTGAATAGAGTGTAGCCGTCAAAGCTGGAATCAGTAGCCCTCTGGTCAGCAGAACGGGAAGCAGATATACCCAGTCAGTTGGCAGTGTCCTACGGACACCAGGCTATCTGGATGCCATGACTGAATGTTTGCAATGGCAGCAGAGCTATGCAGGCCCAATTGAACCGCAATGCAAACTCTTTACCCTGGTCAATCTTGCAGGGTGTAAAAGAAACCACGTGGGATTTATAAGGAGATGATCACCCGGAACAGCCTGAGGCCTGCGGCAGCAAGATTCTGGAATTATTCTTAAGACGCCTTGAAAGCAGGGAAATGCTCCTATGTTGCAATAACTCAGAACCTCATTCTGAGTGTTGGCCGCAGAGGTCGTTCAGCTGAACACAACCGTGGACTAAGTAGAGCCAGATGTAGGCAGTGCCATCCATAGTGATGGATGGACAGTGGTCACATGCCAACCAACTGAGCTCTAGTTCTCCAAACTTTCATAGAGTGCCATAAGTAGAGGTTTAAATTACTGCTCCGGTTGAGTAGAGTGTAGCCGGGAAGCTGGAATCAGTAGTACTCAGGTGAGAAGAACGGGAAGCAGATATACCGAGTGGGCTGGCAGTGTCCTTCGGGGACCAGCCTATCTGAGTGCCACACCTGAATGTTTGCAACCGGGGCAGAGCTCTGCAGGCGCAATTGTGCAGCAATGCAAACTGCATACCCTGGCCTTAATTCACGGGAGTACAAGAAACCACGGGGGATTTACAAGGAGATGATCACCCGGAACAGCCTGAGGCCTGCCGGCAGCAAGATTCCGGAAGTCTTCCTCAGAAGCCTTGAAAGCATTGAAACGGTCCTATGTTGCAATAACTCAGACCCTCATTCTGAGTGTTCCCGGCAGAGGTCATTCATCTGAACAGAGCGGTGGACTAATTAGAGCAAGATGGAAGCAGTGGACTAATTAGAGCCAGATGTATGCAGGGTGGTCGTGTGCCAAACAACTGAGCTCTAGTTCTCCAAACTTTCACAGAGTGCCATAAGTAGAGGTTCAACTTACCGCTCTGGTGGAGTAGAGTGTAGCCATCAAAGCTGGAATCAGTAGCACTCAGGTGAAAAGAACAGGATCAGATATACCCAGTCCTCTGGCAGAGTTCTACGGGGACAAGCCTTTCTGGCTGCCACGCCTGAATGTTTGCACCCGCGGCAGAGCTATGCAGGCCCAATTGTGCAACAATGCAAACTGTGTACCCTGGCCTTACTTCACGGGTGTACACGAAAACACCGGAGATTTACAAGGAGATGATCACCCGGAACAGCAGTAGGCCTGCAGGCAGCAAGATTCCGGAATTCTTCCTAAGAAGCCTTGAAAGCAGTGAAACAGTACTATGATGCAATAACTCAGAAGCCCATTCTAGTGTTCCCGGCAGAGGTCATTCTGCTGAACACAACCGTGGACTAAGTAGAGACAGATGTAGGCAGTGCCAACCATAGTGCTGGATGGATATTGGTCGCGTGCCAAACAACTGAGCTCTAGTTCCCCAAACTTTCACAGAGTGCCATAATTAGAGGTTCAACTTACTGCTCCGGATGAGTAGAGTGTCGCCGTCAAAGCTGGAATCAGTAGCCCTCAAGTGAAATGAAACCGAAACAGATATACCCAGTACGCTGGCAGTGTACAACGGGGAATAGCCTATCTGCCTGCCACGACTGAATGTTTGCAACCTCGGCAGAGCTCTGCAGGCGCAATTGTGCAGCAATGCAAAATGTGTACCCTGGCCAAACTTTATGGGTGTACAAGAAACCACGGGGGATTTAAAAGGAGATGTTCACCCAGAACAGCCGGAGGCCTTCTGGCATCAAGATTCTGGAATTCTTCCTAAGATGCCTTGAAAGCAGTGAAACGCTCGTATGTTGCAATAACTCAGAACCTCATTCTGAGTGTTCCCAGCAGAGGTCATTCGGCTGAAAAAAACCGTGGACTAATTAGAGCCAAATTTAGGCAGTGGACTAATTAGAGCCAGACGTAGCCATTGTGGTCGCAAGCCAAACAACTGAGCTCTAGTTCTCCAAACTTTCACAGAGTGCCATAAGTAGAGGTTCAACTTACTGCTCCAGTGGAGTAGAGTGTAGCCATCAAAGGTGGAATCAGTAGCACTCAGGTGGGAAGAACTGGAAGCAGATATACCCAGTCCGCTGGCAATGTCCTACGTGGACCACCCTATCTGGCTGCCACGCCTGAATGTTTGCAACCGCCGCAGAGCTTTGCAGGCCCAATTGTGCAACAATGCAAACTTCGTACCCTGGGCAACATTATGGGTGTACAAAAAACCATGCGGGATTTACAAGGAGATGTTCACCCGGAACAGCGGGAGGCCTTCTGGCAGCAAGATTCTGGAATTCTTCCTAAGAAGCCTTGAAAGCAGTAAAACGCTCCAATGTTGCAGTAACTCAGAACCTCATTCTGAGTGTTCCCCGCAGAGGTCATTCTGCTGAACACAACCGTGTACTAATTAAAGCCAGATGTAAGCAGTGGATTAATTTGAACCAGGTGTAGGCAGTGTTGTCGCGTGCCAAACAACTGAGCTCTAGTTCTCCAAACTTTCACAGAGTGCCATAAGTAGAGGTTCCGTTTACTGCTCCAGTTGAGTAGAGTGTAGCCATCAAAGCTGGAATCAGTAGCCCTCAGGTGAAAAGAAACGGAAGCAGATATACCCAGTCCGCTTGCAGTGTCCAACGGGGACCAGCCTA
>NW_012267385.1:144276-146006 GCF_000151885.1 Dipodomys ordii | reverse complement strand
TCTTCCTAAGAAGCCTTGAAAGCAGTGAAACACTCCTAAGTTGCAATAACTCAGAACCTCATTCTGAGTGTTCCCGGCAGAGGTCATTCAGCGGAACACAACCCTGGACTAATTAGAGCCAGATGTAGTCAGTTCTGTCCATAGTGCTGGATGGAGAGTGGTCGGGTGCCAAACAACTGAGCTCTAGTTCTCCAAACTTTCACAGAGTTCCATAAGTACAGGTTCAAATTACTGGTCCGGTTGAGTAGAGTGTAGTTGTCAATGCTGAAATCAGTAGCACTCAGTTGAGAAGAACGGGAAGCAGATATACACAGTCCGCTGGCATTGTCCTACGGGGAGCAGCGTATCTGGCTGGCATGCCTGAATGTTTACATGCGCGGAAGAGCTATGCAGGCGCAATTGTGCAGCAATAGAAACAGCGTATCCTGGCGAAACTTCACGGGTGTACAAGAAACCACGGGGGACTTACAAGGACATGTCCATCCGGAACAGCCAGAGGCCTGCCAGCAGCAATATTATGGAATTCTTCCTAAGAAGCCTTGAAAGCAGTGAAACGCTCATAAGTTGCAATAACTCAGAAGGCTATTCTGAGTTTTCCCGGCAGAGGTCATTCGGCTGAACACAACCATGAACTAATTAGAGACAGATGTAGGCAGTGGACTAATTAGAGCGAGGTGCAGGCAGTGTGGTGGTTAGCGAAACAACGAGCTCTATTTCTCCAAACTTTCACAGAGTGCCATAAGTAGAGGTTCAACTTACTGCTCCGGTTGAGTTGAGTGTAGCCGTCACAGGTGGAATCACTAGCCCTTATGTGAGAAGAAGGGGAAGCAGATATATCCAGTCCGCTGGCAGTGTCCTACGGGGACCCGCCTATCTGGCTGCCATGACTGAATGTTTGCAACAACGGCAGAGCTATGCAGGCACAATTGTGCAGCAATTCAAACTGCGTCCCCTGGCCAAACTTCATGGGTGTACAAGAAAACATGGGGGATTTACAAGGAGTTGTTCACCCGGAACACCCGGAAGCCTGCCGGGAGCAAGATTTCGGAATTCTTCCTAAGAAGCCTGGAAAACAGTGAAAAGCTCCTATGTTGCAAAAACTCAGAACCTCATTCTGAGTGTTCTGGCAGAGGTCATTGATCTGAACACAACCGTGGACAAATTAGAGCCAGATGTAGTCAGTGGACTAATTAGAGCCAGGTGTAGGCAGTGTGGTTGCCTGCCAAACAAACAACTGAGATCTAGTTCTCCAAACTTTCACAGAGTGCCATAAGTAGAGGACCAAATTACTGCTCCAGTTGAGTAGAGTTTAGCTGTCAAAGCTGGAATCAGTAGCCCTCAAGTGAGAAGAACGGGAAGCAGATATACCCAGTGTAATGGCAGTGTCTTACTGGGACCAGCTTATCTGGGTGCCACACCTGAATGTTTTCAACTGCGGCAGAGCTATGCAGGTGCAATTGTGCAGCAATGCTAACTACGTATCCTGGCCAAACTTCACGGGTGTTGAAGAAACCACGGGGGATTTTGAAGCAGATGTTCACCTGGAACAGCAGGAGGCCTGCCGGCAGTAAGATTTCGGGATTCTTCCTAAGAAGCCCTGAAAGCAGTGAAACCCTCCTATGTTGCAATAACTCAGAACCTCATTCTGAGTGTTCCCGGCAGAGGTCATTCGGCTGAACACAACCTTGGATTAATTAGATCGAGATGTAAGCAGTGCCGTCCATAGTGCT
>NW_012267385.1:135770-138051 GCF_000151885.1 Dipodomys ordii | reverse complement strand
GCTCCTATGTTGCAATAACTCAGAACCTCATTCTGAGTGTTCCCCGCAGAGGTCATTCAGCTGAACACAACTGTGGACTAATTAGAGTCAGATGTTAGCAGTGGATTAATTAGAGCCAGTTGTAGGCAGTGTGGTCCCGTGAAAAACAACTGAGCTCTAGTTCTCCAAACATTCACAGAGTGCCATAAGTAGAGGTTTACCTTACTGGTCCAGTTGAGTAGAATGTAGCCGTCAAAGCTGGAATCAGTAGCACTTAGGTGAGAAGCATGGGAAGCAGATATACCCAGTCCATGGGCAGTGTCCTATGTGGACCAGCCTATCTGGCTGCCACGCCTGAATGTTTGCAACCATGGCAGAGCTCTGCAGGCGCAATTGTGCAGCAATGCTAACTGCTTAACCTGGCCAAACTTCACCGGTGTACAAAAAAACCACGGGGATTTACAAGGAGATATTCACCCTGAAGAGCTGGAGGCTTGCAGGCAGCAAGATTCCCAGAATTCTTCCTAAGAAGCCTTGAAAGCAGTGAAACACTACTATGTTGCAGTAACTCAGAACGTCATTCTAGTTTTCCCGGCAGAGGTCATTCCGCTGAACACAACTGTGGACTAAGTAGAGCCAGATGTAGGCAGTGCCGTCCATAGTGCTGGATGGACAGTGGTCGCGTGGCAAACTACTGAGCTCTAGTTCTCCAAACTTTCACAGAGAGCCATAAGTAGATGTTCAACTTACTGCTCCGGTTGAGTAGGGTGTTGCTGTCAAAGCTGGAATCAGTAGCCCTCAGGTGAAATGAACCCTAAACAGATATACCCAGTCCGCTGGCAGTGTACAACGGGGACCAGCCTATCTGGCTGCCACGCCTGAATGTTTGCAACCTCGGCAGAGCTCTGCAGGCACAATTGTTCAGCAATGCAAAATGTGTACCCTGGACAAACTTTACGGTTGTACAAGTAACCACGGGGGATTTAAAAGGATATGTTCACCCGGAACAGCCGGAGGCCTTCTGGCATCAAGATTCTGGAATTCTTCCTAAGAAGCTTTGACAGCAGTGAAACGCTCCTATGTTGCAATAACTCAGAACCTCATTCTGAGTGTTCCCGGCAGAGGTCATTTGGCTGAACAAAACCGTGTACTAATTTGAACCAGACGTAGGCAGTGGACTAATTAGAGCCAGATGTAGGCATTGTGGTCACGTGACAAACAACTGCGCTCTAGTTCTCCTAACTTTCAGAGAGTACCATAAGTACAGGTTCAGATTACTGCTCTTGTTGAATAGAGTGTAGCCATCAAAGCTGGAATCAGTAGCCCTCTTGTGAGAAGAACGGGAAGCAGATATACCCAGTCAGCTGGCAGTGTCCTACGAAGACCAGCCTATCTGGCTGCCACGCCTGAATGTTTGCAACTGGGGCAGAGCTATGCAGGCTCAATTGTACAGCAATGCCAACTGCATACCCTGGCCAAACTTTACGGGTGTACAAGAAACCATGCGTGATTTACAAGGATATATTCACCCTGAACAGCCTGAGCCCTGCCGGCAGCAATATTATGGAATTCTTCCTAAGAAGCCTTGAAAGCAGTGAAACGCTCCTATGTTGCAATAACTCAGAACCTCATTCTGAGTGTTCCCCGCAGAGGTCATTCAGCTGAACACAACCGTGGACTAACTAGAATCAGATGTAAGCAGTGGATTAATTAGAGCCAGTTGTAGGCAGTGTAGTCGCGAGACAAACAACTGAGCTGTAATTCTCCAAAATTTCATAAAGTGACATAAGTAGAGGTTTAATTTACTGCCCTGGTTGAGTAGAGTGTAGCCATCACAGCTGGAATCAGTAGCACTCAGGTGAGAAGAACGGGAAGCAGATATACCCAGTCAGCTGGCAGTGTCCTACGGGGACCAGCCGACATGGCTGCCTCGCCTGAATGTTAGCAACCGCGGCAGAGCTATGCAGGCCCAATTGTACAGCAATGCGAACTGCGTACCCTGGCCAAACTTTACGGGTGTACAAGAAACCATGCAGCATTTACAAGGAGATGTTCACCCTGAACAGCCTGAGGCCTGCCGGCAGCAAGATTCTGAAATTCTTCCTAAGAACCCTTGAAAGCAGTGAAACGCTTCTATGTTGCAATAACTCAGAAACTCATTCTGAGTGTTCCCGGCAGAGGTCATTCGGCTGAACACAACCTTGGATTAATTAGATCGAGATGTAAGCAGTGCCGTCCATAGTGCTAAATGGACAGTGGTAGCATGCCAAAGAACTGAGCTCTAGTTCTCCAAACTTTCACA
>NW_012267385.1:126455-129044 GCF_000151885.1 Dipodomys ordii | reverse complement strand
GGCAGCAAGATTCCGGAATTCTTCCTAAGAAGCCTTGAAAGCAGTGAAACACTCCTATGCTGCAATAACTCAGAACCTCATTCTGAGTGTTCCTGGCGGAGGTCATTCGGCTGAAAACAACCGTGGACTAAATAGAGCCATATGTAGACAGTGGACTAATTAGAGCCAGGTCTAGGCAGTGTGGTCGCGTGGCAAACAACTGAGCTCTAGTTCTCCAAACTTTCACAGAGTGACATAAATAGAGGTTCAACTTACTGCTCCGGTTGAGTAGAGTGTAGCTGTCAAAGGTGGAATCAGTAGCCCTCAGGAGAGAAGAACCGGAAGCAGATATATCCGGTCCGCTGGCAGTGTCCTAAGGGGACCAGCCTATCTGATTGCCAGGCCTAAATGTTTGCAACCGCAGCAGAGCAATGCAGGCACAATTGTGCAGCAATGAAAACTGCGTACCCTGGCCAAAGTTCACGGGTGTACAAGAAACCAGGATGGATTAACAAGGAGTTGTTCACCCGGAACAGCCGTAAGCCTGCCGGCAGCAAGATTTCGGAATTCTTCCTCAGAAGCCTTGAAAGCAGTGAAAGGGTCCTATGTTGCAATAACTCAGAACCTCATTCTGAGTGTTCCCGGCAGAGGTCATTCAGCTGAACACAACCGTGGACTAATTAGTGCCAGAGGTAGGCAGTGGACTAATTAGAGCCCGATGTAGGCAGTGTGGTCGCGTGCCAAACAACTGAGCTCTAGCTCTCCAAACATTCAAAGAGTGCCATAAGTAGAGGTTCACGTTACTGCGCCGGTTGAGTAGAATATAGCCCTCAAAGCTGGAATCAGTACTCAGGTGAGAAGAACTGGAAGGAGATATACCCAGTCCACTGGCAGTGTCCTAAGGGGACCAGCCTATCTGGCTGCCACGCCTGAATGTTTGCAAACCCAGCAGAGCCATGAAGTCCCAATTGTGCAGGAATTCAAACTGCGTACCCTTGCCAAACTTCCTGGGTGTACAAGAAACCACGGGGGATTTAAAAGGAGTTGTTCACTCGGAACTGCCTGAAGCCTGCCGGCAGAAAGATTCCGGAATACTTCCTAATTAGAGCCAGATGTAGGCAGTGCCGTCCATAGTGCTGGATGTACATTGGTCGCATGAGAAACAAATGAACTCTTGTTCTCCAAACTTTCACAGAGTGCCATAAGTAGAGGTTCAACTTACTGCTCTGGTTGAGTAGAGTGTAAGCCTCAAAGCTGGAATCAGTAGCACTCAGGTGAGAAGAACGGGAATCAGATATACCCAGTGTGCTGGCATTGTCCTATGGGGACCAGCCTATCTGGCTGCCAGGCCTGAATGTTTGCAACCCAGCAGAGCTATGGAGGCGCAATTGTGCAGCAATGCATACTGCCTAACCTGGCGAAACTTCACGTGTTTACGGGAAACCACAGGGAAATTACAAGGAGATGTTCACCCAGAACAGCCGGAAGCCTGCAAGCAGCAATATTCCAGATTTATTCATAAGAAGGCTTGAAAGCAGTGAAACGGTCCTATGTTGCAATAACTCAGAACCTCATTCTGAGTGTTCCCAGCAGAGGTCATTCGGCTGAACACAACCATGGACTAATTAGAGCCTGATGTAGGCAGTGGACTAATTAGAGCCAGGTGTAGGCAGTGTGGTCGTGTGGCAAACAACTGAGCTCTAGTCCTCCAAACTTTCACAGAGTGCCATAAGTAGAGGTTCCACTTACTGCTCCGGTTGAGTTGAGTGTAGTTGTCAAAGCTGGAATCAGTAGCACTCAGCTGAGAAGAACTGGAAGCAGATATACCCAGTCAGCTGGCAGTGTCCTGCGGGGATCAGCCTATCTGGCTGCCATGCCTGAATGGTTGCAACCGTAGCAGAGCCCTGGAGGCACAATTGTGCAGCAATGCAAACTGAGTACCCTGGCCAAACAGCACCGGTGTAAAACAAACCACGGGGGATTTACAAGGAGATGTTCACCCGGAACAGCCTGAGGCCTGCCGGCAGCAATATTCCGGAATTCTTCCTAAGAAGCCTTGAAAGCTGTGAAACTTTCCTATGTTGCAATAACCCAGAACCTCATTCTGATTGTTCCCAGTAGAGGTCATTAGGCTGAACACAACCGGGGACTAATTAGACCCAGATGTAGGCAGTGGACTAACTAGAGCCAGGTGTAGGCAGTGTGGTCGCGTGGCAAACAACTTAGGTCTAGTTCTCCAAACTTTCATAGAGTGACATAAGTAGAGGTTCAACTTACTGCTCCGGTTGAGTAGAGTATAGCCGTTAAAGTTGGAATCAGAAACATTCAGATGAGAAGAATGGGAAGCAGATATAACCAGTCCACTGGCAGTGTCCTACGGGGACCAGCCTATCTGGCTGCCACGCCTCAATGTTTGCAACTGCGGCAGAGCTATGCAGTCCCAATTGTGCAGGAATTTAAACTGCATACCCTGGCCAAACTTCCCGGGTGTACAAGAAACCACGCGGATTTACAAGGAGTTGATCACCTGGAACAGACAGAAGCCTGGCGGCAGCAAGATTCCAGAATTCTTCCAAAGAAGCATTGAAAGAAGTGAAACACTCCTATGTT
>NW_012267385.1:124122-126252 GCF_000151885.1 Dipodomys ordii | reverse complement strand
CTTTCACAGAGTGCCATAAGTAGAGGTTCAACTTACTGCTCCGGTTGAGTAGAGTGTAGCCCTCAAAGCTGGAATCAGTAGCACTCAGCTGAGAAGTACGGGAAGCAGATATAACCAGTCAGCTGACAGTGTCCTACGGGGACCAGCCTATCTGGCTGCCACATCTGAATGTTTGCAACCAGGGCAGAGCTCTGCAGGTGCAATTGTGCAGCAATGCAAACTGCATACCCTGGCCTTACTCCAGGGGTGTACAAGAAACCACGGGGGATTTACAAGAAGTTGTTCACCCGGAACAGCCGGGAGGCTGCCGGCAGCAAGATTCCGGAATTCTTCCTAAGAAGCCTGGAATGTAGTGAAATGCTCCTATATTGCAATAACTCAGAACCTCATTCTGAGTGTTCCCGGCAGAGGTCATTCAGCTGAACACAACCGTGGATTAAATATAGCCAGATGTAGGCAATGCTGTCCATAGTGCATGATGGACAGTGGTCACGTGCCAAACAACTGAGCTCTAGTTCTCCAAACTTTCACAGAGTGCTCTAAGTAGAGGTCCAACTTACTGGTCCGGTTGAGTAGAGTGTATCTGTCAAAGCTGGAATCAGTAGCACTCAGGTGAGTAGAACAGGAAGCAGATATACCCAGTCCGCTGGCAGTGTACTACGGGGACCAGCCTATCTGGCTGCCACGCCTGAATGTTTGCAAGCGGGGCAGAGCTATGCAGGCGCAATTGTGCAGCAATGCAACCTCTGTACCCTGGCCAAACTTCATGGGTGTAAAAGAAACAGGGGAATTTACAAGGAGATGTTCACCCTGAACATACTGAGGCCTGCCGGGAGCAAGATTCCGGAATTCTTCCTAAGAAGCCTTGAAAGCAGTGAAACCCTCCTATGTTGCAATAACTCAGAACCTCATTCTGAGTGTTCCCATCAGAGGTCATTCGGCTGAACAGAATCGTGGACTAATCAGAGCCAAAAGTATGCAATGTCTTCCATAGAGATGGATGGTCAGTGGTAGCGTGCCAAACAACTGAGCTCTAGTTCTCCAAACTTTCACAGAGTGCCAGAAGTAGAGGTTCAACCTACTGCTCCGGTTGAGTAGATTGTAGCCGACATATCTGGAATCAGTAGCACTCATGTGAGAAGATCGGGAAGCAGATATACCAAGTCAGCTGGCATTGTCCTACCGGGACCAGCCTATCTGGCTGCCACGCCTGAATGTTTGCAACCGCCACAGAGCTATGCAGGCGCAATTGTGCAGCAATGCAAATTTCATACCCTGGCCAAACTTCACGGGTGTACAATAAACCACGGGGGATTTACAAAGAGATGTTTACCCAGAACAGCCGGAGGCCTGCTGACAGCAAGATTCTAGAATTCTTCCTAAGAAGCCTTGAAAGCAGTGAAATGGATCTATGTTGCAATAACTCAGAACCTCTTTCTGAGTATTCCCGGCAGAGTTCATTAGGCTGAACACAACCATGGATTAATTAGAGCCAGATGTAGCCAGTGTCATCCCATGCCAAACAACTGAGCTCTAGTTCTCCAAACTTTCACAGAGTGTCATAAGTAGCAGTTCAAATTACTGCGCCGGTTGAGTAGAGTGTAGCCTTCAAAGGTGGAATCAGTAGCCCTCAGGTGAGAAGAACGTGAAGCAGATATATCCAGTCCGCTGGCACTTTTGTCCGGGGACCAGACTATCTGGCTGCCATGCCTTAATATTTGCAACCGCCGCAGAGCTATGCAGGGTCAATTGTGCAGCAATGCAAACTGCTTACCCTGGCCAAACTTCACGGGTGTACAAGAAACCACGGGGGATTTACAAGGAGATGTTCACCCGAAACAGCCAGAGGGCTGCCGGCAGCAAGATTCCGCAATTCTTCCTAAGAAGCCTTGAAAGCAGTGAAACGCTCATGTGTTGCAATAACTCAGAACCTCATTCTGAGTGCTCCTGGCAGAGGTCATTTGGCTGAACACAACCGTGGACTAATCAGACCAGATGTAGGTAATGCCGTCCATAGTGCTGGATGGTCTGTGGTCGCGTGCCAAACAACTGAGCTCTAGTTCTCCAAACTTTCACAGAGTGACATAAGTAGAGGTTCTACTTACTGCTCTGGTTGAGTAGAGTGTAGCC
>NW_012267385.1:117470-117923 GCF_000151885.1 Dipodomys ordii | reverse complement strand
GTGAGAAGAACGGGTAGCAGATATACCCAGTCCGCTGGCCGTGTCCTAAGGGGACCAGCCTATCTGGCTGCCTCGCCTGAAGGTTTGCAACCACGGCAGAGCTATGGAGGTGCAAGTGTGCAGCAATGAAAACTGTGTACCCTGGCCAAACTTCACGGGTGTACAAGAAAACACGGGGGATTTACAAGGAGATATTCACCGTGAACAGCAGGAAAACTGCCGGCAGCAAGTTTCCGGAATTCTTCCTAAGAAGCTTGAAAGCAGGAAACGCTCCTATGTTGCAATAATTCTGAACTTCATTCTGAGTGTTTTCGGCAGACGTCATTCGGCTGGACACAACCGTGGATAAATTAGAGCCAGATGTAAGCAGTGCGGTCCATATTGCTGGATGGACAGTGGTCGCGTGACAAACAACTGTGCTCTAGTTCTCCAAAATTTCACAGACTGCCATAA
>NW_012267385.1:110676-116710 GCF_000151885.1 Dipodomys ordii | reverse complement strand
GAGTGTAGCCGTCAAAGCTGGAATCAGTAGCACTCAGGTCAGAAGAAAGGGAAGCAGATATACCCAGTGAGCTGGCAATGTCCTACGGGCACCAGCCTATCTGGCTGCCACACCTGAATGTTTGCAAAGCAGGCGGAGCTATTCAGGCACAATCTTGCAGCAATGCAAACTGCGTATCCTGGCCAAACTTCAGGGGTGTACAAGAAACCTCGGGGGATTTACAAGGAGATGTTCACCCGGAACAGCCAGAAGCCTGCCAGCAGCAAGATTCCGGAATTCTTCCTAAGAAGCTTTGAAAGGAGTGAAACGCTACTATATTGCAATAACTCAGAAGCTCATTCTGAGTGTTCCCGGCTGAGGTCATTTCGCTGAACACAACCGTGGACTATTTAGAGCCAGATGAAGGCAGTGGACCAATTAGAGCCACATGTAGGCAGTGTGGTCGCGTGCCAAACAACTGAGCTCTAGTTCTCCAAACTTTCACAGTGTCCTAAGTAAAGTTTCAACTTACTGCTCCGGTTGAGTAGAGTGTAGCCGTCAAAGCTGGAATCAGTGCTGTAGTTCTCCAAACTTTCACAGACTGCCATAAGTAGAGGTTCAACTTCTCACTAAGGTGAGAAGAACTGGGAGCAGATATACCTAGTCAGCTGGCATCAGGGTCCAACCGGGACCAGCCTATCTGGCTGCCACGCCTGAATGTTTGCAACCACGGCAGAGCTATGCAGGCGCAATTGTGCAGCAATGCAAACTGCGTACCCTGGCCAAACTTCATGGGTGTACAAGAAACCACGGGGGATTTACAAGGAGATGTTCACGGGGAACAGTTGGAGGCCTGCCAGCGGCAAGATTCCGGAATTCTTCCTAAGAAGCCTTGAAAGCTGTGAAACGCTCCTATGTTGCAATAACTCAGAACCTCATTCTGAGTGTTCCCAACAGAGGTCATTAGGCTGAACACAACCGTGGACTAATTAGAGCCAGGTGTAGGCAGTGGACTAATTAGACCCAGATGTAGGCAGTGTGGTCGCATGCCAAAAACTGAGCTCTAGTTCTCCAAAGTTCTGCAGAATGCCATAAGTAGAGGTTCAACTTACTGCTCCCATTGAGTAGAGTGCTAGACTTCAAAGCTGGAATCAGTAGCACTCAGTTGAGAAGAACACCCAGTCTGCTGGCAGTGTCCTACGGGGACCAGCCTATCTGGCTGCCACGCCTGAATATTTGCAACCGCGGCAGAGCTATGCAGGTGCAATTGTGCAGCAATGTAAACTGTGTACCCTGGCCAAACTTCATGGGTGTACAAGAAACCACGGGTGATTTACAAGGAAATGTTCACCAGGAACATCCGGAGGCCTGCCAGCAGCAATATTCTGGAATTCTTCCTAATTAGCCTTGAAAGCAGTGAAACGCTACTATGTTGCAATAACTGAGAACCTCATTCTGAGTGCTCCTGGCAGAGGTCATTTGGCGGAACACAACCGTGAACTAATTAGAGCCAGTTGTACGCTATGCTGTCCATAGAGCTGGATGGACAGTGTTTGGGTGCAGAACAACTGAGCTCTAGTTCTCCAAACTTTCACAGAGTGCCATAAGTAGAGGTTCAACTCACTGTTCTGGTTGAGTAGAGTGTAGCCGTCAAAGCTGGAATCAGTAGCACTCAGGTGAGATTAACGGGAAGCAGATATACCCAGTGCGCTGGAAGTATCCTACGTGATCCAGCCTATCTGGATGCCACGCCTGAATGTTTGCAACCACCGAAGAGCTATGCAGGTGCAATTGTGCAGCAATGCAAACTGCGTACCCTGGCCAAACTTCACGGGTGTACAAGCAACCACGGGGGATTTACAAGGTTATGTTCACCTGGAACAGCCGGAGGCCTGCTGGCAGCAAGATTCTAGAATACTTCCTAAGAAGCCTTGAAAGCAGTGAAATGGATCTATGTTGCAATAACTCAGAACCTCATTCAGAGTATTCCCGGCAGAGGTCATTAGTCTGAACACAATCGTGGATTAATTAGGGCCAGATGTAGGCAGTGTCATCCCGTGCCAAACAACTGATCTCTAGTTCTCCAAACTTTCACACAGTGACATAAGTAGAGGTTCAACTTACTGCTCTGGTTGAGTAGAGTGTAGCCATAAAAGCTGGAATCAGTAGCACTCAGTGAGAAGAACGGGAAGCAGATATACCCAATACGTAGGCAGTGTCCTATAGGGACCAGCCTATCTGGCTGCCACGCCTGAATGTTTGCAACCGGGGCAGGACTATGCGGTCGCAATTTTGCAGCAATGCAAACTGCGTACCCTGGCCAAACTTCACGGGTGTAAAAGAAACCATGGGGGATTTACAAAGTTATGTTCACCTGGAACAGCCGGAGGCCTTCCCGCAGAAAGATTCCGGAATTCTTCCTAAGAAGCCTTGAAAGCAGTGAAACGTTCTTTTGTTGCAATAACTCAGAACCTCATTCTGAGTGTTCCCGGCAGAGATCATTCGGCTGAACACATCCTTGGACTAATTAGAACCAGACGTAGGCAATGCCGTCCATAGTGCTGGATTGTCAGTGGTCGCGTGCCAAACAACTGAGCTCTAGTTCTCCAAAATTTCACAGTGTCCTAAGTAAAGGTTCAACTTACTGCTCCGGTTGAGTAGAGTGTAGCCGTCAAAGCTGGAATCAGTAGCACTCAGGTGAGAGGAACCAGAAGCAGATATACCCACTCCGCTGGCAGGGTCCAACCGGGACCAGCCTATCTGGCTGCCACGCCTGAATGTTTGCAACCGCGGCAGAGCTATGCAGGCGCAATTGTGCAGCAATGCAAACTGCGCACCCTGGTCAAACTTCCCAGGTGTACAAGAAACTACGGGGGATTTACAAGGAGATGTTCACCCGGACCAGCCGGAGGCCTGCCGGCAGCAAGATTCCGGAATTCTTCCTAAGTAGCCTTGAAAGCAGTGAAACGCTCCTATGTTGCAATAACTCAGAACCTCATTCTGAGTGTTCCCGGCAGAGGTCATTCAGCTGAGCACAACCGTGGACTAACTAGAGCCAGATGTAGGCAGTGGCCTAATTAGAGCCAGAAGTAATCAGTGTGGTCGCACGCCAAACAACTGACCTCTAGTTCTCCAAACTTTCACAGAGTGCCATAAGTAGAGGTTCAACTTACTGCTCCGGTTGAGTACAGTGTAGCTGTCAAAGCTGGAATCAGTAGCACTCAGGTGAGAAGAACGGTAATCAGATGTACCCAGTCGGATGGCAGTGTCCTACGGGGACCAGCCTATCTGGCTGAAACGCCTGAATGTTTGCAACCGCCGCAGAGCTATGCAGGCACAAATGTGCAGTTATGCAAACTGCGTACCCTTGCCAAACTTCACGGGTTTACAAAAACCACGGGGGATTAACAAGGAGATGTTCACCCTGAAAATCCGGAGGCCTGCCAGCATCAAGATTCCGGAATCTTTCCTAAGAAGCCTTGAAAGCAGTGAAAAGCTCCTATGTTGCAATAACTCAGAACATCATTCTGAGTGTTTCCGGCAGAGTTCATTCGGCTGAACACAACCGTGGACTAATTAGAGCCAGATGTAGGCATTGCTGTCCATTGTGCTGGATGGATAGTGATTGAGTGACAAACAACTGAGCTCTAGTTCTCCAAAATTTCACAGAGTGCCATAAGTAGAGGTTCAACTTACTGAACCCGTTGAGTAGAGTGTAGCCATCAAAGATGGAATCAGTAGCACTCAGGTGAGAAGAACGGGAAGCAGATATACCGATTCAGCTGGCAGTGTCCTACGGGGACCAGACTATCTGGCTGCCACGCCTGAATATTTGCAACCGCGACAGAGCTATGCAGGCGCAATTGTGCAGCAATGTAACCTGGGTAACCTGGCCAAACTTCACTTGTGTACAAGAAACCATGGGGGATTTATAAGAAGATGTTCACCCGAAACAACGGGATGCCTGCCGGCAGCAATATTCCATAATTCTTCCTAAGAAGCCTTGAAAGCAGTGAAACGTTCCTTTGTTGCAATAACTCAGAAGCTCATTCTTAGTGTTCCCGGCAGAGGTCATTCGGCTGAACTCAACCAAGGACTACTTAGAGCCAGATGTAGGCAGTGGACTAATTAGAGCCAGATGGAGGCAGTGTGGACGCGTGAAAAACAACTGAGCTCTAGCTCTCCAAACATTCACAGATTGCTATAAGTAGAGGTTCACCTTACTGCTCTGGTTGAGTACAGAGTAGCCTTCAAAGCTGGAATCAGTAGCACTCAGGTGAGAAGAACGGGAAGCAGATATACCCACTATCCTGGCAAAGTCCTACGGATACCAGTCTATCTGGCTGCCACGCTTGAATGTTTGCAACTGTGGCAGAGCTATGCAGGCACAATTGTGCAACAATGCAAACTGCATACCCTGGCCTAACTTCCCGGTTGTACAAGAAACCACGGTGGATTTACAAGGAGATGTTCACCCGGAACAGCCGGAGGCCTGCCACCAGCAAGATTCCGGAATTCTTCCTAAGAAGCCTGGAATGCAGTGAAATGCTTCTATGTTGCAATAATTCAGAACCTCATTCTGAGTGTTCCCGGCAGAGGTCATTCGGCTGAACACAACCATGGACTAATTAGAGCCAGATGTAGGGAGTTCTGTCCATAGTGCTGGATGGAGAGTGGTCGCGTGCCAAACACCTGAGCTGTACTTCTCTAAACTTTCACAGAGTGCCATAAGTAGAGGTTCAACTTACTGCTCCGGTTGAGTAGAGTGTAGCCTCAAAGCTGGAATCAGTAGCACTCAGGTGAGAAGAAAGGGAAGCAGATATACCCAGTCCGCTGGCAGTGTCCTACGGGGACCAGCCTACCTGGCTGCCAAGCCTGATAGATTGCAACCGCGGCAGAGCTATGCGGGCGCAGTTGTGCAGCAATGCAAACTGCGTACCCTAGCTAAACTTCACTGGTGTACAAGAATCCACGGTGGATTTACAAGGAGATGTACACCCGGAACAGCCAGAGGTCTGCCGACAGCAAGATTCTGGTATTCTTCCTAAGAAGCCTTGAAAGCAGTGAAACGCTCCTATGTTGCAATAACTCAGTACCTCATTCTGAGTGATGCCTGCAGAGGTCATTCGGATGAACACAACCGTGACTAATTAGAGCCTGATATATGAAATGCTGTCCATAGTGCTGGATGGAAAATGGTCGCGAGCCAAACAACTGAGCTCTAGTTCTCCAAACTTTCACAGAGTGCCATAAGTAGAGGTTCAACTTACTGGTCTGGTTGAGTAGAGTGTAGCTGTCAAAGCTGGAATCAGTAGCACTCAGCTGAGAAGAAGGGGAAGCAGATATACCAAGTCCGCTGGCAGTGTCCTACCGGGACCAAACTATCTGGCTGCCACGCCTGAATGTTTGCAACCGAGGCAGAGCTATGCAGGCTCAGTTGGGCAGCAATTCAAACTGCTTACCCTGGCCAAACTTCACGGGTGTAAAAGAAACCACAGGGGATTTACAATGAGATGTTCACCCGGAACAGCCGCAGGCCTGAGGGCAACAAGAATCCGGAATTCTTCCTAAGAAGCCTTGAAAGCAGTGAAACGCTCCTATGTTGCAATAATTCAGACCTCATTCTGAATGCTCTTGGCAGAGGTCATTCAGCTGAACACAACCGTGGACTAATTAGGGCAAGATGTAGGCAGTGCCGTCCATAGTGCTGTTTGTACGCTGGTCGTGTGCCAAACAACTGAGCTCTAGTTCTCCAAACTTTCACAGAGTGCCATAAGTAGTGGTTCTATTTACTGCTCCATTTGAGTAGAGTGTAGCCGTCAAACCTGGAATCAGTAGCACTCACCTGAGAAGAACGGGAAGCAGATATACCCAGTCCGCTGGCAGTGTCCTACGGGGACCAGCCTACCTGACTGCCACGCCTGAATGTTTGCAACCACTGGAGAGCTATGCAGGCGCAATTGTGCAGCAATGCAAACTGCGTACCCTGGCCAAACTTCACTGGTGTACAAGAAACCACGGGGGATTTACAAGGAGATGTTCACCCGGAACAGCC
>NW_012267385.1:108341-110626 GCF_000151885.1 Dipodomys ordii | reverse complement strand
TTGTGCAGCAATGCAAACTGCGTACCCTGGCCAAACTTCACTGGTGTACAAGAAACCACGGGGGATTTACAAGGAGATGTTCACCCGGAACAGCCCTAGGCCTGCGGGCAAAAAGATTCCAGAATTCTTCATAAGAAGCCTTGAAAGCAGTGAATGCTCCTATGTTGCAATATCTCAGAACCTCATTCTGAGTGTTTCCAGCAGAGGTTATTCCGCTGAAAACAACCGTGGAATAATTAGAGCCAGATGTAGGCAGTGGACTAATTAGAGCCAGGTGAAGGCAGTTTGGTCGCCTGACAAACAAATGAGCTCTTGTTCTCCAAACTTTCAAAGAGTGCCATAAGTAGAGGATCAACTTATTGCTCCGGTTGAGTAGAGTGTAGTCCTCAAAGCTGGAATCAGTAGCACTCAGCTGAGAAAAAAGGGAAGCAGATATACCCAGTCTGCTGGCAGTGTCCTACCGGGACCAAACTATCTGGCTGCCACGCCTGAATGTTTGCAACCGTGGCAGAGGTATGCAGGCCCAATTGTGCAGGAATTCAAACTGAGTACTCTGGCCAAACTTCTCGGGTGTACAAGAAACCATGGGGGATTTACAAGAAGATGTTCACCCGGAACAGCTGGAAGCCTGACGACAGCAAGATTCCGGAATTCTTCCTAAGAAGCCTTGAAAGCAGTGAAACGCTCCTATGTTGCAATAACTCAGAACCTCATTCTGAGTGATCATTGCAGAGGTCATTCGGATGAACACAACCGTGACTAATCAGAGCCTGATATATGAAATGCCGTCCATAGTGCTGGATGGACAGTGGTCGCGTGCCAAACAACTGAGCTCTAGTTCTCCAAACTTTAACTGAGTGCCATAATAGAGGTTCAACTTACTGGTCCGGTTGAGTGGAGTGTAGTCGTCAAAGCTGGAATCAGTAGCACTCAGCTGAGAAGAACGGGAAGCAGATATACCCAGTCCGCTGGCTGTGTCCTACGTGGACCAGCCTATCTGGCTGCCATGCCTGAATGTTTGCAACTGTGGCAGAGCTATGCAGGTGCAATTGTGCAGCAATGCAAACTGCGTACCCTGGCCAAACTTCACGGGTGTACAAGAAACCACGGGGGATTAACAAAGGGATGTTCACCCAAGAGAGGCAGAGGCATGACGGCAGCAAGATTCCTGAATGCTTCCTAAGAAGCCTTGAAAGTAGTGAAAAGCTACTATGTTGCACTAACTCAGAACCTCATTCTGAGTGTTCCCGGCAGAGGTCATATGGCTGAATACACCGTGGACTAATTAGAGCCTAATGTAGGAAATTCTGTCCATAGTGCTGGATGGACAGTGGTCCCGTGCCAAAAAACTGAGCTCTAGTTCTCCAAACTTTCACAGAGTGCCATAAGTAGTGGTTCAACTTAATGCTCCGGTTGAGTAGAGTGTAGCCCTCAAAACTGGAATCAGTAGCACTCAGCTGAGAAGAACGGGAAGCAGATATACCCAGTCCGCTGGCAGTATCCTACGGGGACCAGCCTCCCTGGCTGCCAAGCCTGAAAGATTGCAACGGCTGGAGAGCTATGCAGGGGCAATTGTGCAGCAATGAAACCTGTGTACCCTGGCCAAACTTCACTGGTGTACAAGAAATCACGGGGGATTTACAAGGATATATTCACCCGGAACAGCCTGAGGCCTGCCGGCAACAAGATTCCAGAATTCTTCCTAAGAAGCCTTGAAAGCAGTGAAACGCTCCTCTTTGCAATAACTCAGAACCTCATTTTGAGTGGTCCCTGAAGAGGTCATTCGGATGAACACAATCATGGACGAATTAGGGCCAGATGTACGCAGTTCTGTCCGTAGTGCTGGAAGGACAGTGGTCGCGTGGCAAACAACTGAGCTCTAGTTCTCCAAACTTTCACAGAGTGCCATAAGTAGAAGTTCAACTTACTGCTCCGGTTGAGTAGAGTGTAGCCCTCAAAGCTGGAAACAGTAGCACTCAGGTGAGAAGAACGGGAAGCAGATACACCCAGTCCGCTGGCAGTGTCCTACGAGGACCAACCTATCTGGCTGCCACGCCTGAATGTTTTCAACTGAGGCAGAGCTATGCAGGCGCAGTTGGGCAGCAATGCAAACTGCTTACCCTGGCCAAACTTCACGTGTGTAAAAGAAACCACGGGGGATTTACAATGAGATGTTCACCCGGAACAGCTGGAGGCCTGAGGGCAGCAAGATTCCGGAATTCTTCCTAAGAAGCCTTGAAAGCAGTGAAACGCTCCTATGTTGCAATAACTCAGAACCTCATTCT
>NW_012267385.1:107860-108291 GCF_000151885.1 Dipodomys ordii | reverse complement strand
AAGATTCCGGAATTCTTCCTAAGAAGCCTTGAAAGCAGTGAAACGCTCCTATGTTGCAATAACTCAGAACCTCATTCTCAATGCTCCTGGCAGAGGTCATTCGGCTGAACAAAACCATGGACTAATTAGAGCCCGACGTATGCAGTTCTGTCCATAGTGCCTGATGGACAGTGGTCACGTGCCAAACAACTGAGCTCTAGTTATCCAAACTTTCACAGAGTGCCATAATTAGAGGTTCAACTTACTGGTCCGGTTGAGTAGAGTGGAACCCTCAAAGCTGGAATCAGTTGTACTCAGGTGCGAAGAACTGGAAGCAGATATACCCATTCATCTCTCAGTGTCCTTCGGGGACCAGCCTATCTGGCTGCCACGTCTGAATATTTAAAACCGCGGCAGAACTATGCATGCGCAACTGTGCAGCAATGCAAACT
>NW_012267385.1:107535-107810 GCF_000151885.1 Dipodomys ordii | reverse complement strand
TGGACAAGAAACCACGGGAGATTTACAAGGAGATTTTCACAAGGAACAGCCGGAGGCCTGCCAGCAGCAAGATTCTGGAATTCTTCCTAAGAAGCCTTGAAAGCAGTGAAACGCTCCTATGTTGCAATAACTCAGAACCTCATTCTGAGTGTTCCCGGCAGAGTTCATTCAGCTGAACACAACGGTGGACTAATTAGAGCCAGACGTATGCACTTCTGTCCATAGAGCCGGATGGACAGTGGTCACATGCCAAACAACTGAGCTCTCGTTCTCCA